>NC_141150.1:115350615-115668448 GCF_053477565.2 Lygodium microphyllum | reverse complement strand
ACAAGGGTACATAAGATATGCATTTTAAGTGAGATCATTTTTTAAAGGATTTATATTATCGTTCTTTGTATGATTTAAATTGATTATGCTAACATCATTTTTTGTCTGTACAAGTGACATTTTCAGGATGAATCGAGGGATAAGCGATGAGAAGTTGCAGGATATCTTCACGCACATGTCTCCAAATCAAATTGTGAGATTCAGAGACATGGCAAACTAGGAGCTGTCTCGGATATCATCAGGACACTCTGCTAGATCTACTTCAGCGCGATTGGATACTTCAGGTTTGAACAGACGAGGTCAATGCTCCAGACTTGGGCCAGAGGGAGGGAGTGCTTCAGGATCAGGGGGATGCTGCAGGGATATGGAGGCAGTGAGCCCGCGGTCGGCACGGGATACAAATGTGACTTCTCGCTCTCGTGTGACGGTTTCAGGGAGCGTGGCTCAGGCTCAGGTGGATGTTGTGGAGGCATGGACACGATATCTCCATATCATCGTTCTGCTGGAGTTGCGTCACCTCCAGGATTTGTCACACCTATGGGGATATCTACTCCAGTTACTCTGGCTTTTGCTCAATCGTTTGTAGGTGGCACCCCTATGGCCCCTATGGGTGCCACTCCGATAGATATTACCCCGGTCGGTACACCGGATGCACATGGGTCTCCTGGATATGCCTAGGAGTGTCGACGCAGGTGGGAGAGGACCCATCTTAGGCATACCCCAGGGGGATATGCCTATCTAGTCGATGATAGGCTAGGAGCCATCATCATGAATGATGAGGGGAGGAGGGTGATGGCTTGTATGAGAGAGTTGTACGAACAAGTTTTTCGGCACAACGTCTTAGATCATTGGAAGAACATACCAAAGGGAAGCAAGGAATACATAGTAGAATCCTTGCATGAGGAGTTTTCGGTTCCAGCCTTAGTAGATAGATTTTCTACGGGTTGGATGATGGACTGCATGTGTGCATATATATCACATAGACAATCAGATGTATGCAAGGCACTCAAGAGTGGGGCTGCAAAGCCCGAGTGGCTAGACGTGGATGACTGACGCACTGAGAGAGGAGGCTATAGATTCTCTATGATGTTGGAGTCAACAGCGCGAGGCGGCAAGGGCACGACTAGAGGCCGGAGTGGTCCATCATCTTGGGAGTAGCAGGCACAGGACATATCTGGAGGACTTTGTAAGTTTTTCTTATTTATTTTTTTGCTATCTCCTTTGTACTCACAATCATGTTTCTAACAGTTAGTAATTTGTTTTCTTTGCAGCACTCCATTACAAATCGCGATCCGACCGGCCTTGAGACTCGATATGCAGAGAGGTACGGTCTCACTACATTGATCGACCGATTGTATAGATGTGGCGGCCTTGTAAGTCACTCATCTTTCTTGTCCGTAGTTACCATGTTTAATTAGAATGCATTATTGTATGGTGGACTGATGTGTTGTTGTTTCTTTTTTTGCAGAGTCCGTTTGATGCTCCTTTGCGATGAGACAAGCTTTCGGATGGCGAGGATATGTAACTCGCCCTTGGATCCCTAGAGCTCACACACCTTTCTTTTTTGGTCACCTGATCTGTGTAGACATTTTCTATGTAGTAGTGATATCTTGTCATGATTATACTAGTCGCTTTCATTATGTGATCATGTATTTATTTCATGTATCAATGCTATGATTTCAGTATGCTTTGTTTTTGTTTACACGAGCATTGTACACAATGTAGAAACTATTTTGTATGGCCCAAATAAAGCACATAGTGCGCTGCCCTGCCACAAATTTTTTTCCCCTGTTATCGTCGCTATTAGCGTCGCAAATTTATTTCTTGCATCGTTATTGGCGTCGTTATTATCGTCGTAGAGCGTCGATATCAGTGTCGTTATTGGCATTGATATCAGTGTCGCGCATCGATACCGATGCTAATAATGATGCTGATACCAATGTTGATACCGACTGTTCTATGGCGTTGCCAATAACGACACTTTTTGCGATGACGGGGGAAAATTTTGTTATTTACATTTTCGTCGTTGTTAACGCCGGTATAAGGCCTACATCTTGTAGTGAGAGGATGTAATATTCTTGCCATAACAATTCATATCAAGAAACAAATTCGTGCTTGAAATGTTTTAAAAATTACTTGTCGAGTTATCACATAAGTGACCACACATAATTTTATTAATATCGAGCCTTGCATTAAATCAATTCCGCAATCCGACACGAGAAGACACCTCAATGTTCCCAGCCAACAAGAAGCAAAGATGCCTCGTAAATAATATTACGACAGATTGATCATAATTTTCTCCGCATTATATTTGATTTAGTGTTCCTAATTCCATTTAATGCGTCAAAGATCGCATTGATTTCATAACCACAAGACAAATCACAAAATCCTTAATCCATAGACAAAGAATGTGCAAGAATGAGCATGGTATTGAGTAAGTTAAGTATCAAAGAGTATGGCATGACTTTATAAACTAGATAAGTCATGAGGTAAGTTGGCCAAAAACCACTAGATTAAGTCATTTTAAAGAAGAAAATACGTTTTTGAAAAAATAGGCCAAAAATCATGACGTTTTTAACACCTGGAGGGAGAGAAACCATTTTAAAATCATCCCCATGCCGCCATCCAACATGTAGGCAATCAAAATGCATTTTTAATAAATCTCATTTGAATCTTGATAAGTAGCCAAAAAAATGGGTCGACTGCATGCTTCCCCTCATACCTATAAATATACTCCCTCTCCTTCACAAAAAAAGCAAGAAGGAAAACCTCTCCTGATGGAAAATTTTCTTTACTTCTCTTTTCCATTGTAGCTTGAGCCTTGAAGGAGGAAAATATCCCTCTCTACTTCATTTACATTTTCTCTACACCCTATTATACCTTCCTCCCATTCAACCAGATTGCTAAGCAAAATGCTGTTGATTTTTTTTTATAACCACCAACTTTGCTTGAACTATCATGTCAATTTTGCTTGACATCTATGGTTCTGTGAGGTTATAGAAATTCAAAAAGCCCATTTGAAGCAAGGGAAGCAAAGAATGTGGTTGATGGAGAAAATGACATGGTAGGAATTGGTGAAACCCCCGTTACAACAAAACTGATAGAGATAACATCTTGTTGGTTTGGAAAAAAATAATGCTTTATAAGCTTATCGTTATATTTGGCTTTAAATGATTACAAACACATTCTGAAGAAAATGTATATGAACAGTTGCTCAAGAAAATAGCCTAAGTAATATAATACTTAACTATTCAGTGAAAAGAGTCTTTCACATGGAAAATGATTATATGCATATCATTAAGAAAATATCTCAATTATGGTTTATTTCATGATATTTATTGTTATTTCATTAAGGATGTATGTGAATATAATCACAAAAAAAAGTAGATAGTGTTAGGGAAAGAAATATTCTATAAATTTTCCTTGAAAGTGACTATGTCTATTTCATTTTGCTAATGATAAACAGATGCATATGAGTTTTATAATAATTTATAGAAATTCATTTAGAAAACATCATGAAATAATCAATGCATTAAATCAATAGAAAATTGTATAGGAAAATATATACTAGAGGCACATAAATTAGGTGTGTAGTAATACTTCGATGTTTGAAAGATGAAAGAAAAATTATACTTACGATTTTTGCATTGCCTAGAATAAAGTTTTCAGAAAAACAAATAGCATTACACTTATGGCATATCTAAATGAAAATTGATCTTTCTAGATAACATGCAATGTTAATATTAATGATTATATTAGCGAGAGCATCAATATCATGAGTTGATCCACGTATGAGTCAGCGAGAAAACCTTGAAAAAATATCAAGAATGTTTAAGCAAAAACAACTATGAAATACTTGACAACCTTGAAACTATAAGTATGAGGACATTAAATAAATATTGGAAGTTCGTAGTAGGACTTATTAGACATTGATAAGAATTTGCCGATACAAATTCTAAAAATCTAAATAGACTTGGAAAAGCTTTTGAAATCTTGTTAAGTGTGGGTTAGGATAGGTCAGCACATGAATTTCTTGCCATAGGTATAAATAACACAATAATAGTGAGTTTGGGAATCTCCCAATTTCCATTTTTTGAATACTAAAAAGGTGGCACCTAGATCACATGCCCATAAGTTTCTCAAAACCATATGATGAGACCTATCATTTGAAAGCACTTGAAAAATGGAATCTATTGAGCTATAGAGTGCTTGATTTAGAGTTATAGTGTTAAAGTTATGACAAATCCAAAGATTTGACCACATCTCCCAAACTTATGAAAATTTTCCATATTCTCCAATATGGTGTAAAATGCCCATATTAACTTGTAGGGCGAAAATACCAATTTTTTCATAAGGATAAAATAGATCTCAGATTTGCAAAACAACTTACAAATCGCAAAAAAGAGCTGCAAGTAGGAGGTAAAACTCTAAGAATAAGGTGGGATCTTAAAAGAGAAACCCTAGATTTGGGTGGGGCTGCTTCCTATGCAAAAAACAATTGCTGCTGTTTCTTTTGATTTGTGCATGCATTAATGGTTGTACAGGAAAGATTGATTGTGCTTGTAGTAGTTAGATCTAATTGTAAATATATAATCAAGATAATAAGAGGAAAGATCGTGCTATGCCTACCCCACAGCTAGACGCGGAACCCTGCAGCAAGAAGAATTGTTTTGTACCACTGCGAGGAGCTTTGGACCATACCCAATGGTTAGAGGTCGCTCGGTGAGGAAACTGTTAGGCAGGAGGAGGTGGAAGTGCCAGGGGGGTCTGGCCGTAAATCTCTTGATCGCACCTATGAACTACCTGACCCTCATATGAATCAGGATGGGATCCTAGAGTCCCCGGTACTAGTGAAGGAATTGAAATCTTGGAGGGTTTTTTTTCTTATGCACAAACAAAAGGTATTTTTCGATGAACAGAGATTTATCTTTTGCATAGGCAAAAGGGTAAAATAATTGTAAATAACTTTGTGAAATAATAAATAATTTTTTTTGCCAAAATATTATTTTCTTTGTCTTTGTGTTGTGCCGTAAAATTACGCAAAAAGAAACCTGTGATAAAAAGGTAAATTAACAAAGCTACTTTCATATGCCATAACTTAATGTGATAGGTAATTAGAAAAGTAAAGAAAACCATTTGTGGGAAGCAGGTGGGCAAGATCCTTGATGGATCCATCCTATGGATGGGTGGTCTTGATAAGCTAGGAGATTCTCTCGAGAGATTGAACAAAACGTTAATTAGGAAACATTAGGTAGAGCTATGCATTGACTTACCCAGGGTCAGGTCTTAAAACCTTGACTAGTAATTATCTTAGGGGAAAGGTGCACTGGTTATGCCAAAGCTCCCTTAAGGTTCCATGAATCCTAACTAATTGCTAGAAAAAAGTGTTGCACTCCATGAACTAAGGGTAACTACGATGGCTCCAGTTGGACAAGAAGCCCTTGTGGGACACCTCCGATGGAGCTAATTGATGCATCGAGACCTTAGTTGTGAAATTAGGACCTCAAGCTTGCATATTGGTCCTCGTGGGACGGTTGGTACCTTCCGTTACCGTTCTGGACTCTGTGAAACCTAGACCATAGACCCCCTGCATTCTTCCAAGTACCATGTGAAGCCGTCTAGGATAGTTACCTAATGGACCACTAAAATGTGCTGCCAGGGAATTGTTAGGTAGGCACGTGACACGTGGTATCAAAACATAATTGAAATTAAAAATATCTATGGTTTTTAAGATCGACTATTCTAAGTAATAATCAATATGCTGATTGTTAACATATAAACTTTAGTAGAATAATGAAGCTTGGAACCAATTCCTTGTTTTTAGAGAAATGTACACATCTGCGCTAAACTCCACCAATGATGAGTGGACAAGAGAAATGATGAGGATAGTCGATCGTCTATATGACCCATCCCTTGTGAATCATGAAAGAAGATGTTTCTGGAATGAGTGTTATTGTTACATTCACACTAATTGATTCTTCAACATGCAGACTAATCTGAAATGCCTTGAATGGATGGAAAATTTAAAAGTAATTGAGGCATTTATCTTTTGTCCATCCAGAAGGAATACACTTATAATTACTAGTGATCGATAGATATGTGTAGACCGTTATGTCTATGACAAGGTACTAAAGGTAATCCCAACCGACATGATTATAAGCTGAGGATCTCGCAAGTATCAAGATTACTGTATCCATGGTTTTCAAGATCTACCATTTCTAGAGTATAGGTTTCTGGACGTAGATAGCAATGGGCCTACTTTTTTCCACATGAATGTAACTGATATCCATCCCTAAAAAAGAAAGGTACAATGATATCATGTTTTGAAAATTGTACATCGCATCCAACCTATCCTATCGATGTTGATGTATCTCTACTTGTAAACATCTACCATTTATAAATATCCCTTGTAAAAATATTAGCATATGACTACTGATAATAAGATATAACAGTGTAAAAATATTGTGCTCTTTGGCCCATCATTGTTTTACAAATCTAGTAAAATATGTTAATGTGGAAACGAAGCTGAAAAGTTTAAGCACTAAACTAGTTCGTAAAACTTATGATAACCTAGGGTAATATAGCTATCGCTAGCTCGACTGAAATTCATGAGAAGAAGTATCTCCTTAAGCAGGATAAGCCATCAGAATTTGATGACAAGGAAAAAGGCATTGAAATTGAGGCAACAGAGATTTGAATTGAGACCATAGAGGACTACTTTACTGCCACAAGAACTACCCTTGCTAATCAGGCTATGATCGCCAATTTGAAATTGACCATTGAGGCATGCCTGTGGTGGAAATAGTGGTGTAAAGATTAGGGACTGGCTGAGACAGTTATTACCTGGGAAAAGTTAAAAGAAGTTGTGTGTGGTTGATATTTGCCACTAGCTTATTGCACACTAAAAATGGATGAGTTCTTAAACTTAATATAGCTGGGAATGAGCCTGGAGGCATATTAATCAAAGTTTATCTCATTGCTTAAATGTGTGCCTTCCATAACTATTGCTCAATAGGTGTCTAAGTTTGTCATGGATTGAATGCTCCTCTGAACACACATCTTGAATCTATGTGCCCAACTGATCTCCAAGTGTAAGAGAGGGGGATTTAAGAACGGGGAAATACTAGATACACTGGCTATAAGGTGAGAGAGACTTAATTTTTCATTATCAGATAATTAATACAAGTCTTCTTTCTCCTTCACCTTGCTCTCCAAGCTTCCATGTCTTCTCTTCCTCTCTTCCAATCTTTCTCTCTCCATTTCTAGTCTTTCTCTCTCCTCGTAATTGTCTTTCTCTCTCTTTTGCTCTTCTCCTTCTTCTTCTCTGCAGTCTTCACTCTCTTCTTTCTCTCTCCCAGTCCCTCTCCTTGACAATTGGCATCAGAGCCTAGGTTCTTGGTCCCAATTAGTCCTTCATTTTACCTAGTTACAATTTTCTAGTCACATGGAATTTTGAGTCACAGGTATACAGGTACAGGGAGCACTAGGGGAGTTCCCAAAGATTTTTGGACCATAAGGACTGTAGGCATGAGCATTAATGGTGGCTTGGACCAACTTTGGAGGAAGGAAGACCGACTTTGGTAGCTCGTGGGTCATTTTTGGCCCATTTTGAAGGTAAACTCTTAGTAACCGTGGTCACAGGAGTTAGAAGAAAGTCTAGTTGGGATTACTTTTCAGGGAAGATCTTCTCTCTCCTCATTTCTCAAGCTTCTTGCAAGCTTCCATGGAGGTAATCAGCCCCAAATCTTTCTCCCTTCTCTTCCATGGAGTGTTAGCCTTATTCCTTGCATTTCTAGAGTTCAAGAGCAACCAACCAAGCAGTGTATAGGCTGTACTGATCATCCTCAACACTCTAGGAGCAGCCCCATAAAATCCAGCGCAAAACGCAGGCTGCTTCTAGGCCAGAAGGACAGCACCCCAAGCCTCCTCTCCTTCTTGGCTCTCATTCCCAGCTTCTTGCAGGTCCCTTGGGCAAGATTGAAGCCTCCTTTCTCAGCTTCTTGGACTTCTCTTCCACCTCAGAAACCTTGATCATCTGCAGTCCATGGAAGCCATGAAAGCTTGGCATCAAGCTCAAGAATCTTGAAGATTTTGGTCTTTTCTTGGTCATGGGGGTTCCCTCTTCAAGCCTAGCTCAATATTTGGCCATCAAGAACCATGGGAAGAAGATTAGAAGCAAGATTTGAAGACATGCACTTATGGGCAGCCATGGCTATGGAAGTGGAGCTTCAATTCCAACAAGAGCTCTTCATGGGAAGATCCTGAGCCATCCTATCTCCAAGCTACAACCACATTGGAGCTCATCCTCAAGATTTGAAGGCTTCTTGGAAGCAAGAAGGCATTATGGAGTGCCCATTTGGAAGGAATCCTTCTCTTGATCAGTAAATGCAAGCAATGCCCTTCCCCCATGGAAGAATTCTTCTTCCCCAAGCTTGAATTCATCTCTTCTTGACGGAGCACAACCATTTTGGAGCTATGGAGCATGCAAGATCAAATTGGAGCTCTCATGAAGGACTGAAGTGGCATTAGTGGGTGCAATCTTCATCAAACAACACAAGGTAACCGATTCTTGGCTCTCATCCTCTCCCATTAAGCCTCTTGTTGAATCCTATCCACTTGTTTGAGAGGATGCGTTAGTCCAAGTAGGTAATAGGAGTCCCAAACATTGTATGCATGCTGAATATTAATCTCAGTCATTCTCATTTGATCTTATGGCATTGGAATGGATTTTATTCATGCTGAAGCTTCATTGAGATTATATTTTTGCTTACCCATAACATGTTTGGCTTGCCAAGAATTGATTAAGAAATCCATTGTATAAGGGTGAGTTGGCAGTGATCACTGCTGGTAATCTCTCTATCCCTGTTCCAAATTCCATTCCATGCACTTCATGAAAAGCCCAAAATTTCCATTCCGAAAATGCATCTCATGCTAGGTGTTTAATTAATAAATGTTTGCCATGTATATTTCGGTTGAGGAAAAGCTCGATGCCAGGCGAGGTGGCGAGACAAAAGAGGGGTGACCCCCCTTGCCATCAAAGGCCCTGAAGGGGTACACAACCTAGCTCGGGGGAAACTTTACCCATCTCCTGGTGATCCGGAGCCCAAAACTCATTTGCACGTACAGGTATTTCTTGGAAAATTGAGAAATTGACTTGGCATGATGGAATTTTGATGACTATGGCATGACACACTCTTGTGTGGATGGGATGTATGGATGTACCTCAGCAAATGTATCTTTAGATACACATGCAGCTATGTATGTTGTGATGTATAGGAATACATTGCTTTACTTGGGTTGAAGATGGATGTATGTATCATTGGATACACCTATGCAGTCATATATGCAGTAATGGCAGTGATTACACATGTACGAGGGCCTATCTTGTTTGATATGGTCATGGGAATGCTTATTCTTATACTCAGTAATGCTGAAGTGATGCCAAACATGCTAAGGGATGATCAAGTGATGCGTGATGCCAAGCAAACAGTGAATCCCACAGTGCTATAGAAGGGGAACCCAATTTCAACCCTCTTGTGACTGTTTCAGAGTGCTGTAGAGAAATTGCTTGCATTTGCAGAGGTTTTGCCACTCCCAAGAATTGAGGATGATTTATCAATTCCTGAAGATCCATGACTCAAAACCTTACTATTACACAGTTCCTGTAGATAAGTGCAATACAACGTTGTTCTCCCCAAACTAAATGTAACAATTGGCTTATCATCACATGAAACGTTGTATTCAAAAGGGCTATGCCCATGGAAATACAAATAAAGACTTCTTTTTATCAATGACTGGATGTGCATACAAATTGATAAAAAGTTAAGTAGCTACATTGTTTACGAGATAGCTGAATTAAAGATGTAATATAAGCTAACATCGATTATCGTATAATAACGTTAAGAAAACCTTTATTCAAGCACAACCCCAGGTACAAGTTCCTAATTCGCCTCCTACATCAAGTACTGCTATGATCCAAGAGAAGAAGTTCCTTCTCAAGCAGATCAAGCCACCCGAGTTTAACGGGAGAGGCAGATTCGTCTAGGCTGATGCTGAAATTTGGATTGAATCCATGGAGGATTATTTCGAAGCAGTCGGTACTACACCCGCCAATCAGGCTATGCTCGCCAAGCTAAAGCTCACCGGCAAAGCCAGGCTTTGGTGGAAACAATGGTGCAGGGATCAAGGGATCATAGAAGGATCCATTACCTAGGAGAAGCTGAAGAAAGCCGTGCAGGGAAGATACTTGCCACCTACATATCGCACGTAAAAAATGAATGATTTCTATGAGCTAAAACAGCTAGGACTCACTCTTGACGCATACTACTCTAAATTTGTCTCACTTTTAAAGTATGCACCACAGATGGACATGACATAGCAAGTGTCCAAATTTTGTGCAGGTTTAAATCCACCAGTAAATACCCGTCTCGAATCTATGCATCCATCACATCTTCAGGATGCACTCATTCGAGCGGCACCTATAATTCAGGAGGTGCAAGCTAGACCAAGGGATAACAAAACTTGGTTTTATAATGACCCGAACAAAGGAGCATTCAGATCTCAAATGAAGAGAGCTCAAGGTCATAATCAGGGACAAAGAAAGAAAGCAAGGATGAATAACGTCAACAACTTTGTTCCTACTCAAAGTAATGGCCGAAACCTTCGTTGTTTCCACTGCAACGAACCCGATCACTTCAAGAGGCAATGTCCCAAGCTCGGCGAAGGACATCACCAAGCACCTTTCCAAGGAGCAGGCCGTGGTCAAGGAGCCGCTACCCGAGGAAGAGGAAGAACCGCCTGCATTGCCAATAGGCAAATGTGCAAAGGAGGGGAAGAAGAAGTTCCGACCATGGAAGCAGAGTTCGAAAGAGCGACAATCCATGCCGCTTTACACAAGAAAGGGCTGAATCACCAGTTCTTGGTGATTCAAACACCGTCGAACTATCAAGGTAAAGGTTTCAAAACCTTGATTGATTGTGGCAGCACCCATTCCTTTATCTCACCAGCATGTGCAAAAAGATTAGGAATCGCCATAGTAGAAGCACCTACCCTGCTTGTGGAATTGGCAAATGGTCGTGAGGTAACTTGTACCAGGCAAACTGCTAAGGTGAAATTCTTTCTGGGAGAAAAGAAGACTTCGGTTAAATTCAGAGTCATGAATTTAGGTATCCATGAGTGTCTACTCGGAATGGATTGGCTTAAGCCCAACGATGCCCACATTTTTGTGGGAAGGGTCAAGTTTCCTTTCGAAACTCTGAAAGGGAATTAGTCACAACTCAAGGTTAGACAAGAGTGCCAAGAATCCAATTGACCAAAGTATCTCGGATCATAAAAGAAGTCAGAAAAGGATTACCTATTTACTTGATCAAACTCAACAAATTAGATCAAAAGCAAGAGTCTCATGAAGGACCTTCTTGGTTAAAGGAATACGCGGACGTATTCCCTGAAGAGTTGACCGAACTTCCGCCTCAAAGAGAAGTGGATCATGAGATTAGGTTAGTACCTGGAGCTGCGCCAATTGCCAAGAGACGTTATAGAATGTCCATACCAGAAGCAATTGAGCTAAAGGAACAACTCAAGAAACTGTTAGATTAGGGCTACATCCGACCTAGCAATTCACCGTGGGGAGCTCCAATACTATTTCAGAAAAAGAAAGATAGGACACTTCGACTATGTATTGATTACCGAGGGTTGAATCAATCAAAAGTCAAGAACAAGTATCCTATTCCTAGAATAGATGATCTTCTTGATCGTCTTCAAGGTGCGAAGATCTTCTCCAAGATTGATCTCAGGTCAGGTTACTATCAGATAAGGATAAAGGAAGAAGATATCCCAAAGACAGCCTTCAATACAAGATATGGGCACTTTGAGTTCCTGGTTATGTCATTTGGGCTTACCAATGCACTTGCCACCTTCAATAGATTAATGCAGGACATGTTTAGGCCATATCTTGATGATTTCGTACTTGTCTTCTTCGATGACACTTTAGTCTATTCTAAACAGGAAGAAGATCATGGACCTCAATTGTGGATTGTCCTTGAGACAATGAGGTCACATAAGCTGTATACAAAAATGAAAAAGTGTGCATTCTTCAAGCGTCAGATTGAATATATGGGATTCATAGTATCATCAGAAGGAATATCAATAGACCCAGCCAACATCAGAGATTTGCTTGAGTGGCCAATACCAGTATCCGTCAAAGAGATACATAGCTTTCTTAGATTGACAGGATGGTATAGGGTCTTCATAAAAAACTATGCTTTGATTGCAGCACCTCTGACGGATTTACTGAAGAAGCAGACTTCTATTGCATGGTCAACTCCCGAACAAAATAGCTTCGATAGATTGAAGCAAAGTTTGGTATCAGCACCTATTCTAAAACTTTCAGACCTCAATAAGGATTTCGAGGTAGTAACTAATGCTAGCATTCTTGCCCTGGGGTGTGTACTTATGCAGGAAGTGTCAAGAATCGCGTGGTGGGGGGACTTGCTCAAGATGCTACGCCGAACACACACAAAATGCACAAGGAGAAGCTCACTCAAGAGACAAGAAGAGAGATGGAGGCCAAAACGTTTTCTTGCTGATTTCTTCTTCTTCTTCCACACACTTTACAATGTACACAAAGTATAGACAAGATACAACATAAAAGGAAAGTGGCTTACTAAGTCAAACAATGCATAACCGACTATACTAGTCGACTGGTGCCATAACTATGCCAGCTGTAAATAGGTGTAACAACCTGAATATAATAAGTAATGAGTCAGTGGCTATGTGAGAGTCATAATGACCACCGACGTGCTAAGTGTATATGTTTGGACCCATCTAACCAGGCGGTCCATCATCAATGTCCGCATGTGTTGAGCTTGTCATCTCAACACTCTCCCTCAAGCTCAACTGCATCTCTGCAACTCCAAGTAAGCTTCGAAACTTTTGAAGCTTCTCTGTACCCAATGCCTTCGTGAAGATGTCAGCTATCTGATCATGTGTGCTGACATACACCAAGTCAATCTCACCTACTACTACCTTCTCTCTCACAAAGTGGTAGTGTACCTCAATATGTTTTGTCCTGGCATGGAACACATGGTTCCTAGCCAATTGTATATTGCTCATGTTGTCACAATAAATGAGAACTGGACCTTCCACTTGCACATCCAAATCAGCCAGTAACTTTTGCAGCCATACTACCTCACATGCTGCAACAGCAACACCTCTATACTCAGCCTCTGTACTCGACAAAGCAACTGTAGATTGCTTTTTGCTACTCCAAGCAACTGCTGCACTACCAAGAGAGAACATGTATCCGCTGGTAGATCTTCTATCAGACATACTACCAGCCCAATCTGCATCTGTGTATCCAAACACCTGTACATCTGTACCTGCCTCATAGAAAAGTTCATAATGTAATGTGGACTTCACATATCTCAATATGCGTCTACTGCATCCAAGTGTGGCTTTCTAGGCACTTGCATAAACTGACTCACAAGACCAACAGCGTAGCTCAAGTCTGGCCTTGTAATGGTCATGTAGATCAAACTCCCCACTATCCTCTTGAACATAGTAGGGTCTTCTATCTCATCCCCAACATCAGCACTCAACTTTACATTCTACTCCAACGGAACTGAAAGTGGTTTGCATGTTGTCATACCACACTTGGACAACATATCCAAGCTATATTGTCTTTGGGACAGCCATATACCATCATCACATCTGATCACCTCAATGCCAAGGAAGTATCTTAGCTCACCTAAATCCTTCATCTCAAACTTCTTCTTCAAAGAATCCTTGACTTCAAAAATCCCACTATCACTATCACCTGTAATAATCAAGTCATCCACATAGATAACTATGATGACCAAACTTGCATCTCCCTTTCTCACATAAAGTGAGTGATCAGCATCAGAAACATAAAAGCCAATATTGTCAAGATACTCTCTGATCTTGTCAGACCATGCTCTAGGTGCTTGCTTGAGCCCATAGAGCGCCTTCTTCAACCTGCACACATACGTGAGATGCTCTAAATCTTCATAACCTGCTGGATGATCCATATACACTTCTTTTTGCAAATCACCATGCAAGAAGGCATTATTCACATCCATTTGCTGCAACCTCCAACCTTTGGCTGTTGCCAAAGCAATCACACATCTGATAGTTGCCATCCTAGCAACTGGACTGAAGGTTTCATCATAATCTATGCCATATGTCTGGGCATAGCCTTTCGCAACCAGCCTAGCTTTGTACCTGCTAATAGAACCATCTACATTGTGATTAATCTTATAAACCCATTTACATCCAATAGCTTTCTTTCCCTTTGGCAATGATACTAGATCCCAAGTTTTATTGGTCTCTAATGCAGCCATCTCCTCATCCATTGTTGCATCCCAATGAGTATGACCAACAGTCTCCTCAAAACATGTGGGCTCAACATCCTCAACTAGTTTCACCATATAAGCATAATGGTGAGCTGCATAACCTTCAAAACCAAATCTTTTAACAGGGTATCTCACCCTGCTAGACCTGCGTACCACTGGATCACTCAATGGAGTCTTTGCATTAACGCGTGCTCTCTGCACACCTGGAGTCCTCACTGAAGGAATGCCAAGCTCATCATCCAAGCTCTCTGAGCCACTGGAGTTTCCATCAAGAACTACATCAATGCCTTCTGACACTTTATTCTTTCCTTTGTCTTTACCTGTAGTGCTACTAGATGCACCTGAAGATGTAGAGGTACTCCTTAGTCTCCCAGACCAAGGACTACTAGATGATGTCTCTAGTCCACTAAGAGTCCATGATTCTTGCTTTTCAGCCTGCACATGAGTGTCATGATCATCATCATCATCCAATGCATCACCACTAGATGCATATCAACTGCTCATTTCATCAAAGATGACATCCCTGCTCACTCTGAACTTACATGTGACAGGGTTATAATAGCGATATCCTTTCTGCTCTAAAGAGTATCCAATAAAGACACACTTTTCAGCCTTTGGATCCAGTTTCTTTCGCATCTCATCTGGCACATGAACATACGCAATGCAGCCAAACACTTTCAAGTGTGAGACATCAGGCTTCTTACCTGTAAAACATTCTTTGGGGGTCATACCATGAACTACAGCTGTGGGAGTTCTATTCATAATATAAACAGCAGTATGAACAGCCTCAGACCAGAAATACTTAGGCATATTCTTTTCAGCCATCAAGGCACGTGCAACTTCTGCAATATGCCTGTTTTTCCTTTCTGCAACCCCATTTTGCTGTGGGGTATACCTGCATGTGAACTGTCTCTTTATCCCATGAGACCTCAGAAAATCACTGAACTCATTTGAGAGGTACTCTCCCCCTCCATCTGACCTCAAGCACTTTACTTTCAAGCATGTTTCTCTTTCAACTGCAGCCTTGAAAGTTCTAAAGTGCTCAAACGCTTCACTCTTTTCCTTCATAAAATATACCCACAGCTTTCTAGAACAATCATCAATGAATGTGACAAAGTATGAACTGCCTCCAAGAGATACATTTTGTGTAGGCCACCAAATGCATGTATGCACAACATCAAGGATATTTCTGCTTACATATCTATCATGTGAAAAGGGTTGTTTTGCTTGCTTACCAAACTGACATGCTTCGCATACCTTATGAAATTCTGCAACTCTAAATGTAGGCAACCCTATAACCAACCCTTTGGACTACATTAATTTCAGCCTTTGTATATTTGCATGTCCAATGCGTTTGTGCCAAATTTCAATATCTGCAATAATACCTTTTCCTTTAGCATACATAGTAACATTCATAAAAGGAATTCCAGCATCCAGAGTAAATATACGTCCAACTCTACTTCCCTTTGCTACCAACTTGCACTTGTCATTGAAGTCTTCTACAAAATAGCCCTTTGCATTAAATTTGACTTGCAGCCCTTGCTCTACCATTTGACTGACTAACACCAAGTTCTTTGTAATAGATGGCACATGTAATACATCTGAAAGACTCTTTGTCTTACCATCATGCAAGGACAAGGGAACTTTTCCAATGTGTGAAATTGGGTGGCATGAATCATCACCCGTCTGCACATAACCTACATTCTGCAAATCATGTATCTCTCCAAAACATTCTGCATGGCTGGTCATATGATTGGATGCACCTGAATCAACATACCAAACATCTTCATGTGTTCCCTTTCCTGTAACAGCATTCAGCATATGCTGCATAACAAAAACAAACGTTCATTTTCGTCTTCATTCTGTCGTGAAGACGATGCATAGTTTCCTTGCTGCAACTTACCACTCCCAATATCATCTTTCTTAGTATAACATTGGGCTGCAATATGACCTGTTTTGCCACAGTAGTGACACACAATACCAGAGTTGTTAGAACCTCTGTTCTGCCATCTACCTCTTTCTCTAAAGCTCCCCCTGCCTCTAAAGTTACCACGACCTCCTGAAACCTGCATATCGCCAAATTGCTGATTCAATCTGTTTTGCTAATTGTCACTACCACGTCCTGTACCACGGCCTCTTGAAGAGAACTTGCCACATCCCCTTCCTGAACTAGAGTAGAAAGCTTGGACATGTTCACCACTTCTTTCAGATGTCTCACTCTGCATGTTGATCTCTTCAGTGATCATAAGGGAGACCAACTCATCGAAATCTGGAAATGGCTTTCTGACATATACGAAAGTTACAAAAGACTTACAAGCCTTTTCATTGTTAAGTCCACCCAAGGTAGACGATACCAAATCATCATCATCGGGCATTGCATCAATCGCTGCCAATGCATCTGCAATGCTTCTTACCTTTAGTGCATACTCATTGATAGACATCTTCCCTTTCTTTAATGTATTCAACTCTTGCTTGAGTTGAATCTTTCGTGCCTTTGTATTTACAGAAAACATACTTTCAAGTATGGTCCAAGCTGCATATGAATTCTCTGCATTTCTGATATGTCCCAGCATATTATTGTCAATTACTGCTGACAGCCAATACATGACCTTCTTGTATTTTGCATTCCATTCCTTCCGTGCCTTTGTCTCTTCTGCCGTTGGAGGATTACTCACCTCCGACTCCTTTTCTTCACCTGAAACAAACTCGTAGAGGCCTTTTCCAATAAGGAAGTTCGTGACACGGAACTTCCATGAAGGGTAGTTCTTGTCGAGCTCCTCAATGATGGGGCTTCCACTGTTCTCTGCCATTATCACAAAATTAATACCAACAGCAAGCAAATCTTCTACAACCCTCAACCTGTAGTGCACAGTAATACACCAGACAGCCTTTTTCACTGTCTACTCAACAATACATGCAATCTGCAACCTGTTTGCAGATAAACCTTGTGTTTACTCACTGGTAAACACCTTTGAACTTACAGATATGAAATCTGTAACCTGCACACCCACTTTCAGTCAATACAGTCGAAGTCACAGTGTACCCTGAACTGCTATCTGCAACCTTGTGGCTCTTCGCGCTCACCAAATCTCACTACAATCTGAGATTTTTGCTCTGCCCTGCTTCCGGTGCCTCCACGGGCACTATCCAAGAGAAAGAGTGGAAGGATGGGAGAGCTTCTTATCCATGGCTTGCTTGCTCGACCCTTGCTTCTTCTCCTTTGCTTCAGCCTTCGAAATCAGCCTCTCTCAGTGGTGCGGCTCTGATACCATGTCAAGAATCGCGTGGTGGGGGGACTTCCTCAAGATGCTGCGCCGAACACACACAAAATGCACAAGGAGAAGCTCACTCAAGAGACAAGAAGAGAGATGGAGGCCAAAACGTTTTCTTTCTGATTTCTTCTTCTTCTTCCACACACTTTACAATGTATACAAAGTATAGTAAGATACAACATAAAAGGAAAGTGGCCTACTAAGTCAAACAATGCATAACCAACTACACTAGTCGATTAGCACTATAACTATGCCAGCTGTAAATAGGTATAACAACCTGAATATAATAAGTAATGAGTCAGTGGCCATGTGAGAGTCATAATGACCACCGACGTGTTAAGTGTAGACGTGTGACCCATCTAACCAGGCGGTCCATCATCAATGTCCGCATGTGTTGAGCTTGTCATCTCAACATGAAGGTCATCCAGTAGCATACTCTTCAAGGAAACTGAACCATGAAAAGAATTATGCTATGCATGATCTGGAATTACTAGCTGTCATCCATGCCTTAAAGCTTTGGAGACACTATCTGTTAGGTAACAAGTTACTCTAGTAACCGACCATAAGAGTCTCAAATGGATCTATACCCAAAACGAGCTCAACATGGGGTAACGTTGGTGGATTGAAGTGTTGGAGGAATATGATTTTGAAATCAAGTACCGACCAGTGAAAGAGAATGTAGTTGCCGATGCACTTAGTTGCAAGGCATTCCTAAATTCCCTACTCTTACAAAATCCATCAATGGCCAAATCTCTAGCTACAAAAGTATCTATGCCAAACAACCCTATACTTGAGTTAGCTAGAGAGGAAGCATGCCATGATTTGGCCTACCAAACAATGCTAAAGGAGATCTCTACCAAGGAGCAGAATCAAAAGTTGCAAGCTAAGTATCAGGAATTTTCCATTGATAAGGGACTTGTCTACTATAGAACAAGGCTGTGTATACCAGCAAGCCAGTCACTTAAGCAGAAGATAATGTGGGAAGCTCATGATTCCCCTTTCGCAGGACATCCTGGCTATGCTAAGAATCTTAATGCAATTAGGAAGAGCTATCATTGGGAGAGGCTCAAAGGTGACGTTGTCAAATATGTCACTGAGTGTTTGTCTTGCTAATGTATCAAAGCCGAACATGTCATGATGCCAGGGAAACTGCAACCACTTGACATTTCCCAAATGAAATGAGAATTTATCAGTATGGATTTTGTTGTAGGCTTACCCCAAGTCCAGGGAGGATACAACTCGATCATGGTTGTGGTTGACATGCTTACCAAGGTTGCACACCTTATTCCAGTAAAGACAAACTATAAAGCCTTCGACATTGCAAGGTTGTTTATCAAAGAGATATTCAAACTACATGGTTTACCCAGAAGAATTATTAGTGATTGAGATTCTCTCTTCACATCACACTTCTGGAGAGCTATCTTTGAAGCTATTGGGACTCAACTCTGTTTTACCACCGCCTACCATCCCCAAACAGATGGCCAAACAGAGCGAGTAAATCAAGTCATCGAGGATATGCTTAGGGCATATTGCTGTCCTCGAGATCCGAAGAGGTGGATTCAATACTTTCCATTGGTTGAATTTGCATACAATGTTGCTTATGAGCAGAGCATTCAGATGACCCCTTTTCAAGCATTATATGGTCATGATTGCAGAAGTCCCCTAAACTTCTCAGATCCAACCTTAAGGGTTGAAGCTTCAAGACAGATGTTGGAAGACATGGATGATCAAATAAAGTCAATAAGACAAGACATACAAGCGGCCAAGGATAGACAGAAGGCATACGCGGATTTGAAGCGTCAAGAAAGAGTCTTCGAAGAAGGAGACATGGTCTTCATTCGCGTACGTCCTAAAAAGAGTTCTCTATCCCTAGGAGATTGCAAGAAGCTAAGTCCAAGGTATTGTGAGCCATACAAAATCCTCAAATGCCTAGGACCCAATGCTTATAGATTGCAACTCCCTGAGAACCTAAAGGTTCACAATGTATTCCATATTAGCCTATTGAAAAAATATGTACCCAACCCTAACCATGTACTTGATGACCAACAAATTGTAATGCCTAGTCAAGGAGTCCTTGAACTACGGCCCGATAGGATCTTAGATGTTAGGGAGAGACAGTTAAGATCCAGAACCTTGAGAGAATGCCTCGTCCAATGGAAATATTATCCCGAAGAGGATGCCACTTGGGTAGATGAAGCCACTCTCAACCATCAATATCCCCAGTTTATCTTGAGATAAGGACATCTCGATTCCTCTACGGGGGAGAGAATGTAATATATCAAATATTTATTTTGATTTTTTCTCCTTCTCGCGCGGCGGTGCATCGTATTGGAAGGGTAGAGGGGGGATAGAGGAGCCAGCAAGCTCCTCGCTGGAGCTTGCTCGGCTCCACGAGCATGCACAGGGACACGCATGAGGGGAGGATTCCCTCCCCTCCCCTATATAAAAGAGGGAGCGCCGACAGTCTGTGAAGGGAGAGGTGAGAACGACCATCGATGCTGCCATACTGCCGAGCGTGTGGAGGAAGGAAGAAAGGGGGGGAGTTTGAGCTGGGCCTACGAGAGGCTTGTGAGGAGCTACGGTCAGAAGGCGGCACCCTGCACGTGTGGAGAGAACGATAAAGCCGAGCTGCTGCTGCCTGTAGACTTTTTCACCCCCCCATCGCCGTCAAATTCCCCCCCCCCCCCCCCCACGTGCCTACAGAAGCTTCAAGAAGCTTCTAAGGGGGGGCTCATTAAGCCCCCCTTCCTATAGCCTTATTACCTTTCACACCCCCCCTCCCGGTTTCGGTTTTATTCCCTTAGAACCCTTTCACCCCCTTATATCCCTTTTTACTCACCCTTTTCCTCCCCCCTCCCCCCCCCCCCCCCCCCCCCCCCGGTTTTTAAACCCCTAAGCCCTTTCTAACCCCGTGTCCCCTTTTCCTTACACACCCTTTTCCCTCTCCCCCGTGCTATAAGCCTTCACCCTTCACCTTTCCCCTATCACTCCGGGTTGAAATCCCTAAAACCATTACTACTCCATGTCCCAAAACCTCTCCAAAAATCCCCCTTCCTATACCTTTTACCCCAAGGCCCAAAGTTCTCCCAAGGTTCATATGATTGCAAAGCCACACTCACCCATAACCTTTTTGCCTTGTATATACCCTATAGGGTCTTCTTAGGCTATATAAACCTTTCCTTCTCCGAAGAAGCTAAGACCTTAAAGGTCTTATTACCCCTTCTCATGATCAATCCTTTAAACGGCTCCTTGCCTCGAAAGAGAGACGGTGGAAATCCAAAAAGGAGAGTAAAAGCTGCCTTCACATCCGAAGGATTACAACTACGATGCCGCCTAAGAAAGTCCAAGGAGTAGCTGCGGGAGGGTCATCTCCCGGTATCCATGTGGATATCTCACCCCAAAACCAGGTTTTTCCTTCTTGGTTTTATATCGGTTTTAATTCAATCATGCAAGATAAATTGTTAGTGATAAGATATCTTTTGTCTAGTTATTTACGATGAAGGAGTTTAGTTTAACTGAACATGCAAAAATGATAATGTATAAAACATAGTTTCCTTCAAATAGCATCATACATTGAAACGAATTACGAGCAAGATTATCTACCTACTATAGTAGTATATTTCGGTTAAATCTTGAAGGTATAAAAACTGCATCTTGCACCATTAACCCCTATTCTTTTTTGCAACGAATCATCATAGAAGATGAAATTCATGAAAGGTTTCTTACATTGCTTGAACTCTAAGAAGTTATCATTGCTAATTGTATATCTTAGCAAGGAAAAGATTGCTATTTGGCATGAGTTTCGTTCGCAAGGAAAAATAAAGATTAATTGAATTTATCTAACCTCAAAGCAATAAAGTTTAGGACTGAAAAATCAATTGTCACAAGGATAACAAATCGTACCGAAGTGATCTCAATATTACCTTCTAAAAGTTAACCGAATTAATGTAAACTTAGAAATACCTATGGTGCGAAATATGCCTTGGGAATGATTTAAAAACCAAGAAACGTTTATACCTTAAACACTTGCCTACCTTCCCTGATTGTAGGGTCAATAAATCGTAAATGTAAAAGAACTAGGGTTTGTCCCTGAGGTTCTTAAAAATAGACCCTAGGTCCAACAAATGTCAGCTTAAAGAAACTAAAATGGATTGTTTCATCGTATATTACGATGCAAGACTTGCGTAGCAAATACGATGTCATATGGTCTTGTGATTGATTCACAAGAAGAAAGGTTAAATACCCTCAGCAAGGATGGCGGATCCTTACTCAAGTTATCTTGCAAAAGGATGTATTCTTTGATATCCTTCTAAATAAGGAAGGTTAAAAATCGGAAACTAAAGTATCCAATGAACTTTAGGGTTGACCAAGTTGGGTTAATAGGGTACGCCCTAACCCAGAATATAAGGGATCTTGCCAAGTTGCAAGACACCCTGGAACGAGTGTTGATGCATTCGAAAGGAAAGAATCATTCCTTAGCAGTTTGCTAACAACAAGATCCGTTAATGGAAATGTTTGTGATTGCTAGAGATTTTAGAGCACTGTTTGATTTATGAATTACAAGTTAAATGAATATCTATACTTCAGGTTGAAGACCTGAAGGGAGAGGCAATTTCAGTTACCCCCGACTGCCTGCCTGACCCTAACCAAGGGGGTTGTTGGTCGCGTCGGGAACGTGGACCGAACCCACCATGAGAGGTCTCCCCATTGAGCTCTACTTGGAGCAAGAGAATGCTTGAGTGCCAGGGGGGGCTCTGGCCGTAAATCCCTTGCCTTTCGGGTCCTGCACAAGAGGCTAACATGACTTGGGTTTGGATCTCGAGGCCCGCATACTAGTCTACGGGCGGAAGCTTGCAATAGCGATCCCTGTGGGTTACTGGATAGCCTTTGGGTGGATTATGGACAAGCCTACGGGCAGAACTCCTTGTATTTCAAAGATAAATATGATGATATGTTAATAAAGAACTTGTTTGATATTGTTTTTCTATGTCACTTGATAAGATTACGTGAAGGAACCAATGCTAAACAGTTTGATTAAAGAAGCTGATTGTTACATGTCAAATTAATATGTTAGATAATTACATAACCAAAACAAATCGAGGAAAGTGTGGAGGATGGGCCATGGGTCCGTCCTACGGTTGGGTGGTCCCAGTTAGTCAGGAACTTTTCTCAAATCTTGAAGAACAGCGAGATAATCGTCAAAGGACACGAACAACAAAAGCGTTGACCTAGAGTTATGTCTTAACCGATTTACACTATTTTAGGGGAACGGAATGGGACTATGCCTTATGGCAGAGAGGTTGAGCTTTGCATCCCTCTCGTTTCCCATTCTGCTTGAACCAAGTGTAGCGTGAATCCGCTTCGGACCTGGTGTTTCTGCGTAAAGTAGTTCGCTTGGGTCCGACGCTAGTTTTTGTTAGGTAATGACCAATCAGGAAAACCCTAATTCCGGTCGATCCTAAGTGGGAACGGCCAGAATACTTCCGCTACGTGGTAGACGCGGGAAGACCTAGATCTCAAATCCTGTAACATTCCATGGGAGTGCCGGGCAGAGCTTTCTAGACATCCTTTCCGATGGACTGCTAAGACGTGTCGTGGATGATACTAGTGGACACGTTACACAACTTTAAGATCTCCTTGCTTATACTGCATGTCACCAGCTCTACAGAGTTAAACTCAACCAATTGGAATAGATCTCCCTCTAGGCACAATAAGGATCCACAGTTTAAACCACTCTTGGACATTCCTTTAGCGAATGCCCATATTTGTACACTTCATACACTTTGCAGGATAATTGAAAAGCTTGTTCATCTCTATATAGGATTTGCATGGAAGCTGAAGCCATTATCAACTAGAACAAATGCTATAACAAAGGTTGAAAAAATTTTCTCTGCAATTGATTTGCATGGTGGCAATGTTGTTATTGAGCCAGATCTTCAAAAGTCTAAGGATGGTAATTGTGTCCCAAAAAAACCATCTATTGGTGGAGTGAAGGCTAGAAGGTTTCTAGGCTTTCATGGGAGACTTGGCAAGATAAACTCGAGAAATGGTGGCTCAACTATTAAATTTAATCAGTCGAAATCCCTACACAATGCAGTTAAGGATCACACTGATAATGGACAAGCTCGGAATAGAAAAGCTAAAGTTTGGGAAACACTATACAAAGTGTTATTTTATTGTGATAAGACTGAGTGGAATGATGATGATCTCAAAGACTTTAAAAACCAATTGAACCTTTTCAAAAAGGCGATGACAGAATCTTGGGGTGATCAACACTTTACTCACTATATGGTAAGAAGTTTGTATATGTTTGTTTCTTCATTGTTGAACTCATATAATGTTTTTTAATAACTTTCTTTATTTGTTGACTATGCAGCATATTCTATACAACCATGCTGCATACTTTATTAAACAATATGGATCTCTATCTATTTGGTCAACCCAAGGTATGAAAAAATATCAAGCAAGAACAAAATATTTCAGACACACAAGACATGGAGGTGGAAGACACAAAGCCAACAGTTTATTAGAGGTCTTTCAATGGTTCTATCAACAAATCTAGCATAAATTCAATCTTAAAGATAAAACCACATCAAGCAATACATCATCTTTAGCAAGGACTATACAAATTGTTACCCAAAGAAGAAAATATAGATATTTAAATTATTGCACAAAGCAAAGATTTACAGAATGGTTACAAACCAAACAAAGAGTTGGGAAAAGATGGGTTTCAAGAAACCCTTAATCTTTGGCATCTTCTAGTCTGATTGTGTTGCAGAAGAGTCCTTAGTTTCAGGCACCTTGACAGGGCCTCTAGAGGAGTCCTTAGTTTTAGGCACCTCAATAGGACCTTCAGAGGAGTCCTTGGTTTCAAGTAGCTCGACAGGGCCTCTAGAGGAATCTTCTGTTTCATCCCACTCAATAAGACCTCTGTATTTCAAAAACTCCTGTTTCGGATAACCTGGAAGAAGCTTCAATTTCCTACTATCTCCTACATAAGAGAGCAAATAGGAGCCAAGAACTCCAAAATATCCAGCTCTAGATCCACTGTATCCAGGCATGAAGCCAAAAACTCTTATGGCTTCTTCCTTCTCTACTAAAATGAACTTGTCCAAACCTCTGCTGAAAACTTGAGATCCAATTACCTTTGAGATAGCTCTCAAAGCCATCATTGGTAGACTTGGAAAGCTTGACAATCTACTATGATATATTACAATTGTTTGATTTTTTAAGTTTCCAATATAATGGACAAGGCTTTGATTTTTTCCAAGCTCCATTGGCCTAGAGCCCTTGGCCCTTCCAAGAAAGTTGTCCAAATCTTCAATCTCAATCTACACAACAAACCACAACAATATAAGATATAATATATTTATCTATAATGCATAATAAAGTCTAGCATAAACTCAATGGGTAACTTTGAATTATATTTCATACCTTAGGGTGTTCATCTTCTTTGAGAGACTATCATCATAAAGATTTATTGAACTCTTGGGTTTCTCATCTGACGGAGACTTCAATCTCTCTTCATACCCTACATCATCAATATGAAGTTTCTTTTGGACCTGCAAGAACTCTTCTTCTGTAGGTAGCCCCCCCTTTTTGTATTCTACGATGTGATTAATACATGTATGTAAGGCTATAAAGCTGTCTTGAAAATTCTCTCCCTCAACATCAAGACTTTCTAGTGGTTCTTGTTCATAACCTATAAAATTCATGTCATTTTTGCCCCAACCTGCAAGAATTGCTAAGCAATAATCTTCTCTAAGATCAAAAAGATGTTGAATATCATTTAGCAACACATATCTCTTCTTGTTGATAAGATAAGTGGGAAATGTTGGAGCACATGCAAGAGGACCTTCTTCATCAACCTGTGCACTTGGCTCGATCTCCTTTTCTCCCACCATTATGATATTGTCACTCTTGAACAAACCTACATCAAAACCTTGGACAAGTTGATTCTCAATATCTTCTTGGAACATCTCCTCCTTCTCTTCGACCTCCTTATCCATACTTAAAGTATCCTCTAGCTTTCCCTGTTGGTCTATATCTGGAGAAGAATTTTCCATGTACTAAAGATACACAATAAATCCAACGTCCTTGTGGATCAGAAGGCATTGTTGTTGATACCTATGGAAAGGGCAACATGTTTCTCTCTTTCTGAATTCCTCATCAATGAGGTTGAACCTGCCTAGCAAAGTTGACCTGGATGTACTGGTGGCTCCCATCACATCACTATAATGAACAAATCCATTGATTTCTAGACCTTGCACATGTCTATCATAAAAATATATGTACTCTTAAGTTTATCTTCAAGATCCTCCAATAACTCCTTCAAATCAAAAGGAGCATTGAAAATTTCCCTGATATAGCTAAACTTGGAAGAATTTCCAGTTGTGTGTAAGAAATCAAAGAGCCTATCATCAGAAGTCTGCATTAGCTCCTCCTCATCCATTCCTTCCAGAGATAGCTTTCTCTTTGTCATCTTGACCAACAAAAGACTTATTCCCGAAAACAAAGTAGAATGGCAAAAATGTCCAATAAAACAAGATGGAACCATGGAAAGAGGCCCAAAAATTGCATTTTTCAAGACAAAAAATCAAAAAATGAGAAATTTTTTTAATTGACCGGTGAAATGCAAAAACAAGGTATTCAAGGCAAATGCCAGTAAAGAAATTGCGTTTCACCAGACACTACTTGAAGACAAAAGTTATTTGAAGATCTCACTGGTGAAACACAATAGTTAGCAAAATACCACTAACCAGAGACATTATTTTGTGTTTCACCGGTCAAAAGATGTAAAACAAGAAGAGAAACATGAACTATGAATTAATTATGTTAAAACACAAAAATTTATGATAAAATCCTTTCTAGAAGTGTTATGCTCCTTTTAAAAGATACAAAGCACATGACATCTGTAATTTTTCAAGTGTTATTAAAAATTATTTATATATTAATCAAATTGATTTTGTTCAAATACTTGTTGAACTGCTCTTCAAACAGGAAGCAAGGACCTTGAAGGGAAGTCAAAACAAAATTTCGGGAGAAAGGAAGACAATATCGAAGAGAATGGCTTCAAAAAGCTTTTATATTGATTGTCAAACGTGTGTTGATAGTTCCAACGAAAAATTTTACGTAATGATGGAAAAATAAACACGACCGCAAATTTGGACGAAATTCCCAATATTTTTGCACGCACGAAATACCTCAGAATACGTGCACACGTGTCTCACTTAACACACCATATTAAATTTCTCAGAAGACATGCGCACTCCCTTTTTTCGAGAATACGTCGCACGTGTTTTACTTAACACTTCGCCAAGTAGTGCATGTACCATCAAAATCCCCCAATAAAGGGAAGTAACGGCCAAATTCGTTTCATGTTTTTATGGTCATGGAGCACATTTTCGTGGTCATGCAGTAGGGTATTCGAGCATATTTTTGTGGTCATGCTGTGGTTGTGAAGAACATATTGTGAAGAACATACTCCCGTTTCACCAGACCTATTGACAAAATTGGTTCTAAATGGATTTTTCCCAGCAAAGCGCCAAAGAAGGTATGGTTTTCTGCATCCGTCCTTCTCAATGCCCAGGCATCCATTCAATGTATTTTTTTGATACTTTTCCTTAATTTTTTATATTATTATGAGCTTATGAGCACTATAAATTAATTTTTTCCATAGTGTGAGCATTCCTTAATGTTGTGGAGATTTTAGGTAATGTTGTGGAGATTTTAGGCAATTCTTCAAACTTTTTCCTCAATATTGTGGATATTTTAGGTAATTTTAATAGCATTTCTTAGATCAATGTTTTGTTTTTCTTTGTTTTGTTGATTCCTTTGCTATTTATGTGTTGTCCGGTGAAACGCGAAAACAACATGCTGCAAGGAGGCCTCTTGTCTGAAACTCGCGTTTCATTGGACACACTGGACAAGAAGTTCAGTGAAACGCGAAAACAACATGTTGCAAGGAGGCCTCTTGTCTGAAACTCGTGTTTCACTGGACACACTGGACAAGAAGTCAGGTGAAATGTGAAAACAACATGCTGCAAGGAGGCCTCTTGTCTGAAACTCGTGTTTCACAGGACATACTGGACAAGAAGTAACATGTCTTTTTTTGGAAGATGGCTAGGACTAAAGCAACATCAAGGAAGGAGAAGATTGATCCTAGAGATTTAACATCAAAGATTCATGAATCTTCAAAGCCTCCAAAGCTCTCTAGAAAGTCAAAGCCAAAGAGAAATTTTTCTCAAAATGTCAAGTGCCTAAGGGAGATTAGGAAGACAATAAAGGCTCTTGACAATGCAATTCCAAAGTTGTCTTTTCAGAGGCTTGTCAGGGAGATTTGTGACAAATATAGTTTGGATAGTTTCTGATAAACAAGAACAGCCCTTAATTGTATACAAGAAGCCACAGAGGATTTTTTAGTTGAGTTTTTTCAAGATGCCTATATTTATGTTGCTTATGCTCATAGGCTCACACTCATGGACAATGACATGGTAATTCTTAGAAGGCTAAGATATAGATTTTCAAAGGTCCTTGAGCCAATTCCCCTCACTGATGAGAAGACATTTAATATCCTTAATGTGCCCCCGGCTAGGAGAAAGAAAGATGATTCTGGTCCCAAGGTTGAGGATGTCACCCATGAGAGGGATACAAGGCAACATGAAAAAGAGGAGAAAACTAAAGAGGAACATGCAGATAAATGGAGAGAGTATAGGAGGCAAAGGGCTGAAGAAAGGGAAGCAGAGCAACTAGAGTCCTTTGAAAATGAGTTGTCCACCCTTCTTGAAGCAGCTAATCCAAAAGGATTCAATGTGTTTTGTTTCTTACCTGGTGACTTAGGCAAAAGAACTGAGATTATCTCCTTTGATGCTGCATGTGTTCAGATTCTTAAGGATAAAAGAAGAGAAATAAATGAAAGTATTATTCTTGTTGGCCTAAGGTATATCCACCCATAATTACTTCTACTTTTTGATTTTTTTAAACAATAAGTTTTTTCTTGTTTATACTCACTATTTCTATGCCTTTTCTAGGTGTGTAGTAATGCATGAGTTTCCTTTGGATATGCAACAACAAATTGAGGTTTTTGATCCATCTATCTCATTCTTTATGAGGAAGGAGCTTGATACAAGTTTTATTGAACAATGGTTCAATCTGATTGACTTCGATACTTTGGAGCTCCTTATAATTTCATATAATGAAAAGTAAGTGATTCAATATTCTATTAGAGTTTTTGGGATTTTATCCTACTAATTTGGTGAGATATGATTGCTTTTAGTTCTCATTGGAGCTTGATTGCAATAGACTATGTGGATAAGCAATGTTTTTTAATCAACTCTATGAAAGGAAGCCATGGAAATGCTAAATTGTAAGTTATATTATCCAAGGGCTCCTTGATATTTCAATTCTTTTTTTTTGTAAGTACTCTAAATTTCAATATATTTTATATTTTGA
Source organism: Lygodium microphyllum (assembly GCF_053477565.2). Taxonomy (NCBI): domain Eukaryota; kingdom Viridiplantae; phylum Streptophyta; class Polypodiopsida; order Schizaeales; family Lygodiaceae; genus Lygodium; species Lygodium microphyllum. The sequence goes on along the minus strand of NC_141150.1, from coordinate 115,639,356 downwards.
GGTGCAAAAAGATTAATTGAAGAGCTAGAGAAAAGACCCCCTATGCCGTCTGATTTGCTTGCAACAATGCAATATAGACAAGTTGCGGTAAGTTATTGATTAAAATAATTGAAACATAAGTTTATTCTATGAACTACCATCCGTCCTCTTTATAGTTTTACTTTGTGTTGGTAGTTGCAGTGTCCTCATCAGGATGATAGCCATTCTTGTGGTGGCTGGAGGGTGATTGCAAATGCTAGAAGAATGGTTAACTTTGTTTATCTTAATGATGATAAACATGTCAAGGTAATATGAAAGATGCTAAACTTTAAGATAGATATTCATTGCAAATAGTCCATTGATGATAGAAATATAGTCTATTGTAAGAACAATAATGAACTAAAACTCTTTTTTCTATAAATGTGTGACAGTTTTCGAAGGATTGTTATGCATCTGAGCATGTTTGGTATGTCAAAGCAAAGCTCTTGAAGTATATAATGGTCAATTGTATACAACCAACAACAGAGATTGGTGGGGATTTGCACCATGAAGGAGATGCAATGCCTATAACCACGGAAGGTGAAGCCACAACTTCAACACCTTTACCCACACCTTCTTTACCCAAGACATCAAAGAAAGGCAAAAGGACTCCTAGAAAGGATAGTTCTCCAAAAAAGAAATAGCTTTGCCATATCGCCTTGTAAGCCTTCATATATAGAAATTTTCCCTTCAGCCCTTGTATATCTCATAGAGATGGCAGATAGACATTTGCTACAAAATTTGTACATATATTTTATATTGATAGTAAAGATATCTTTTCTTGAATGTCCTTGCAGTGTATATTATTTTCTCTCCTTTTCGATATCTGCAAAAAATAAATTAAAAATGTTTGTTAGTTAGGAAGTGAGATCTTGATGTACATCTAAGTAGATATAATATGATGTGAAAACTTACTCGTTTCTTGTCAAGTTGGAATACAAAGGAGCATGGTAGTTCAATGTCTTCATTTTGTAAATCCATCCTCACTTGATGTAGCGTACATGATTTTCTAATCTTTAAGATTGCAATAATATCCTCGTTGAATCAAATATCAAGATCCACACAGGATCTTTGCTGAAATCATTAAGATTCTGGTCTAAAGCAACTAGACTACTACCAACAAAATGCCATCGACTATAGTAAAAGCTAAGGATAAAATTTTGAGTAGCAATCATATATTTACAAGCTATAGAGTCTTGATCTATCTTACATATAATTTTTCCGTCTGTCCTTGTATCCCATCCTTCATCAACAAATTGTATGATATGATCATATGTTAGTCTCTTCACTGAAAGCATGGTTTTTGTTATTCTTATATCCATATTAGAGAAGAAATCAATAAATATATTAATAGGCATAAACAAAGTAACTTTTCTTAGCCTACTTGAGATATTAGATTTTAGTGCTTTCTGGATCTCAGAAAATATCTTACATCTATAGCCCTCACTAGTAGCTAGACTTGGCAAAGGCCACTCAAAGCTTGAAAAATCTGGCAAAGGAATAGGAATAACATAAGAATGGTCATAAAAGAATATTCCATTCTCTGCAAGCTTTGTCTTCTTTCTACCTCTATACATTTCTTCTCCAATTGAACCATGTATAACATCAATAACATCAATAATAGACTCCACTGGTTGCCATTCCTCAAGATTAGAGGGATAGACATCTACAAGACAAACAAATATTATAATGGAAAAACCTAAACCATGTTTAAGAAAGGAAAAACTTTAAGAATCAAATTCTTACAATTTGGTCTATGCATTGGAAGCTTTGAAGATCCAAGTTTCAAACACAACTCTCTATGCATGAACACATGTTGCACTAGTACCTCTTTGATACTATTCTTATTTGCTCCAAGCTTAAAATCTTGGATTTTACCCTTCCAAGCAGAGATAAACGAGCTCTCATGTCTTTGCCTTTTTCCACGTTTTGCTTGTTGCATGGTGATCCAACTACCTTTGCTAATGATAGTAGGAATCCATCTTCCATCAGTTTGGAATGAGTTAAACACTGATATGGATGTGATTTGGGAGCTTGGATGCCTTGTTGAAGGTCAAATTTCTGTATCCATGGTAGAAAAGAGAGAGACATGCACAAAGAGACAGAGAGAGAGAGTGTGGACTAGGCTACCATAACGGAGGGAAAAACAATAGAGGAATAAAAGAAAGGAGGAAAAAAACTGAGCGCCATGCTTTTCACTAATTTGAATTTCGATTACATCAATCATTATCATTAATCTAGAAACATCATTAAATAAAAGTAGCCGAGACTATATGCCATTAATGCAAAAGATGTCATAATCATGAATATAAGAGACTAAAAATAGATAATAAAAATACAAAATTGTAATATTATTATATTTATATGTTTTTTAAAATTATTTTTTAATTTTTTTAAATAGAAGTTCCATTACAGAGGCTTTGCTCTTATTGGTCTAGAGCACTCTCTCTCCACATCCTAAAAGGCATTTTCGAGACCTCAAAACTCCCCTAATGATGTCGGCGATCGAAAGGTCAAGCAAAACACATATGTGTACAAGAAAGTGACTCGGATAATCCTTGGCGATAGAATCAAGGTGTTGGGACATTATGAGAAGAATGGGTATCAAAGGAAAGGATACCCTAATCTTCCTATAACCTATCAATTCCTGAATATCCATGACCCAAATCCATACTATTACTCAGTTCCCGTAGCTGAATGTAACACAATCTTATTCTCCCCGAATTAATGTATCAACTTGTTCCATCTCCCCAAGAATAATTGTACTCAAAAGGGCTATGCCCGTATGAATGAAATAAGACTTCTTTTTATCAATGATTGTCTTGATTGTGAGTATTGATAAAGAAGTTAAGTGATTAGGTCACTTGGCAAAAGCTGAACTGGACATGTTAATGAAATGTGAGAAACACTTAGCAATTTTTAATGTAAATAATCTCAATGCCCAGGCACAACCCAAGTGCAGATCCCTAGTCTGACCCCTACGCTAAGTACGGCCATGATTCAAGAGAAGAAGTTTCTTCTCAAGAAAATCAAGCCACCAGAATTTGATGGCAAGTCCAAACTGATGCCGAGATCTGGATTGAATCCATGGAGGATTACTTTGAAGCGGCCAATACTACACCCACTAACCAAGCGATGCTCGCCAAATTGAAGCTTACCAGCGAAGCAAGACTTTGGTGGAAGCAATGGTGCAGAGACCAAGGGATCTCAGAAGGGTCAGTTACTTGGGAGAAGCTAAAAAGAGCTGTGCGAGGAAGATATCTACCACCTACCTACCGCACGCAAAAGATGAACGAGTTCTATGATCTGAAACAGCTTGGTCTATCACTTGATGCTTACCATTCAAAGTTCCTCTCTCTTTTGAAGTATGCGCCGCAAATGGATATGACATAACAAGTGTCAAAGTTATGTGCTGGATTAAATCCGCCTATAAACACCCGCCTCGAATCAATGTGCCAATTGCAAAGAGACCATATAGAATGTCCTCCATCCCGGAAGCGATTGAGTTGAAGGAGCAACTCAAACAACTGTTAGATCAAGGCTACATCCATCCTAGCAGTTCACCATGGGAAGCTCCAGTGTTGCTCCAAAAGAAGAAGGATGGAACGCTTCGGCTATGTATTGATTACAGAGGGTTGAATCAATCAACCATTAAGAACAAGTACCCCATTCCAAGAATAGATGAACTTCTTGACCATCTTCAAGGTGCAAAGATCTTCTCCAAGATTGATCTCATATCTGGATATTATCAGATAAGGATCAAGGAAGAGTATATCCCAAAGATGGCATTCAGCACAAGATATGGGCATTTTGAGTTCCTAGTCATGTCATTCGGACTAACAAATGCACCTGCTACCTTCAACAGGTTAATGCAGGATATCTTTAGGCCATATCTTGATGACTTCGTACTTGTCTTCTTCGACGATACCTTAGTCTATTCCAAACAGGAAGAAGATCATGAACCCTAGCTTCGCATCGTCCTTGAGATAATGAGGGCACACAAGCTTTATGATAACAAGAAGAAGTGTGCATTCTTCAAGCGACAAATTGAATATATGGGATTCATTGTGTCAACGCAAGGAATTTCAGTAGACCCAGCCAAGGTCAGAGATGTTCTGGAGTGGCCAACAACAACAACTGTTAAAGAAATATGTAGTTTTCTTGGATTGACAGGATGATACAGTGTCTTTATCAAAAACTATGCTTTGATTGCAGCACCTCTGACGGATCTACTGAAGAAGTAGACATCAATTGTATGGTCAACTACTGAACAATCTAGCTTTGATAAACTAAAGAAAATCTTGGTATCAGCACCTATCCTGAAACTTCCAAATCTTAGTAAGGAGTTTGAAGTGATAACTGATGCTAGCACACTTGCCTTAGGATGTGTGCTTATGCAAGAAGGTCATTCTGTAGCATACTCTTCAAGGAAACTGAAGAGCCATGAGAGAAATTATGCCACTCGCGATCTGGAGCTATTAGCTGTCATCCATGCTCTCAAGCTTTGGAGACAATACTTACTGGGTAACAAGTTTACCTTAGTGACGGATCATAAAAGTCTCAAATGGATCTTTACCCAAAATGAGCTCAACATGAGACAACATCGATGGATTGAAGTACTGGAGGAGTATGATTTCAAAATCAAATACTGGCCTAGAAAGGAGAATGTAGTTGCCGATGCATGCAAGGCATTTCTAAATCCTCTAATCTTGCAAGATCCATCAACAACTAGATCTCTAGCCACAAAGGTATCCATGCTAAACAACCCAATACTTGAGCTAGCTAAAGAAGAGGCATGCCATGATCCAACCTATCAGAAGATGTCAAGGGAGATCTCTATCAAGGATCAAGACCCAAAGCTATAGGCAAAGTATCTAGAATTCTCTATCAATAGTGGACTTGTCTACTACAAAACGAGATTATGTATACCGGCAAGCCAGTCACTCAAACAGAAGATACTTTGGGAAGCTCATGACTCCCCTTTTTTAGGACATCTTGGCTATGCCAAGACCCTCAATGCAATCAGAAAGAGCTATTATTGGGAGAGGCTTAAAGGTGACGTTCTCAAATATGTCACAAAATGTTTGTCTTGTCAACGCATTAAGGCCGAACATGTCAAAATGCCAGGGAAGTTGCAACCACTTGACATTTCCCAAATGTTGAGTGTTGAAATGACTTGTTTTTTGGCTGATTTTTGTTGTTTTTGAGAGTTGAATGGTTGATTTTAAGGGATGATTGATTGATTTGGAAGTGGATTGAGAGTGTTTTGGATGATATTGATTGTGTTTTGGAAGTTCATGATGTTTGTTGATGGTTTTGTGATGTTCTGATAGGTTCTGAATGGTTCTGTATACCTTCTGTTTTGTTCTGTTTTGGTCTGTTTTTGTTCTGATTGTCTTCTGTAAAGAGGGATGGAGTATTGATTGATGAAGAATGAGATATTGTGAAAGCTTAGTGAATGGTTTGTGAGAGTTGGAAGTGGTTTGAGAGTGAGTTATGTAGTTCTGATGACCTTCTGTAACCTTCTGTAGGTCTTCTGTAGAGCTTCTGCTTCTGTTCTGTCTCTGTTCTGTTCTGTACTGTAACTGTTCTGGTACTGTTCTGTAGACTATTCTGTAAGTGTTCTGTGGAATGTATGTGTGATTTTGGGAAAGTTTTCTAGCCTTGGAAAGAGGTGAATACAAGTGCAAAAGAGCTGAAAGAAGTGGAAGAAGTAGCTGTTGAAGACTCAAGAGAAGACTAGAGTGAAGTGACAGTAGTGAGCTGTGAAGAGACACTGTAGTGGCTCTAGTGACCTTTCATATCAGACATACCTCTTGGGAGGGGTATCCACGACCTAAGAGTGATTATTGAGAGTAATTTTGAGAGATTGTAGTGAGGATATGATGTATTATTGATGGAGTGTGTGAGAGAGAGTCAGAGATAGCCAATTCTACTCAAACAAAGTGATTGTATATGAGAGATTGAGAGAGAAGACTATGAAGATATTGAAGATGAATACTATGTGATGTATTTCCATTCAAAGATGGTGTACTTCTTTGCTTTCTTTGTGATATTGATGGATTTTGTGAGGATGTTGCAGAATATGGTTGATTCTATTAAAAACCGTGGGAGATTTACATGATGCTGCATGAAGATTTGTTGTGCCTGGTGTTCTTTTCTTCATTGTGACAATATGAAACATGATAAACAAGCTTGTTGATGTTACAAGATAGATTTTCTTGCAAGAGAATTCCCTTTTCCTTGGTGTTCCTCTTGGGGCTCCATGTTTTTGGTGCACAGCCGGGGAAACTTGCCATCAACAAGCACCAAAAGAGGCTGAAAATGAAGGAAATGGCATTGCCAATAAGAGAAGAATTCAATGGATGTTTGTAAAGTTCCTTCTTCCACTGAAGAGTTGGAATTTCTCATAATCAAAGCCACTTTTCACAAAAAGTTCATCCCACAATGGCGGAAACACATCACCATCATGATGCATGCTCTATGTGGTGGACAGTTTCCTCTTCCTATTGAAGCAGCAGAAACTTGCATCTTGGTGGCAAATTGTTTGGGAACAAACTGAAGAGCAGAAATAGAGAGAATGAACATCCATGGAAGATTTGGCATTCATTGAGAAGTTTCCAGGCAACATCAAGTGGGAGATTGTGAAGAAGCTACAGGAGTCTTGGTCTGTAGAGGTTCACAGGGACAAGAAGGAAAAGAGTTGGAATTTGTTCGTGGATGCTCAACAGCAAGATACATGGGATGCTTGGTGTACTGATAATCTTCTGTTTGTTCAATTAGCAACCCACTGGAAGTTGGTAGACAGAGTGTTTTTCACAACATACACTATTGAAACCATCAGAAGCTGGCATTACTATGATGATGGCACCACCACCATGCTCAGACGTATGCATTTTGACACCTTCAGAACCGAATACCTTCCCCTGTGCAGTGGCATGAAAGCAGAATTTAGGGACGTTGAGAGGAAAGAAGTAGAAGAAATGTTGGCAAGAGAGTCCTCCAGAGACTGAAGCCTTCTGTTAACCCTCTGTGGAGCACTAACAACATAGTGGAGTCAACCCCCTGATGAATGACTCAATAAAAAGGCAAGCGTTAGAACGAGTCCAGAGGTACGTAAGAAGAGAGAAAGCAAGAATCAAAGCTGAGAGCGAGCTCGCAGCAGAAGCCGCCTTGGACGCCCTTGCGGAACTCTTTACAGAAGTCCCAATGGCACATCAAGCCCTTCCTCCTCCTGTTGGAGGTCCACTTCCAAGCCAGATCCGTCCTGGAAATATTGATGACAGACCAGCGAATGTAGTCCCATTGCCAGTTTTTAAGGGAGAGTACAATGAAGACCCCGATCTTCATGTAGCAGAGTTTATGGTAGCGTGTGTGGCTAACAATGCCAGAACCCCTGAGCATTGGTTAGCAATATTCCCCGCCACTTTCAAGGGCGCGGCGTTTCAGTGGTATGAGAGACAAGCAGCAGGAACTTTTGGCACATGGGACGACCTGAAGTTGGCCTTCCTCACTAAATTCAGGCGTGAAGGTTTTGAAGAGTGGATGAGAGAGGAATTCATGAACCTAAGTCAGTCCTCTGGAGAAAGAGTAGAAGCTTATGTCTCACGAATGGAATCCATCCTGAAGAGATGGACTAACCATAATCTAGATGATGGCATTCAGAAGGGAGTGTTTCTCAGAGGATTACAACCAGAAGTCCGTAAGTTTGTGGAGCTACAAAGACCAGCCACCCTGCAAGCTGCAACAGAAGGTGCAAGACTGTACGATGAAGTGGAAGCTAGATTAGCAATGAATACAGGAAGAGGAGTCCTACCTCCTCTGGTGCCAGGAATGATGTACCCACCAAATGCAGTCCTAGGGACTGTTCCCTATCCCTACCAACAGATGCCCCCGGTATCACAGTACAGTGCACCAAATCCACAGTGGCCACAATCCATGCCTCAAATGATGGTTCAACCACAACAACCATGGTCTCAACCAATTTCCTCAATGACAAGTCAGCAGCAACAGTGGAATCCTACCAACTGGAGCCAACAGCCAACAGTTCAAACAAGAGCTCTGAATCAGAACCAGAACAGAGATCCCTCTGTACCAGCCCAACCCGTTTATGCAGTGATTACAGAGCCTCCTCAAAACCCTCCTACCAGTACGCCCGGAGGAGAAAGCTTGAAGGATTATTTATCCAACTCAGTTGCAAACATAAAAAAGGAGTTGATGGATGTGATTACAGAGCAACTACAGACGCTGAAAGTGAACACAGCGAGCATATCCAACGTTGCAGGAGCAGGACGAGATGTGATGCGGTCAAATACTTGGTGTGGTAAGTGTCATCAAGCAGGTCATTTAGCCACTGAATGTACACAAAAACCAACAATCCCTGGAGCCTTCTGTTCCTACTGTTTGCGGAAGAATCATACAGAGGACATTTGCTCTCTGAAGGAGATGCATGATAGGAGAAGAAAGGAAGAAGACGCAAGATTCAACTTGCTGGAATCCAAAATGACAACACAAGATATTGGACCCAAGCCTAGGGAGTTTGGTCCTAATTTCGGACCCAGAAGATTTCCTTCCCAAAGTTACAGAGGAAGACAGTCTGGCGGTGGTCAGAGATCAGAAGTGGAGTGTTACAGATGCGGGGAAAAGGGACACATCTCACCAAATTGTCCAAATCCTCGAAGGTCAGTGGATTACAAGCCCTTATGCAGTCGATGCAAAGGAGAAGGCCACACTGCAAAAGACTGTCCAAGCCCAGCCCCAGTGAAAAACAGTGCTACTGATAGTCCGTCCAAGGCCCAAGAGCCTACCTCCAATTTGGTAGAATTGGAAGTTGCTGCCATCACGCGTGCAAAGCAGAAGGAACCACCTACCCAGAAAGAAAATAATCCTCCTGCCAGAACAGTGAAGTTCAGTCTTCCACCAGAAGAACAGAACAGAACAGAGCCTAACAGTGCCGTACAGAGCCCTACAGAGCCACAGAGAGTTACAGAGACAGTTACAGAGACAGGACCAGAGGTCCAGGATACAGAAGAGGAGGAAGTGGCAGAAGTGGCAGAAGAAGTTTCTGTAATGCCTCTGTTGGAAGAAAGAGGGAAAATGAAAATGGGTGTTGCCCCATTCCCTAACCGATTAGAGAAGCCAGTGGATCCTATTAAGGAATACGATCTAGTTAGAGATCTAGATACCTTTAAACCAAACCTCACATTCCGACAATTATTGATGTTGTCTCCCAGTTGCCGGAAAAGATTCAAAAGCATACTGACAAAAAGACGTGGTTTAAGGATTGCTCCCTCCACAGTGACAAAGTCCAACAAGGCTCCAGAGCCTGTAAAAGAAGTGGATGTGGCTAATGCTTTTCTAGATCCGGGTACTCCAGAGACTGGCGTGTGGATAGAAGGCTGCTTCATTGCAAATGCACTGATTGATGGAGGTTCATCAGTAAACATTATGACAGATGTGACAACGAAGGATCTAGGCTTACAAGGTGTGCAACCAACCCAATGGCTCATCAGATTGGCGGATCAGAGTAGAATCAAGCCTTTGGGCATTCTTCCATATGTGAAGACTACAGTGGCTGGAAAAGATTATTGGCTGACCTATTTGGTGGTGAAGCCAAACTCTTATGGTACATCCTATCCTCTGTTACTAGGTAGACCATGGCTTTTTGAAGCCCGAGCAAGGACTGATTGGTTCAAAGGAACCTTGACCTTGGGTCGAGGACCCAACAAAGTGGTGCTGAAACTGTATGGTTCTCAAAAAGGACATGGCTCCACCTCCTTGGAATTATCTTCTGATTCCCCTAACGAGGCTACGGATGGAACATCAGCAGACGAAGATGCTGTCAAACAGATCCTTCCCAAGAAAACAATGGCACATTCTTTAACAGTGGATACTGTAAGCCGACTTCCAACAGATGCAAAGCCATTATCAATGGGTGAATACTTCCTGCCAGAACCAGGCATTACTTCTGAAATCACCTCTGACAGTGAGATAGAGGCATGGATGTACTGCTCTCCCTGTTACATGGTCACAGCAGCAGCAGAAGCAGACGCAGAGACAGAGGCAGAAGAGGAACCAGGGAATCTGTTCTTCTATTACAGAGCTCCTACAGAGACAGAAGCAGAAGCAGAGACAGAAGCAGAAGCAGAAGCAGAGACAGAGACAGAGACAGAAGAGGATGAATATGATATGGACGAAGAAGATTATGAAAGTGAGCCAGAAGAGTCTATCCCACTTGAAGAGGATACATTTGAGGAAGAAGTTCCAGAAGCATCAGAAGCCGATGAGCTCATGCTATGGGACAGAATGGCAATGATACCATTTGGTCTGGTAAATGGATCTTCTCATATGCAAAACCTTTATAAGACGTGGATTAAGAAGAACAAGCCGTCTTTCAGCAGTGGCTTATGCCGTCCTAACCCATCTTTGCCAAAGAAAGATGATGATGATGCACCGTGCCAACAAGCACCAATCCCACAAACCCAACAAGCATCAGAGGGTCCCTGTTATGTGACGTTCCTGGATGTATCATCAGAAGATGAGTCTTCAAGCCATGAGGTGATTAATCTTGAAACCAAACCCGAAACAGCACTAATCCCATTCCAACGTTTTCAGGAGCAACCTAAGTCTCCACCAAAAGAAGAAGTTGGTTCTAGTGGGACATCAGAAGAGGACATCACTCCTTTGAAGGAGTCGGATTTGTATCCAGAAGCAGTTCGTGGGACCTTCATCCGTGAAGTAGAAGGTGAAAGGCAGTTAACCTTTGTGGATTCAGAAGGCACTGAACGCCACTTGAAGGTGGGTAGCAGTCTCCCAGAAGAGGAGTTGTCAACCTTGTACAACTTGTTGAAAGAAAATTTGGACGTGTTTGCATGGTCTTATAAAGACCTAAAGGGGATTGATCCCACAATATGTCAACATCATATTGACTTGGAGCCTGATGCCAAGCCAGTACGGCAACGCCAGAGGCGAATGAACCCGAATTATTCCACATTGGTGAAAGCGGAGCTGCTGAAGCTTCTGGAAGCCGAATTCATCTATCCAGTGGCAAACAGTGAATGGGTTTCACCCATCGTGGTTGTACCCAAGAAGAATGGCAAACTGCGAATATGTGTGGATTTCCGAAAGCTTAATTCCAAGACGAAGAAGGATCATTTTCCTATCCCTTTCACAGACCAACTGTTGGATACAGTGGCAGGACATGAACTTTATTCTCTCCTGGATGGATTCAGCGGATACAATCAAGTCCAAATCGCAGAAGAAGACCAATCCAAAACAACCTTCACCACAGAATGGGGGACCTACGCTTACCGAGTGATGCCATTTGGGCTCTGCAATGCCCCTGCTACTTTCCAACGAGTCATGATGGCCGCATTTCAAAATCATCTGCATGACTTTATTGAGGTATATTTGGATGACTTTTGTGTCTATAGTTTGATCCGTGAACACTGGGACCACCTGGAGCAATGCTTTGATCGATGCCGGGAGTACGGGATTTCCCTCAACCCCGACAAATGCATCTTTGGGGTCTCTTCTGGAGTCTTGTTGGGCCACATTGTCTCAGCACAAGGGATATCAACAGACCCTGCAAAGATCGAAAAGATTGCAGCTCTGGCAGCACCCACCAACCTCAAACAGTTGAGGGGATTTCTAGGCCATGTGGGTTACTACAGAAGGTTCATAGCCCATTTTGCGACAAAGGCAACCTCCTTGCACAAGCTCCTGAGGAAAGATGCAGAGTTTACTTGGACAGAAGAATGTGACAAAGCCTTCCACACTCTGAAGCAGTGTCTGATAGAGGCACCCATTCTGCAACCTCCTGATTGGACGAAAGAGTTCCACGTACACACTGATGCATCAATTGAAGGCTTAGGTGCTGTCCTCTGCCAAAAGGGCTCCTCGAAGTTGGATCAACCGATCTATTATGCAAGCCGAAAAGTCACTGATAGGGAACGGAACTATACAGTGACAGAGCTGGAGTGCTTGGCAATGGTGTTTGCCCTGGAGAAGTTTCGCCATTACCTCCTATCTACCCACTTTAAATTTTATGTGGATCATGAGGCCCTGTCCTTCTTAATGAACAAAGCAGATGTGAAAGGACGATTGATGAGATGGCTCCTTTTATTCCAGGAGTTCGACTTTGAGGTGATTACTAAGCCTGGTCGTTCCCATGTTCTGGCTGATCATCTGTCGCGTATCCCACAAACTGCAGACGAGGAACGAGATGATCCAGACCTCCCTGATGCTTCCCTATTCTTGGTAGAAACTGTAACTCCGTGGTATGCAGACATTGCCAATCTGCTGGCAACCCACCAGTACCCTCCTGGTATTTCTAGTCGGGAAAGGAAGAAGCTCATGCTAGAATCAGCCCCCTACACCCTGCTCGGCGGTGCACTGTACAAGAAGGGCAAAGATGAAGTGCTCAGACGATGTGTTGCAGGAGATGAGATTGGAATTGTTCTAAAGGCTTGCCACGACGAGCCATGTGGAGGTCACTTTGCAGGAGAAGCTACAGCCAGGAAGGCTCTGCTAGCAGGTTATTGGTGGCCTACCATCCACAAAGATTCCTATGATTACTGTAAAAGATGTGATGCTTGTCAAAGAATGGGGAAACCCACGAAGACAAGTGCCATGCCATTGCAACCTATCCTTCCTTTGAAGCCGTTTGAGAAGTGGGGCATTGACTTCGTAGGTCCAATCGATCCTCCCACCAGAAGGAAACAGAACCGATACATCCTCGTATGTACAGATTATGTCACAAAGTGGTGTGAAGCTAAAGCCCTAAAGCGGGACGATGGTAACAGCGTGGCCCTATTTTTGTACGAGAATATCATCACCCGTTTTGGCAGTCCCTTAGAGCTGGTAAGTGACAGAGGCACTCATTTCCTTAACAAAGTCATGGAAGAGTTGACAGAGTTGTATAAGATCCGCCATCGCAAGTCCACTCCTTATTACCCCAGAGCCAACAGTCAAGTCAAAGTCACGAATCGCATCCTCTGCTCGATTCTGACAAGAACAATTGCTGCACATCGTCGTGATTGGGACGATCGACTTACAGAGGCCCTCTGGGCATACAGAACCTCCCATAAAGCAGCAACAGGACAAACACCTTTCCAGTTGGTGTATGGTACAGAAGCAGTTTTCCCTGTTGAACTGGAGCTACCCTCTTTGAGAGTGGCGATCAAAGAGCGGTTGGGGGATGACGATTCACTGCAACGCCGTCTCCTGCACTTGGAATGTTTGGACGAAATTCGTAGGATGGCTCTACAGTGCATGGAAGCCACGCAAGCTCGACGTAAGGCTTACCATGACAGTTTCATCAAGCATAAGGAGTTCAAAGAAGGTGATTTGGTCCTAGCCTATGATTCACGCTTTGGCAAGTTTCCTGGCAAGCTCCAACAGCGGTGGATGGGCCCCTATAAGGTACTTGCCGTCAACCCTAATGGTTCTGTCCAAGTGCAGACCGTTGATGCCTCTGATGATCCCTTTCTGATCAATGGATATCGCCTGAAGAAGTACTTCCCTCCTTGGGGATCTTGACAATTACGGTCACTTGATCTTTTCCCTCGTTGGCGCGGCACTGTACTTCTTATGTTGACACTTCTGTTAGCCGTTCTTCAATCACTCCTGCTGAAGTGGATGCAACCCTCTGTTCCCTCAAAACCTCCTTTCAGCCTTGATCTCTTATCTTCTATTTTCCACCAGCGACAATGGCGAGGTGGGTTCTGACACATGGTCTTTCTACCATTCCCTTGTTCAATTTGAAGAAAAGAGAAAAAGAAAAAAAAACAAAAAAAAAACAAAAAAAACAAAACATATCGGTCATGGGAGAAAAGGACTTAGGTCCCTGTCATGCCGACCTATTCTTCGAGAAAAGGTGGAAACACCCTCGGGAATAGGGGGAAAGAAAAGAAAAGAAAAGAAAAGAAAAGAAAAAATCTGTTATGAGAGAAAAGGAAGCAATTCCCTGTCATAGCAGGCCTCATTCCAAGAAAAGGTGGTAAACACCCTTGGGCGAGAAACTGGCTGTGGAAAAGGTGGTAACACCCAGCAGTCCAGAAAGTGGATTCATTGATTGATATCCCTCGGATCCAATTCCGAAGCTGCCTCCCTTGGTACGCTGTGTCCTGGGTCTCTTTGCAAAGTGAGTACCTGTCCTCCAGCAGACGACATATTCCTATCCAACACAATGTTCGAATTTGATGGCTACCTCCCTGGGTACGCCTCCTCAACAACTGATGACGCGATCTTCATCGACAACCCCTTGAGTGATGTGAGCTTTCATCCTAACCGGATGGGGACGTGAGTATGGTTGCCCTCTGTATCTATCAACAGAGAGTGAGACAGAGGGTGGGGCGAGAGAGCAGTCTTTTCCCTTCCAATCGAATGAGAGGTGAGAAGTATGAATGAAGTGTTGCACGCACGGGATGGGCATCTCAATGCACAAAGCACGATTTGTTTCTGTGCACTGCACCATAAGGCTCCCTGGCCTTCCTTCTCGCACCGTATGCCGGCACAGGGCGGGATGCACAGTTGCACCATCAAATGTGCACAAGGCATACAACCCTTGCACAAGTGCTTGTGAGGATTACATCAATGGGTTTCAGGAAACGACTGCCCTCCTGTATCTATCAACAGAGCGTGAGACAGCGGGTGGGTTGAGTGTGACTGGAGTTTCTTCAATCATTTACCGAGAGGTGAGATTGAGGGACGTTACGACATTTGGAGTCTGGTATGTTTCTATTTCCCTATGCACCCACGGGATGGGTCTTTACCGTCATCACAAGACACATCACCCTGTTCTGTACACTGCACTGTAAGGCTCCCTTGCCTTCCTCCTTGCACCTATGCCAGACGGGTTGGACGCACTAATGCACCATCAATTGTGCACCCTGGCATACTCCTTCTGCACCATTCCCCTTTGATGATTCCTCAACCGGGTATGCGATATGGGTTTTAATCATTCTTTCTCGAGTGATATTAGTCATGGGGCGAGTGACTGTTCTTTCATTTCAATTGAGTGACTGTGAGTTGAGTGCAATATCCCTCATCGACAACGAATTTCATGCGATTCCTTCCATCAGCTACCTCCCTGGGTGCTGCTGCGTGGTCCCTGCCATGACGAACGTGTGCCAAGAAGATGCCTTGGTCCCTCTAGCGCCGACAACAACTCTGGACGTGCCGTCGACACTCCACCTTGATTCTTGACGAAATGGGCCAAGTTTTTCTAACCCTCCCATTTCTGTTTCTTAGTGACGGTCATGTTTTAAGTGTGGGGAAGTTAGTGGATGGTCTGTGGCATGGTCCTAGGTCCCTAATGCTCGGTTAACCCTATCCGTTAAGGTCTTAAGTGTGGGGACGCGTCCCTGCGCGTCTACAGTGCATACCTTTCTGCATATGCCTTATCTTGCTCATGCATGTATACCATGACTTGCTTTTACCTTCCTGGGGTCCCTTCCCACCCGCCCGGTTATGTTCCACCCACCCTTGGGGATGTTCCCTTGCAGTTTTCCTTCATTCCTTGATTTTGAGGTCCTGCTATGTGAATGCACCCTACGTTCACTTAAATCCAAATCCAACCTTATAGCCCTGTTCCTCCCATTGAACGGTCCATTTTTCCTTTTTCCCTACCCCTATTCCGGTGCACGGTTTGTGAGTTATTAATTTTTGAAGCATTTTACGCAATTTAGCCGGTTTTCCCATGTGAACGCGCTTTTCTTGCTTCGGAACCGTGATTTGACATCATAGCCCTGACTAGCGCTTTTCCCCTGACATTTTTCCTTTTTATTCCGCATCAATTCGATACACGGTTTGTCCGTTATTAATTTTCCGGGTTTTCACGACTTTTTCGTGCGTATTTTTGACATTTTTCCATGTGAACCTGCCCTATTTGTATCGGAATTCCAATTTGATTTGACAGCCGTGTCCCCTGTACCTTCCCCCACCTTTTTCCTTTTTCCTCCACCCTTTTTCGACGTTTGGATTTTTACTTATTAATTTTTAAATGAGTTTTCGGGAGTATTTTTGGAGTTTTTCACATGTGAACCCCTCCTATTTCTGCCGGAACTACGTTTTAACGTGATCACCCTGTGCCACTCCTTCCTGCGGACATTTTTCCTTCTTACTGCATGTCATTCCGGTAAACGGTTCGTCCGATATTAATTTCCGATCCCATTTTCGGGTTTTTTTTTGGGTTTTTCCCGTGTGAACGCGTCTTACCTTCGTCGGAATTCTGCTTTGACAGGATAGGATTGTCGGGCACATCTTTCTGCACAGTTTTCCTTTTTTCCACACTTCATTCCGATGCACGGATCTTTCGATATTAATTTTTAAATTGCGTTTTTGGTTCGTTTTTTGTGTTTGTTGCACGTGAACGCCCTTTACCCCTCCTGGAACCCCCGTCCCATATTTTTCTTGTTTCCCCCCTGTCGTCCTGCCCACTTTTCGTTTTTACGATATTTCGTTTTGACATCCGGATTGGGAGTTATTAATTTTTCTGTATTTTTATGTTTTTTCTCGCGCTCGTTTTGCGCGTGAACGCGCCCTTTTTCGATTTAACGCGTCTCCACGCGCCCCGGTCGTGTCCGCGTACCCCGTACCGTCCTCCCAGCGTCGTTTCAATCCCGTCACGGCAAATTTTTTTACCCCGCCCCGCACACGTGCGCGGGACGGGGATCCGTCCCCTCTTGAACCCGCCCATCCTCCTTTACCCCTGCCCGCCCACCTTTTATTTAAAAAAAATAAAAACAATTTATTTCAAAAAAAAAAATGGATACCCCCTCCCGCCAACCGTCCCTTCTCTTCTCTCTCTTCTCTCTCTTCTCTCTCTTCTCTCTCTCTCCCTTCTTTCTTCTCTCTCTCTCTCTCTCCCTCTCTGCGCGTATTCTCCTTCTCCATCTTCCTTCTTTCTTCCTCCATCTCCACCATCTCTCTCCTCCCTTCTTCCTTCTCTCCTCCCTCTTCTTTCTTCCTTTCCTCTCCCTTCTCTCTCCTCCTTCTCTCCTGCCCGCCATCGCACTCCCCTCTTCCTCCTTCTTCTTTCCCTCTCCCTCCTCCTTCGCTGAGTGCCGCCTCCCTCCCTCTCAGCAGCGCGACCTGCCCTCCTCGCCTTCGCCAGAGCCGCCCGGTCCACGCCGCCATCCCCTGTCGACGACTGCGTTCGCCGCCGCCGCCGTGGTCGCCGTCGCCGCCCGCTGTCGCCGCGTTCGCCGCCGCCAGAGCCGCCCGTCGCCGACTCCACCTTCCTTCTCCCCTCCCCTCCACCTCCCACCTCCAACTAACCTAGGTTAGTACCTAACTAACCTAACTTAGGTTAGTACCTAACTTAGGTTAGTACCTAACTAACCTAAGTTAGTCACTAACCAACCTCAGTTAGTCATTCACTAACTCAGTTAGTCACTAACCTAACTTAGTTACCACTTAACTAACCTACCTTAGTTACAACTTAATTAACTCACTTAGTTAGACTTAACTAACCTAGGTAGTTTTTCCTGACTAACATGACTAACCTAACTTAAGTAACCTAAGTAACTTAAGTAACTTAAGTGACTTGTGACTTATGTGATTTATGTGATGAATGTGACTTACTTAATCACAACATTCATTTTTTCATTAAAAAATTTCAAAAAAATTTTCTAAAAATTCCTTCTGTCTTTTGTTAATTTTTGGACCTTTGTCTGCTAGGAATTGCCTTTCCTATAATTTTAGAAAAATTCATCTTTCCTAAAATTACCCATAAATTGCCAAAAAATATGGAAAAATCATTTAACAAATTGTAAAAATTTATAAAAATTTCTAAAAACCTTCTAAAAAATTTCCCTCACCTCCCTTGCTCATTTTCCATTTATTCCACCATAAAAAAATCACAACTAAACATAAAATAAAATAAATAAAAATAAAAAACCAACATAAATCAAATTACCACATCTGCTAAGGTGTTATTTGTTGTTTCATCAGTGCTTTTTGCTTTTCCTTTCCTGGGACTTTTCCGTGCGCCTTCCTGCATTTCATACACACCCTTCCAGGTATTTATTTTTTGTTATTTCTTTATTTATTTTCCCCCTTAATCACAATTAATTGTTAAAATAAACCCTTTAATTCACCCACCGTTTCCACGCGCATTCGCGCTAAATACACATTTTTTTTAAATTAAAATAAACCAGCCGTTCACTTCGCACGCGCTACGTGCGCTACAGAGGCACTCTAAAATTTTAATAAAATAAACCAGCCGTCACATGAGCACGCGCTGGCAAAAAAGCGCTCCACATCACCTTAAATTATAATCAATGAATTGCATTTAGAGACCCAGTCGGGAATCGAAGCCCGGGAATCGAATAACTGCACCGTTTAACCTAATAATTGGTAATTAAATTTATAATAAGGAACCGCCGTTTTCTTATTAAGGTTTATCACCTAATAAAAATTCACCCATTTTTAATAATTGATTAAAATCAATCCTTCATTAAATTAAATCCCCCCTCACTGCACTTAATCCCTTTTTTCAATAAACCGTTTCGTGGGATGGGTATACGCAGTTCTTAATGTTATTTTCGATGGTCCAGTCTTGGTTCTATCACAGATGTCGTATTGATATGTGTTGGATATGGTATGGTTTTGGTTTCATGTCTTAGTTACGGTTACGGGTCCGGTATGTAGTTTTTTCTTTTGTTGCCTGATACGGGGTTCAGGGTGTTTATTTGATGCATCGCATGAAGCTTTTGGTCGCATTTGTCTCAAGGTCATGTCGAATTTTTTCTAGGATGTGGTTTGCCTGGGGTTAGTAGGTCGAGTCACGTTTTGATTGGTAATTCTCTTATCCTTGGTTTTTTGTCTGTTGGTCTGCAGGCATTCTCCTTGATTGTCTGTGTTTGTGGTGTGTGTGTAACCATCTGAATGGCGCCTTCTCATGCTCCTCCCCCTATCCAGTACGTCCCATTAGTTAGTAGGGATTACTCATCCCTACTTACTTTTGAGCCCCTCACGAAGGCAGGACTTGCTGCTTTTGTGGCCACTCCTTTTCCATTACTTCCAGAGGATCCGTCCGTCTATGATGAGTCCCTGGCCTCTTACAGCAAGAAGACAGGAGTAGTCCAAGGCATGTCTATGACATTGACGTCTCGAGGCTTAGGAAAGGCTCTGTCCTTACCCTTCAAAGGAGAACCTTTTGTGACCACTCGACAGCTCTTCTCTACTGAAGAGATTCTCAAGCTGTTGCAGAAGCAGACAAGGGAAGTCCTTGATGTTAAGAAAGTGATAAACTCTTCAGGAGTTTCGTTTTCGATGATCACTGATCCTGTCTGGAAGACGATGTGCCAGTTCCTTCAGGACAGGTTCATGCCTGCCAAAACGCCATCACACTATTTGTCCAAAGAGCTTTTCACAGCTTCCAGGATGGTGCTGAAAGGAGTTGCCATTGATTGGAGCACATACCTCCTTACTAAGATGGATCAGCATTTTGTTAAAGTCACGAGGGGTACTGTTACCAATGTTACCTACGGATCCTATTTGTCTGCCTTCTTGACCTATTCAGGTTTACAGAAGACTGTGCCTCCACCTCCTCCATCAGATCCAGTACCACCTCCTCCACCTTCAGAAGAGTCAGCACCTATTGACATTGAGGATGATGATTCTCCGCCTCCCCTGGTCATACAGCGCAAACGCTTGAAGAGGGTAGCGGATAAAGCCCCTGCTGTACTTCCCTCAGTGCCTATCCCTGCTACTTCTGGCAGTGAACTCCCTGGGTATCTCACTTGCAATAACCTATTCAGGGCACATAGAGAAGGATCCTTGGATATATCAGTTCCTTCCCTGAACAGTCTCGTTTCAGGAGATGCCATTCCTTTCCTCTGCAAGGATATTCAAAGTTCCATTGAGTTGTCAGTGACAGCCTGTGTTCAACAGCTGTACGCATCTTTCTATGAGGAGCTCATGCAGTCCAAAGACCAGTTGCATAAGGCAACATCTGAATTAGCTTCTACTAAGGATACCCTAGCAGATCTATTTAAGCAAATGGAACAGCAAACCCAACTGGTTGCCACTCAAAGTGATGAGATTTCTTCATTGAAGACCCAGTTATTCGAGGCTCAGTCACAGGTTACTAGCCTTTCAGTAGAGAAGGAGAGGATGTCCAGTGAAGCGAAAGAATTCCAAGTTCTTTTAGATGACAAGCTTTCAGCTTTACAAATGGCTAATGACACAGTGGCCAACCAAGCCTCCCAAATCCAGCAGTTGCAAGATCAGCTTGCGAAGTCCCGCTCTGTTCCTCCAAGCCCTCCTGTTTCATTAATTCCTTCTCTTTCACAGCAGGACTTGGCTGCCCTACAGAGACAGGCTACTTTGTGCCCTCTATTCCAAGACAAAGTGGAAAGATTGCAGTCCAGAATGGACTTGTTATGGTCTACCTTTGAACAGTTTCAGGAATATGTCTTACCTGACCATTCTTTCTTTGTCCACTACCACTTACAGAAGCTGGTCTTCTATATGAAGCTTTCCACGATGGATTTACCTTTTCCAGAGGATGGCTGGAGTGGGGTTTGGTCTGCTGAGTTGTTGACAGAGGTAGTCAGAATGCTCTTTGAAGATTCTGTCACGCCAGACACCATGCTGATGTCATACATGTATCTCCGAGGAGATTTGTTAATTCCAGATGAGGTAGATATGGCATGGTATGTGGGGGATGTGGTCTTACAAGCTGTTCTCTATGTCAATCATTTGGAGTTGCGTATAGCTGATATGTTTCAAAGTTATTCCTCCAAAATAGCTGATTGTCAGGATAATTCGTGGCATCCCATGATTGAGTCAGTGGTCCTAAATCAAAGACAAAACACAGCTCCTACCTTTGTACAGAGTACTAACCAACTGAGGATGGATCTCTTAACCTATCTTTCCAAACATAATTCATTTGATGCTACTTTCTTTGATGCCTATCAGAGACGATCTCTCTTGGGACCTTCTGTTCCTACCCTCCTTTATTATCAACAATTGGCTCACCGTTATGCTCTATATTTTTCCCTTTGTCAAACTAATTCCACAGTAATTTTACCCCTTCTTTTCCAACCTTCAAATTTCCCTCAAATTCCTATTTTCACTTACTGTTCCTTTATTGAGGATAGGGTATTTTCCCCTTCTCCACCCTGTCCTTCACCCCTCATTAATGTACCCTCCACATTTCCTATTTATCAGTTAACACCTTTCCTTAGTGATTCCTTACAAATTTCTGCCACTCCTTCTTTAACCTTTTCTTCCTTTTATGATTTTTCTTATCCTTCCCTACATCCACTTTCCCTTATTCCATTACCCTCTCCTAACACTTCCATATCTCAACCACCTCAGTTGGTTAGTGACTGTGCCGGTTTTGATACTCAGATTTCCAGAAGAAGGGGATGGAGTTCGGATGATTGCCTTACAGGACCGCAGATTAATTGGCCAGTAATTCCAGGGGAATGGACAGTTTCAAGTCAAGCTTATCAAAACTATGTTCATTTTGCCCAACAATATTCACAGTCTGCAGATCCCTCAGTGAGATTAACTGCTCACTTTGCTTGGTACCTGGCGTATATGCATAGGCATTCCCATACTGATTCAAAGCCTATCCCAAAGTTGTGCATGAATGTCAATGTTAGCATTGATTCTCAACAGTTGGAGATACTGTATTTTCATGCCCTCTGTTTGCCTAGCAGATACTTAGTCCTATTGGAAAGGATGTGCTGTCTCCAATTTTTCCAAAATCCTCCTAAAAACTTTGTAGATGAATCCTTATCTATGGATCGATTCAGACAACATCAATCTTTTAAAAGGGATCATCTTCATTGATGCCTTTCCAATGTATGGTGCAAGTTTTTAATGCCAAACTCTTCTTTTTGAGAAAGTCATTCAGATGGTTGTGTATTAGTATTAGTGTTGTGAGTTCATGTATGTCAAACGAACGTGGTGGTTTCCTATTGGATCTTGTGTACGAGCTATATTTTGGAAATTTGTCGAGATGGGGTCGTGGCTGGAGAGTTGAAGCAAATGAAGATGATGAAGAAGAAGCAAACTCTTATATCCTTTACAAATTTGTGGTGATTTTTAGTTTGATAAGAGGTGTTAATGTGTCAATAGAGTTTTCCTTTCTTTGTATTTTTATATCAGAAACAGGTTATAAGTTGGGGTCGTGGTAGATGGATTCTTTGTAAGAAGATAATGAAGATCAAAGTGAAGCTTTGAAATGAACTTGTATTACCTTTTTCCTGGGTCGCGAGGACGCTTCCTTATTAAGTGTGGGGATATGTTGAGTGTTGAAATGACTTGTTTTTTGGCTGATTTTTGTTGTTTTTGAGAGTTGAATGGTTGATTTTAAGGGATGATTGATTGATTTGGAAGTGGATTGAGAGTGTTTTGGATGATATTGATTGTGTTTTGGAAGTTCATGATGTTTGTTGATGGTTTTGTGATGTTCTGATAGGTTCTGAATGGTTCTGTATACCTTCTGTTTTGTTCTGTTTTGGTCTGTTTTTGTTCTGATTGTCTTCTGTAAAGAGGGATGGAGTATTGATTGATGAAGAATGAGATATTGTGAAAGCTTAGTGAATGGTTTGTGAGAGTTGGAAGTGGTTTGAGAGTGAGTTATGTAGTTCTGATGACCTTCTGTAACCTTCTGTAGGTCTTCTGTAGAGCTTCTGCTTCTGTTCTGTCTCTGTTCTGTTCTGTACTGTAACTGTTCTGGTACTGTTCTGTAGACTATTCTGTAAGTGTTCTGTGGAATGTATGTGTGATTTTGGGAAAGTTTTCTAGCCTTGGAAAGAGGTGAATACAAGTGCAAAAGAGCTGAAAGAAGTGGAAGAAGTAGCTGTTGAAGACTCAAGAGAAGACTAGAGTGAAGTGACAGTAGTGAGCTGTGAAGAGACACTGTAGTGGCTCTGGTGACCTTTCATATCAGACATACCTCTTGGGAGGGGTATCCACGACCTAAGAGTGATTATTGAGAGTAATTTTGAGAGATTGTAGTGAGGATATGATGTATTATTGATGGAGTGTGTGAGAGAGAGTCAGAGATAGCCAATTCTACTCAAGCAAAGTGATTGTATATGAGAGATTGAGAGAGAAGACTATGAAGATATTGAAGATGAATACTATGTGATGTATTTCCATTCAAAGATGGTGTACTTCTTTGCTTTCTTTGTGATATTGATGGATTTTGTGAGGATGTTGCAGAATATGGTTGATTCTATTAAAAACCGTGGGAGATTTACATGATGCTG
The DNA here is from genome assembly GCF_053477565.2 of Lygodium microphyllum. NCBI lineage: Eukaryota > Viridiplantae > Streptophyta > Polypodiopsida > Schizaeales > Lygodiaceae > Lygodium > Lygodium microphyllum. The sequence goes on along the minus strand of NC_141150.1, from coordinate 115,616,101 downwards.
CATGAAGATTTGTTGTGCCTGGTGTTCTTTTCTTCATTGTGACAATATGAAACATGATAAACAAGCTTGTTGATGTTACAAGATAGATTTTCTTGCAAGAGAATTCCCTTTTCCTTGGTGTTCCTCTTGGGGCTCCACCAAATGAAATGGAAATTCATCAGTATGGACTTTGTTGTTGGAGTGCCCCAAGTTCAGGGAGGATACAACTCCATTATGGTTGTGGTTGATATGCTCACCAAGGTTGCACATCTTATCCATGTTAAGACAAACTATAAAGCCTCAAGCATTGCAAGGTTGTTCATCAAGGAGATATTCAAACTGCATGGGTTACCTAGAAGAATCATTAGTGATCGTGACTCACTGTTCACATCACACTTTTGGAGGGCTATCTTTGAAGCCATTGGGAATCAACTCTATTTCAGTATAGCTTACCATCGCCAAAACTGATGGCCAAATGGAGCGAATAAACCAAGTTATTGAGGATATGCCAAGGGCACACTGCTATTGCGAAGCCAAAAAGTGGATTCAATATTTGCCACTGGTTGAGTTTGCCTACAATGCTTCTTATCAACAGAGCATTCAAATGACCCCTTTTCAAGCATTGTATGGGCACAACTGTCTTAGTCCCTTAAACTTTTCGGATCCAACCTTGAGGGTTGAAGCTTCAAAGAAAATGCTGGAATATATGGATGACCAAATGAAGTCAATAAGACAGGATATCCAAGCTGCCAAGGATAGACAGAAGGCTTACGCGGACTTGAAACATCAAGATAGATCCTTCGCTGAAGGAGATATGGTCTTCATTCACGTATGCCCAAAGAAGAGTTTCCTATCCTTGGGTGGATGCAAAAAGCTAAGTCCAAGATAATGTGGACCCTACAAGATCCTCAAGTGCCTAGGACCTAATGCTTACAGACTTCAACTTCCCGAGAACCAAAAAGTTTATAATGTATTCTATATCAGCCTACTGAAGAAGTATGTACCTAACCCAGCCACGTGCTTGATGATCAACAAGTTGTAACGCCTAGCCAAGGAGTCCTTGAGCTACAGCCTGACAGGATCTTAGATGTTAGGGAGAGAAATTTGAGATCCCTAACCTTGAGAGAACATCTTGTCCAGTGGAAAGATTATCCTGAGGAGGATGCCACTTGGATGGATGAAAGTACTCTCAACCAACAATAGCCCCAGTTATTCTCGAGAGGAATCAAGATGGATGAAAGTACTCTCAACCAATAATACCCCCAATTCTTCTCTCCCCCTTAGAGGAATCGAGATGAGGACATCTCGATTCCTCTAAAGGGGAGAGAATATAATATTTCTGCTCAAAATATTAAGTCAACCTTAAACCCCGCACACCCCGCACAATAAGGCACCCCAAAGTGATCTCCCACATCGTAAAATATTGGCAGCTAAATGCTTACCCCGCGCATGCATTAATAAACCCCAACCATGTTGTGCAAATAAGGCCAAGGCTAAAAGACCATAAGGCCGCACGAGAACACTCTCTCCGGGAAAGGTAAATGGATAATGGGTAATTTTGGTGCAAATTTTTTATTAATTACCCCCTCCCCTCAGCCGATGCATGGCAGGGGAGAGGAGTGTGAGAGGAAGTGAAGCTAGATGTCGAGGAACCATGAGGGAGGAGGCATGCACACAAGCCATGTGTGTGGCTATCTCCTCCCCCCTTAACCTATAAGACTCCCCCCTTGAGAGGGGAGAGGGAGGATCAAAACGATGTACTACCGCCTGACAGAAGATTTGCCGCCATCGCCGTCGCCAGGGAGCTACCGCCATTCGACACCTGCTGCCGCCCACTCCATCGCCATCACCATTGCCTTCATAATCATCATCTTCATCGTCATCTTTCCCCCCTTCCCAATCATTTTCTACTCTCACATCATCCCTGTACCTCAGAAGCAAAGAAGCTTATTTAGAAGCTTCTAAAACAAGGCTTCTATAAGCCTTGTTCACCTTACCATTGCGGGTTAGCCTAAAATCACATTCTCTAAGGGCCGTGTCCCGCGTAGAATAGAAGATCCAGGGCAGAAAGGGATTCAATACATGAAAGAGTCAAAAAGGAATTGCTGAACCAGAATTCAACTCATCAATGGCTCCCAAGGAAATAGAATTCGACTCATCAATGGCTCCCAAGAAAATAGAATTCGAATCGTCAATGGCTCCCAAGAAAATAGCGAGAGGCGCTCACGTGAGAGTTTCTACCCCAAGTCTACGCGTGGACATCCCTACAAGTCCTCATGCCTAGGTTCTTAGAAGTTAATTCCGCATAAAAGGAATGCATTGGGCACGTTTAATTTTCATGGAAAGAATGCATTTACGCATGTCTCTAATTCACATAGTCAAGCTAAAATACATTTGGGAAATTTATCTCCAAGAACGATTTACAAGAGTTAGTGCATGTCGTGAATTTGGGTTGCTTGCATTCCCAGGTTGCAAATCCTAAGCGCATATTGCGTAGGTTTAAAAAGATGAAATTGTTTAAATGCATCTTTGATTGGCCGCGGAAAGGAAAAGCGCATAAGGCAATTAGGTAGTAATTTTCTACTTGTGGATTCATATGAGATAATTGTTGTCGATGTTGTCCAAGTAGTTGCATTGCATGGAAATGAAACCATGAACTTTCTTGTTGCATGCGAAGATACTTGCATTTTAAGATGAATTAAGTGCCGTAAAATGGGTTAATTCAACATTAGTCTTACGACATTCAACATGCATGAACTTCATTTATCGAAGTTGTATCTAGAAAAGATTGCATGTCATATTAAAGCCTGAAATTCAATTGCATTAAATGAAAGGTTGGAGGTATAGCTCTTGATGTAAATCTATGTAGGTTTTATGCAAGTTATTCCCCAAATTGTCAATCATCATGATTTTAGCAAGGAAAATAAATGGTCATTGCAAACCTTATAGTTGCATAGAAGTAAAAGTCTATGATTCACATACTTGCATGGAATGTTGTATCTTGAATTTATTTGCATCTCTTAGGAAAAGTATTTGCATCTCTTCTAAGTGAAGATCATTCTCGTCACAAGACAATTAGATCGTTTTAGGTAGACCACTTGTGATGACATAACCCTCAAGGGATTCGTAGAAGCATAACTAGTTGGTATGATGAACACTTCTAAGTGCTAGGTAGGGTTTAGCACGTTAAAAATTATGCCTAGTATCGCACTTGGGACGCCAAGTCAAGACTTTCAAACCCAAAGGTCCTACCCACATTCATGGAATATTAGGGTTAGTTAGCCGCCCATACAATAACGATCTAGGGTTTTACCCTAAGGATCGAATGACCTAATACTAGACTTTCGATTGAGTTTAGAAACCCTAGGGCCAAACGTTATTGGTCTAGTAAGATTAGGGTTGGGTTGGGTCTAGAGGACTCCCAAACCCTACACCTTGATCAAGCGTATTTCTTGACCAAGAAATACCATTGATGGGAGATTTATCCCACAAGTTAGATGTGACTCCTATGCAACAAGTTGCAACGTCGCATGGCTTGTGTTTAAATCACAAGATAGATTTGCCACTCCTTGAAACAAAAGGTTGGTAGGTTCTAGTGCAACTCTAATTTGCAAGAGGATGAGTAGACATCCTGCTACATCCTCTTCCTTAGGTTGATTTGCCAAGATAAGGAAGTAATGCCTGGCAAGAAATTGATTAATCAAGTTGGGCAACGAGGATTGCCCAGGATTTATCGTCTTAATTTAAGGAACTTAAGGTGTTTCTTAATTTGGGTTAATAGGGTATAAACCCTAACCCAAGGATAAAAGGGTAAACATACAAACCCTTGAGGATCTTGCCAAGTCGCAATTGATCCTGGATTGAATGTTGGATGCATCCGGAGAGAAGGATTCACACCTTAGCAGTTGGCCAAACAAACAACCACTGGATTGATTGTGTTTGTACAATTATGAGCATTGTTTGTACTTCTTTGCTCAATGAACTAAAGATGGAAAGATATTTAATGCTTCAGGTTGAAGGCCTGGAGGGAGAGGTAGCATCAATTACCCCCGACTGTCTGCCTGACCCTAACCAAGGGGGTTGTTAGCCATGTCAGGAACGTGGACCGAACCCGCTGCGAGAGGTCTCTCTATTGGGCACTACTTGGAGTAGGAGGACGCTTGGGTGCTGGGGGGGCTCTTGCCATAAATCCCTTGCCTTTCGAGTCCTGCACAAGAGGCCGACGTGACTCGGGATTGGATCTTGGGGCCCGCATACTAGTCTATGGGCGAAAACTTGGATTAGTAATCCCTGAGGATTGCTGGATTGCCTTTGGGCGGATTATGGATTAGCCTTCGGGCTAGATTATGGATAGCCTTCGGGCTGGATTATTATGATGTATTCAAAAGACTAATTAATAAGATAAATTGTTGAAAAGGAACTTGCTTGACATTGTTTTTCTATGTCAGTGCTAAGATTATGTGAAGGAATCGCTGATTAACTGGTTAATTAAGAAAGCTATTTTTGCATGTCAAACTAATTGTGGTAGATAATTAGACAACTAAAGCAACGTTGAAAAAAGTGCGGTGGATGTGGCCATGGGTCCATCCTATAGATGGGTGGTCCCGATTGGCCAGGAACTTTTCTCGAAGAAAGTTGATAGCAAGGAACGTTGACCTAGAATCTAGGATACTAGAGTCCCGATTTATGCTATTTTAGGGGAACGGAATGGGACTATGCCTTATGGGCAGAGAGGTCGAGCTTTGCATCCCTCTCATTTCCCATTCTCCTTGAACCAAGTGCAGCATGAATCTGCTTCGACCCCGACATTTCTGCGTAAAGTAGTTTGCCTGGGCTTCGATGCTAGTTGCCGTTCTAGGAATTTGACCATTAGGAAAATCCTGATTTAGGTTGGTTCTAAGTGGGGACGGCGGCAATGCTTGCACTTTTTGGCAGACTCGAGAGGACCTAGATCGCAAACCCCCTGACATTCCGTGGGAGCGCCGGGCGGCGCTTTCTAGACTCTCTTCCCAATGGACTGCTAAAACGTCTCCTACGAGAGAACAAGTGGACACGTTATAGGAAGGTACCCGCCATCCCCACGAGGATCAACCTACAAGATTGGGATATTAATTTGACAACTGAAGTCTTGATGCATCAGCTAGCTCCATCGAAGGTGTCCCACAAGGGCTTCTCGTTCAACTAGAGCAATCATAGTTACCCTTGGTTCATGGAGTGCAATGCCTTTTTTCACCTTGGGGGGGGGGGTACTCACTCACAAATATATGTATATATAACGTGAGTTCAAAATAAGGGGTTTTTGAAACACCATTTTAATACATTTTTTACATACAGAAGGGTGCCATATAAAGGGGTTACTTACAGATTCAATAGAAAGGGGTTGTGTTTTATTCAAGAAAATTTCACAAATTAGGATATTTATAAATAGGCCATGAATGCATATTGTATAGAGAATATATATATAGTGAACCCCCTGAGTTTTTCACCAATTGGTTAGGATTCAAGGAACCTTAACAAAGTTCTGGCACAGCCGCCGCACCTTTCCCCTAAGATAATTTCTAATCAAGGTTTTAAGGCTTGACCCTATGTAAGTCAACACTTGGCTCTACCTAATTTTTCATAATTAATGTTTCATTCAATCTCTTAAAAGAAGCTCCTAACATACCAGGGACCACCCATCCATAGGACGGATTCGTCCGGGATCTTGCCCACGCGCTTTTCACAACTGGTTTTATTTCGTTTTCTAATTACCTATCACATTAAGTTATGATATATGAAAGCATCTTTGTTAATTAACCCATTATAATAGGTTCCTTCGCGTAATTTTTAGGGCACAAGACAAAGACAGAGAAAGCACCCTTTGGCAAAACATATTTTGCAAAGTTATTTATAATGATTTTTCCCTTCTGCCTACGTAGAAGATAAACCTCTATTCACTAGAAAATCCCTTCTGTCTACGCAAAATAAAAGAAACCCTCCAAGATTTCTGCCCTCTCACTAGTACATCGAAGACTCCATGGTCCCATCCTCATTTGTGTGAGGGTCAGCCAAATCCTAGGTGCAATCCAAAGATTTACAGCCAGATCCCCTTGGCACTCCTGCCTCCTCCTCCCTAATGGATTTCTCACCAAGCAATCTCTAACCGTTAGGGCCGGGGGTCCAAAGCTCCTCACAGCAGTACAAAACAATCCCGCTTGGAATAGGGTTCTATGTCTAGTCGTGGGGGAGGTATAGTGCAATCTTTCCTCTTATTATCGTGATTATATGCTTACAATCAGATCTAAATGTCATGAGCACAATCAATCTTTCATGTGCAACCATCAATGCATGCATAAATTAAAAAGAAACAATAGCAAGTGTTTTAGCATAGGAAGCAGCCCCACCCAAATCTAGGGTTTCTCTTTTAAGGTCCCACCTTATTCTTAGGGTTTCGCTTCCTACTTACAACTCTTTTTCAAGATCCGCAAGTTATTTTGCGAATCTGAAGTCTATTTTATTCTTATGAGAAATCTGGTATTTTCACCCTAAAAGATAATATGGGTATTTATACCTGTGGCATGCAATTCATGCATTGCCATGTCCTAGGATTTCAATTGCTTTTTCAAGTTTTTTTAGACTTTAGAATTTGTATCGACAAATTCTTATCAATGTCGAACAAGTCCTACAGACTTCTGATACTTATTTAATTTCCTAATACTAATAGTTTCAAGGTTGTCGAATATTTCATAGTTGTTTTTAGTTCAACATTCTTGATATTTTAGGTAAGGTTTTTTTACTAACTCATACGTAGGTCAGCTCATGATATTGACACACTCTCTAATATAATCATTAATATTAACATTGCGTGTGTTTTCAGCAAGAAAATATTTTTGATTTTATTCTACTCATATTCTTGGTTTAATCGATGATGTCTGACCATTTGTCGAGCTTTCAATGTTATCTAGAAAGAACAATTTTCATTTAACTATGTCCTAAGCACAATGTTGATGTTTTTGTAAGAGATGGGGAATACATGGCGAATAAGGGAATAAAATAATGGAGGAAAATACATGCTACACTGGAGGGTATATAAGATATAAGGGACTTGACATTTTTTACCATCAGATTATAATAACAAGTCTCCTTCATCTTCTCTCCCTCTCTCTAGCTTTCATGGCTTCCTTCCTTCCTTTTCTGTCTTTCTCTATCTTCTTGAAGTATTTCTCTCTCCACGTCACTCTCTCTTCTACTTCTCTTCTTTTCTCTCTACTGCAGTCTCCTCTCTCTTCTTTCTCTCTCCCCAATCCTCTCCTTCACAATTGGTATCACAGCCATAGGTTCTTGATCCAGTTGGCCAACATTCCATTCAGTTATCTTTTTAGCCACACAAATCCAAGAACTTCAAGTACACAGGTAGAGACATTGCAAGCAGCATTAAAGACTAGAGAGTGGACAATAGCCCTGGAGTAGGCAAAAGACCTTGCCATTTTTAACAAGATGATCTTCAATATCATAAGTGGACTTGTGTGTTGTTGAGGAGTCCTTCTCCTTCTTCCATTAATAGGAGCAGTCTAGATCATGGCATGGAGGATCTCATCACAGAATGGCATTCAACCTCTAGACCAATATTCACATGACCTACAAAGCATTTAAGCAGTGCTTAATTAGTTCACACAAAGCTGTTGATGAGAGTTACAATGGTTGTACTACTTGAAATCTTCCACTTCCATGTTGCTTCCATGATCAATACCACCAATACTTCTTTTGTACAAAGGCGACATGAACATCGCAAGCTTAATGTTGTTGCCGCCATGCCTGTAAATGGAAGATCATGCAAAAGATGAAGCTAAAAATCATGCTGATGATCTCTTGCAATTTTTGATTTTGCACAAAATCATCCGTGTTGCAGAGTAAAGCTGGAATCTAGATTTGTGCCATTCTTTAGTACCTTGCGGTAGGTGCAAAAACTACTGACTTCGAACTCTCGCAGACCACAAGCCTTTATTTTGAACTTTACAGAATGCGTAGTAATAGAATGGCTATTCAAGTGTTGATGTATGGCACTTGATATATGTACAGGAAGTGTTTGGAGGTTTGGAATGTTGGAACCAAAGAGTTGTCAGTTTCAATTTCACCAATCCTGGTCACTTTGTTGGCAACTTTGCCATTGCTAGGATTGGCCTACGACTGTCCTCCTTTGGTTTATATGAGGCTTAGTCACTTTAGAATACCAAGATGCTTGGAAACTTCAAGATGTGACCTAAAATTTTCTTGTGTAGAGGAATTGACAAGCTTAGTCACTTTAGATGTTCCATTCCTCTTTTGGATCTCTACTTGGCAACCATCTTTCCAGCCTCAGTAGAGACAAAAGCGACAGGACTCTTTCCATCCTGAGCAACAGCCACAATTGTAGATATAGATTCCAAATTATAAACATTGAAAGCTCCAAATACTACCGCTAACAAAGATGAGAAGGCTATGAACGCTGCTTGCAAGGCTGGCGACCCCGTTATGGATCTTGACAACAGGATGTTGCCTTCTTCATGCTAGCACATTGAGGAGCTTGCAGAGAGAAAATGATGCAATTACCTCTCAGAGAAGGATATTGTACCCTGAATGTCTCTTGTAAGATGTAATTAATTACATCGTGGGCAATTACATTTTGTGGTTTCTGGATCATATGAGGCTTTCTGCACAAGTTTTTAGGGCTCTCCCTCAAAATCATGGCTCAGTTCAAAAGGGATCATCCATGACATAGGCATTGCATAAGAATGGTACATGACATAGGCATTGCATAAGAATGGTCTCATGTACATATCCGAGTTCCAACCTCAATTGATGGGCTTGCTAGATGTTGGCATGAGCAGGTCACGCTGCACTACGACTTCCTATGGAGTGAGAGAGGTCTTCCTCTTCAACCTCAAAGTTGGTGTCATCCCTCGGGGTGCGTGCATCCCTTATCTATTTGCTAAACATCTTCATTTGCTTTGTTTTTCCCCCTGTTACTCGCCATGTCTATGTGTAGTCCCGTGAGACCACCTGTCAACTGTTTTGGCTATAACTAGAGCTAGACAAATCCCATTGACTTAATTTTTTGTTCAAAGTGGAGATAGCAATGCCCTCTTTGAGTTGAGAATAGGCATGTGTTCCTAGGTTTTATACAGAAATTTCTGTAATCATAAATGTGGGAATGTTCTATGCAATCCAGCACCTTGTCCACACCTAGGAAAGGCCTATTTTGGGCTGTAGGTATTTGGTATGCTCTAAGTGGGTATCCAAAACTGAGAGGGGTTCTTGGCAAGGCCTGAAGAAGTTCAGGATATCTTTTCCATTGGAATCCATACTTCTCATGGTGGCCCAATACTTTAATCCTGTCGGCGGGGATTACACGAGTTACTTCCTCATATACATATGAGTTCATTTCAACCCTCCGATCTCGAATATATAAAGTCTAATTTACATGAGCTTCCACAAAAACGAACAGCTTCATGACTTTCAAGTCTTCCAACCACTTGATCCTCTTTAGGTTGGTCTGTAGATAATCCGAGTGTTCCAACCACTTTAGGTTGGTAGACTATGCTTATCTACACTTGGTTCAAGGAGAATGGGAAACAAGAGGGATGCAAAGCTCAACCTCTCTGTCATAAGGCATAGTCCCATTCCGTTCCCCTAAAACAACGTAAATGGGTTAAGACATAACTCTAGGTCAATGCTTTTGTTGTTCGTGTCCTTTGACGATCATCCCGCTGTTCTTAAAGATTTGAGAAAAATTCCCGGCTAACCGGGACCACTCAACCGTAGGACGGACCCATGGCCCATCCTCTGCACTTTCCTCGATTTGTTTTAGTTATGTAATTATCTAACACATTAATTTGACATGTAACAATCAACTTCTTTAATTAAACCGTTAAGCACTGGTTCCTTCACGTAATCTTATCAAGTGACATAGAAAAACAATATCTAACAAGTTCTTTATTAACATATCATCATATTTATCTTTGAAATACAAGGAGTTCCGCCCGTAGGCTTGTCCATAATCCACCCGAAGGCTATCCAGTAACCCATAAGGATCACTATTCCAAGCTTCTGCCCATAGACTAGTATGTGGGCCTCGAGATCCAATCCCGAGTCACGTTAGCCTCTTGTGCAGCACCCGAAAGGCAAGAGATTTATGGCTAGAGCCCCCCTGGCACCCAAGCGTCCTCCTCTTCCAAGTAGAGCTCAACGGAGAGACCTCTCGCGGTGGGTTTGGTCCACATTCCCGGTGCGGCCAACAATCCCCTTGGTTAGGGTCACACAGGTAGTCGGGGGTAATTGAAACTACCTCTCCCTTCAGGTCTTAAACCTGTAGTATAGATATTCATTTAACTTGTAATTCATAAATCAAACAGTGCTCTAAAATCTCTAGCAAGCACAAACATTTCCATTAACCGATCTTGTTGTTGGCAAACTGCTAAGGAATGATTCTTTCCTTTCGAATGCATTAGCACTCGTTCCAGGGTGTCTTGCAACTTGGCAAGATCCCTTATATTCTGGGTTAGGGCGTACCCTATTAACCCAACTTGGTCAACCCTAAAGTTCATTGGATACTTTAGTTTCCGATTTTTAACCTTCCTTATTTAGAAGGATATCAAAGAATACATCCTTTTGCAAGATAACTTGCGTAAGGATCCGCCATCCTTGCTGAGGGTATTTAACCTTTCTTCTTGTAAATCAATCACAAGACCATATGACTTCGTATTTGCTGCGCAAGTCCTGCATTGTAATATACGATGAAACAATCCGTTTTAGTTTCTTTAAGCTGACGTTTGTCGGACCTAGGGTCTATTTTTAAGAACCTCAGGGACAAACCCTAGTTCTTTTACATTTACGATTTATTGACCCTACAATCAGGGAAGGTAGGCAAGTGTTTAAGGTATAAACGTTTCTTGCTTTTTAAATCATTCCCAAGGCATATTTCGCAGCATAGGTATTTCTAAGTTTACATTAATTCGGTTAACTTTTAGAAGGTAATATTAAGATCACCTCGGCACGATTTGTTATCCTTGTGACAATTGATTTTTCAGTCCTAAACTTTATTGCTTTGAGGTTAGGTAAATTCAATTAATCTTCCTTTTTCCTTGTGAACGAAACTCATGCCAAATAACAATCTTTTCCTTGCTAAGATATGGAGTTAGCAATGATAACTTCCTAGAGTTCAAGCAACGTACGAAACCTTTCATGAATTTCATCTTCTATGATGATTAGTTGCAAAAAAGAATAGGGGTTAATGGTGCAAGATGCAGTTTTTATACCTTCAAGATTTAACCGAAATATACTACTATAGTAGGTAGATAATCTTGCTCGTAATTCGTTTCAATGCATGATGCTATTTGAAGGAAACTTTGTTTTATACATTATCATTTTTGCATGTTCAGTTAAACTAAACTCCTTCATCATAAATAACTAGGACAAAAGATATCTTATCCCTAACAATTCATCTTGCATGATTGAATTAAAACCGATATAAAACCAAGAAGGAAAAACCTGGTTTTGGGGTGAGATATCCACATGGATACCGGGAGATGACCCTCCTGCAGCTACTCCTTGGACTTTCTTAGGCGGCATCGCAGTTGTAATCCTTCGGATGTGAAGGCAGCTTTTACTCTCCTTTTTGGATTTCCACCGTCTCTCTTTCGAGGCAAGGAGCCGTTTAAAGGATTGACCACGAGAAGGGGTAATAAGACCTTTAAGGTCTTAGCTTATTCGGAGAAGGAAAGGTTTATAAAGCCTAAGAAGGCCCTATAGGGTATATACACGGCAAAAAGGTTATGGGTGAGTGTGGCTTTGCAACCATATGAACCTTGGGAGAACTTTGGGCTTTGGGGTAAAAGGTATAGGAAGGGGGATTTTTGGAGAGGTTTTGGGACATGGAGTAGTAAAGGTTTTAGGGATTTCAAATGGGAGTGATAGGGGAAAGGTGAAGGGTGAAGGCTTATAGCACGGGGGAGAGGGAAAAGGGTGTGTAAGGAAAAGGGGACACGGGGTTAGAAAGGGCTTAGAGGTTTTAAAACCGGGGGGGGGAGGGGGGAGGAAAAGGGTGAGTAAAAAGGGATATAAGGGGGGTGAAAGGGTTCTAAGGGAATAAAACCGAAACCGGGATGGGGGGTGTGAAAGGTAATAAGGCTATAGGAAGGGGGGATTAAGGAGCCCCCCTTAGAAGCTTCTGTAGCCACGTGGGGGGGGGGGGGGGGATTTGACGGCGATGGGGGGGGTGAAAAAGTTTGCAGGTGGCAGTGGCTCGGCTTTATCCTTCTCTCCACACGTGCACGGTGCCGCCTTCTGACCATAGCTCCTCGCGAGCCTCTCGCAGGCCCAGCTCAAACTCCCCCCCTTTCTTCCTTCCTCCACATGCTCGGTAGTATGGCAGCATCGACGGTCGTTCTCACCTCTCCCTTCACAGACTGTCGGCGCTCCCTCTTTTATATAGGGGAGGGGAGGGAATCCTCCCCTCATGCGTGTCCCTATGCATGCTCGTGGAGCCGAGCAAGCTCCAGTGAGGAGCTTGCTGGCTCCTCTATCCCTCCTCTACCCTTCCAGCACAATGCACTGCCGCGCGAGAAGGAGAAAAAATCAAAATAAATATTTGATATATTACAAGTTGACTCCCTTTGATACATTATACGTACATTTGAGTGTCTTTAGGTCACCAGCTATGTGCCACTCAATCTTGTAGTTCCCAAATCCTTCAACAAATAGCTCTTCTCTTGCTTGTTGCCTTTGAATAACATTAGGTATTGATGTTTGATGAAAAACCCAATATAATATATCAAAATTCTCAATATCTACCTCAAATGCTCTTAGCCACCGGATGTTATATTCAGATTGAACACTAAATGATGTTGAGTGATTGCAATGACCTACCAAAATTTCATTGTGGATGATAGACTTGTCTATTTCAGGACAATGCTCTGCATTCCCCTCAATCAAGAGCTAAAAAAGAAGATATTATGGGAAGCCCATACTCCCCATTCTCAGGATACCTTAGCTATGCAAAAACTCTTAATGCAATCAAGAAAAGTTACTACTGGAAAAGATTGAAGCATGATGTACTCAAATATGTTACTAAATTCCTAAGTTGCCAATGGGTGAAAGCTGAGCATGTCAAAATGCTAGGCAACAAGCTCCAAATACTTGACATTCCATAGATGAAATGGGAGTTCATCAGTATGGATTTCCTAGTAAACTTACAATCTGTTCAAGGAGGGTATAATTAAATCATGATGATTGTGGATATGTTGACAAAGGTCACTCATCTTATCCCAGTCAAGACCAACTAAGCTTCAGTAATTGCATGACTATTTGTGAAAGAAATCTTTAGGCTTCATGGATAGCCTAAACGAATTGTTAGTGATCGTGACTCTTTGTTTACGTTACATTTCTGAAGAAGCCTATTTGAAGAAATTGGAACCCAGCACAACTTACCATCCCCAAACGGAAGGTCAAACACAATGGGTTAATCAGGTCATTGAAGATATACTGAGAGCTTGTTTTTTGAGAGAATTGACAAGGTGGATACAATATTTGCCCTTATATAATTTTCCTATAATGCATCGGATCACCAGAGTATACAAATGACTCCATTTCAAGCATTGTATGGGCAAGATTGTTTGATGCCACTAAATTTCTTTGATCCAACCCTAAAGGTAAATGCTTCTAAGAAAATGCTAGAAGACATTGATGATCAAGTCAAAACTATTAGACGAGACATTTAAGCTACCAAAGACCACGAGAAAGCTTATGGTGATCTAGGATGGCAAGAGCATATCTTCCAAGAGGGATACATGGTTTTCATCCATGTACACCCAAAGAAGAGTTCTCTGTCATTAGGAAAATTCAAAAAGTTGAGTCCAAGGTATTGTGGACCATACAAGGTTCTCAAATGCCTAGGAGCTAATGCCTACAAATTGTAACTTCCTGATCATGTGAAAGTCCACAATGTGTTTTACATTAATACTCTAAAATCTTATGTGGCAAATCAAGATCATATTCTTGATGGCTAGCAAATTGTAATGCCTAGTCAAGGAGCCCTTGAACTCCAACCTAATAAGATCCTAGATGTAAAAGAGAAACCTCTGTATTTTAGTTTGCTAATGATAAATAGATGCATATGAGTTTTATAATAATTTATAGAAAATGATTTAGATAATATCATGAAATAATCAATGCATTAAGTCAACAGAAAATTGTATACGAGAATATATACTAGATGCACATAAACTAGGTGCGTATTAATAGAATTCAATGTTTAAAAGATAAAAGAGAAAACATACTTATGATTTTTGCATTGTCTAGAATAAAGAAAAAAAATCAACATTGCACTTAGGTTATAGCTAAATGATTTTTTTTCTTTCTAGATAACGTTGAAAGTTTGGTAAATAGTCGAACATCGTTGATTAAAACATAGAATATGAGTAGAATAAAATAAAAAATATTTTCTTGCTAAAAACACATGCAATGTTAATATTAATGATTATATTAGTGAGTGCATCAATATCATGAGTTGACCCACGTATGAGTCAACAAGAAAACCTTACATAAAATATCAAGAATGTTGAAGCAAAAACAACTATGAAATACTTGACAACCTTGAAACTATCAGCATCAGAAAATTAAATAAATATTGAAAGTATGTAGGACTTGTTGATTTGTCGATACAAATTCTAAAGTCTAAAAAGACTTGGAAAAGCATTTGAAATTCTACTAAGTGCGGGTTAGGGCAGGGCAACGCATGAATTACCTGCCACAAGTATGAATGCTGATATTATCTTTTAGGGTAGAAATACCAAATTTTTCATAAGGATAAAATAGACTTTAGATTCACGAAATAACTTGTAGATCCCAAAAAAGAGTTGCAAGTAGGAAGTGAAACCCTAAGAATAAGGTGGGACCTTAAAAGAGAAACCCTAGATTTGGGTGGGATTGCTTTCTACGCTAAAAACACTTGATATTTTTTCCTTTTTATTTGTGCATGCATTGATGGTTGCACATGAAAGATTGATTGTGCTTGTAGTAGTTAGATATGATTGTAAATATATAATCAGGATAATAAGAGGAAAGATCATGCTATGCCACCCCCATGGCTAGATGCGGAACCTTCCTCCAAGAGGGATTGTTTTGTACTGTTGTGAGGAGCTTTTGACTAGCCTCGATGGTGAGAAGTCACTCGGTGAGGAATCTATTAGGCAAGAGGAGGCGAGAGTGCTAGGGGGCTCTGATCGTAAATCTCTCAATTGCTCTTAGGAACTACCTGACCTGTTGAGATGACAAGCTCAACACATGTGGACATTAATGATGGACCGCCTGCTTAGATGGGTCTACACATCTACACTTAGCATGTCGGTGGTCATTATGACTCTCACATGGCCATTGACTCATTACTTATTATATTCAGGTTGTTACACATATTTACAGGCTGGCATAGTTATAGCGCCACTCAACTAGTGTAGTCGGTTATGCATTGTTTAACTTAGTAGGCCACTTTCCTTTATATTGTATCTTATCTATACTTTGTATACATTGTAAAGTGTGTGGAAGAAGAAGAAGAAACCAGCAAGAAAACGTTTTGGCCTCCATCTCTCTTCTTGTGTTCTTGAGTGAGCTTCCTCTTGTGTATACAATGTGTGTTCGGTGTAGCATTTTAAGCAAGTCCCCCCACCACACGATTCGTGACATGGTATCAAAGCCCACCATTGAGAGAGGCTGATTTCGAAGGCTGAAGTGAAGGAGAAGAAGCAAGGTTCGAGCAAGCAAGCCATGGGTGAGAAGCTCTCCCATTCTTCCACTCTCTCTCTTGGATAGTGCATGTGGAGGCACCGGAAGCAGGGTCGAGCAAAAATCTCAGATTGCTGTGAGAATTGGTGTGCGAGCAGATCACTGTATATTCTGCAGATAAAACCTTTAGGGCTTGCTTGCAGTTATTTTGGGCATTTGAGGCCGTTTCAGGCCCTGTTTTAGAGCCGCAAGGTTGCAGACAGTAGTTTCAGGGTACACTGTGATTTTGGCTATATTGATCGAAAGTGGATGCACAGGTTACAGATTGCAAATCTGTAATTTTTGAGGTGTTTTCAGGAAGCAAGCATAAGGTTTATCTGCAAATAAGTTGCAGATTACATGTACTGTTGAGCACTCAATGAAGTAGGCTGCTTGGTGTAGTACTGTGCACGTGTTGTGGAAGATTGTAGAAGACTAGCTTGCTATGTTATATCCTTGTTTGTGATAATGGCAGAGAACAGTGGAAATCCCATTATTGAGAAGCTCAACAAGAACAACTACCCTTCATGGAATTTCCGTGTGACGAACTTCCTCATTGGAAATGGCGTTTATGAGTTTGTCGCAGGTGAAGAAAAGAAGCCAGAGCTGGGTATCCCTCCGACTATAGATGAGTTAAAAGCATGGAAAGAGTGGAATGCGAAAGACAAAAAGGTGATGTACTGGCTATCTGCAGTAATTGATAATACTATGCTGGGACATATCAGGAATGCGGAAACTTCACATGCAGCTTGGACAATTTTTGAGAGCATGTTTTCAGTAAATACAAAGGCATGAAAGATTCAACTCAAGCAAGAGTTGAATGCCTTGAAGAAATGAAAAATGTCTGTCAATGAGTATGTGTTAAAGGTGAGGAGAATTGCAGATGCTTTAGCAGCGATTGATGCAATGCCGGATAATGATGATTTGGTTTCATCCACTCTGAGTGGCCTTAACAATGAGAAGGCATGGAAATCATTTGTTACTTAAATATATGTACGAAAGCCATTTCCAGATTTTGATGAGCTGATCTCTCTCATGATTACTGAAGAGATCAATATGCAGGGTGATTCTTCTAAAAGAAATGGTGAACAGGTCCAAGCATTTTACTCGAGTTCAGGAAGGGGACGTGGTAGATCCTCTTCGAGAGGCCGTGGTATGGGACGTGCTGGCGATAACCAGCAAAATAGGTTCAATCAACAGTTTGGTGAAATGCAAGTTTCTGGAGGCAGATGAAACGAGGTAGGGGGAGCTCTAGAGGAAGAGGTGGATGGTAGAATAGAGATTCTGGAAATTCTGCTATTGTTTGCCATTATTGTGGCAAAACATGCCATATTGTAGCCCATTGCTATGCAAAGAAGGATGATATTCACAGTGCAAAATTGCAGCAAGGAAACTATGCATCGTCTTCACGACAGAATGAAGACAAAAATGAGTGTATGTTTATTATGCAGAATATGATGAATGCAGTTACAAGAAAGGGGACACATGATGATGTATAGTATGTCAATTCAGGTGCATCTAATCATATGACCAGTCATGTTGAATGGTTTGGAGACATGCAAGACTTACAAAATCCAAGTTATGTCCAGACGGGTGATGATTCATGCCACCCAATTTCACACATTGGAAAGGTTCCCTTGTCCTTGTATGATGGCTAGACAAAGAGTTTGACAGATGTATTACATGTGCCATCTTTTACAAAGAATCTAGTATATTTGTTGGCCAAATGGTAGAGCAGGGATTGTAGGTCCGATTCAATGCAAAAGGTTGTTAGGTAGAAGACTTTAATGATAAGTGCAGGTTGGTCGCAAAAGGAAGTAGAGTTGGTCGAATGTTTACTTGAGATACTGGACTTCCTGCAATGGATGCTGTATGTATGCTAAAGAAAAAGGAGTAGTTGCAGATATTGAAATATGGCATAAACGTATTGGACACGCAAATGTGCAAAGGCTAAAATTAATGTAGTCCAGAGGATTAGTTATAGGATTGCCTTCATTTAGTGTTACAGAATTACATAAAGTCTGTGAAGCATGCTAGTTTGGTAAGCAGGCAAGACAACCCTTCATGCATGATAGAGAAGTGAGTAGAAAAATACTTGATGTAGTGCATACAGATGTTTGGGAGACTACACAGAATGTATCTCTTGGTGGCAGCAAATACTTTGTCACATTTATTGATGACTGTTCAAGGAAGTTATGGATATACTTTATGAAGGAAAAAAGTGATGTATTTGAGCACTTTAAATCTTTTAAGGCAGCTGTTGAAACAGAAACAAGCTTAAAAGTAAAGAGCTTGAGATCAGAAGGAGGGAAAGAGTACCTCTCTAATGAGTTCAATGGCTTCTTGAGGACTCATGGGATAAAGAGATAGTTCACATGCAGGTATACCCCATAACAAAATGGGGTTGTAGAAAGGAAAAAAATGCATATTGCAGAAGTTGCACGCGCCTTGATGGCTGAAAAGAATATGCCTAAGCATTTTTGGTTTGAGGTTGTTCATACTGCTGTTTATATTATGAACAGAACTCCCATAACTGCAGTTTATGGTATGACCCCCGAAGAATGTTTTACAGGTAAGAAGCCTGATGACTCACACTTCAAAGTCTTTGGATGTATTGCATATGTTCATATGCCAGATGAGTTGCAGAAGAAACTGGATCCAAAGGTTGAAAAGTGTGTCTTTGTTGGGTACTCTTTAACGCAAAAAGGTTATCGATGTTACAACCCTGTCACATGTAAGTTCAGAGTAAGCAAGGATGTCATCTTTGATGAAATGAGCAGTTGGTATGCTTCTAGTGGTGATGCATTGGATGATGATGATGATCATGACACTCATGTGCAGGAGGTTGAAAAGCAAGAATCATGGACTCTTAGTGGACAAGAGACATCATCCTGTAGTCCTTGGTCTGGGAGACTAAGAAGTAGCTCTACATCTTCAGGTGCATCTAGTAGCACTACAGGTAAAGACAAAGGAAATAATAAAGTGTCAGATGGCATTGATGCAGTTCTTGATGGAGACTCGAGTGGCTCAGAGAGCTTGGATGATGAGCTTGGCATTCCTTCAATGAGGACTCCAGGTGTGCAGAGAGCACGCGTCAATGCAAAGACTCAATTGAGTGATCCAGCGATACGTAGGTCTAGCAGGGTGAGATACCCTGTTAACAGATTTGGTTTTGAAGGTTATGCAGCTCACCATTATGCTTATATGGTGAAAGTGATTGAGGATGTTGAGACCACATGTTTTGAGGAGGCTGTTTGTCATGCTCATTGGGATGCAGCAATGGATGAGGAGATGGTTGGATTAGAGGCCAATAAGACTTAGGATCTAGTATCATTTGCTGAAGGGCAATAAAGATATTGGATGTAAGTGGGTTTATAAGATTAAGCACAATACAGATGGTTCTATTAATAGGTACAAAGCTAGGCTGGTTGCAAAAGGCTATGCCCAGACATATGGCATAGATTATGAAGAAACCCTCAGTCCAGTTGCTAGGATGGCAACTATCAGATGTGTGATTGCTTTGGCAGAGAAGCCAAAGGTTGGAGGTTGCAGCAAATGGATGTGAAGAATGCCTTCTTGCATGATGATTTGTAGGAAGAAGTGTATATAGATCAGCTAGTAGGTTATGAAGATTTAGAGCATCCCATGTATGTGTGCAAGTTGAAGAAGGCACTCTATGGGCTCAAGCAAGCACCTAGAGCATGGTTTGACAAGATCGGAGAGTATCTTGTCATCAATATTGGCTTTTATGTTTCTGATACTGATCACTCACTTTTTGTGAGAAAGGGAGATGCAGGTTTGTTCATCATAGTCATCTATGTGGATAACTTGATAATTACAGGTGATAGTGATAGTGGGATTGCTGAAGTCAAGGACTTTTTGAAGAAGAAGTTTGAGATGAAGGATTTAGGTGAGCTAAGGTACTTCCTTAGCATTGAGGTGATCAGATGTGATGATGATATATGGCTGTCCCGAAGATAGTATGGCTTGGATATGTTGTCCAAGTATGGTATGACAGCATGCAAACCACTTTCAGTCTCATTGGAGCAGAATGTAAAGTTGAGTGTTGATGTTGGGGATAAGATAAAAGACCCTACTATGTTTAGGAGGATAGTGGGGAGTTTGATCTACATAACCATTACAAGGCCAAACTTGAGCTACGTTGTTGGTCTTGTGAGTTAGTTTATGCAAGTATCTAGAAAGCCACATTTGGATGCAGTTATACGCATATTGAGATATGTGAAGTCCACATTGCATTATGGACTTTTCTATGAGGCAGGTATAGATGTACAAGTGTTTGGATACACAGATGCAGATTGGGCTGGTAGTATGTCTGATAGAAGATCTACTAGTGGATACATGTTCTCTCTTGGTAGTGCATCAATTACTTGGAGCAGCAAAAAGAAATCTACAGTTGCTTTGTCGAGTACAGAGGCTGAGTATAGAGATGTTGCTATTGCAGCATGTGAGATAGTATGGCTGCAAAAGTTATTGGTTGATTTAGATGTGCAGGTGGAAGGTCCAGTTGTCATTTATTGTAACAACATGAGCAGTATGCAGTTGTCTAGGAACCCTTTGTTCCATGCTAGGACAAAACATATTGAGGTACAGTACCACTTTGTGAGAGAGAAGATACTAGTAGGTGAGATTGACTTGGTGTATGTCAACACACAGGATCAGATAGCTGACATCTTCATGAAGGCATTGGGTACAGAGAAGCTTCAAAAGTTTCGAAGCTTACTTGGATTTGTAGAGATGCAGTTGAGCTTGAGGGGGAGTGTTGAGATGACAAGCTCAACACATGCGGACATTAATGATGGACTGTCTGGTTAGACAGGTCCACACGTCTACACTTAGCACGTCAGTGGTCATTATGACTCTCACATGGCCACTGACTCATTACTTATTATATTCAGGTTGTTACACCTATTTACAGCTCGCATAGTTATAGAGCCAGCCGACTAGTGTAGTCGGTTATGCATTGTTTGACTTAGTAGGACACTTTCCTTTATGTTGTATCTTATCTATACTTTGTGTACATTGTAAAGTGTGTGGAAGAAGAAGAAGAAACTAGCAAGAAAACGTTTTGGCCTCCATCTCTCTTCTTGTGTTCTTGAGTGAGCTTCCTCTTGTGTATACAGTGTGTGTTTGGCACCGCAGCTCAAGCAAGTCTCCCCACCACGCGATTCTTGACATGACCCTCACATGAATTAGGATGGGATCTTGGAGTGCCCACCGGTACTAGTGAAGGGATCAAAATCTTGGAGGGCTTCTTTTCTTTTGTGCAAACAGAAGGGATTTTTCGGTGAATGGAGGGTTTATCTTTTGCATAGGCAAAAGGGAAAAATCATTGTAAATAACTTTGTGTAATATGTTTTGCCAAAAGACTATTTTCTCTATCTTTGTGTTGTGCCCTAAAAATTACATGAAGGAGTATGTGATAACTAGTTAATTAATGAAGCTACTTTCATATGTCATAACTTAATGTGATAGGTAATTAGAAAACTAAAGAAAACCAATTGTGGGAAGCAGGTGTCCTATGGATGGGTGGTCTCGATAAGCTTGGAGCTTCTTTCAAGGGATTGAATGAAACGTTAATTAGGAGAAATTAGATAGAGCTGAGCATTAACTTACCTAGGGTCAAGTCTTAAAACCTTAATCAGAAATGATCTTAGGTGAAAGGTGTGACAGCTATGCCAGAACTCGGTTAAGGTTCCTTGAATCCTAAGTAGTTTTACTGGAAAAAAACATTGCACTCCATAAACCAAGAGTAACTATGATCGCTCCATTTGGATGAGAATCCTTGTGGGACACCTTTGATGGAGCTAGCAGATGTATCAAGAACTCTATTGTCAAATTAGGACCCCGAGCTTGCAGGTTGATCCTCCTGGGGATGACCGGTACCTTTCGTTATAGGGTGGACTATTGGAAACCTAGACAAAAGACCCCGTGCATTCTCATGAGTGTCAAGCGAAGCCATCTAGGATAGTTCCTTGATGGACCAGTAAGACATGCTGCCAAGGAATTGTTAGGTAGGCATGTGACAAAAAGCATCAAACTTATGGTACATTTCCTAGGTGCCTAGTTAAGGCTATAAAGGCTCTTTCTTAACTTACACACTAGGTGTTCTTGGCCTCTTTTCATAAGGACCTTAGGCTATTGCATATAGATATCTTTATGCAAGTTTCCATGCAAAAAAGCCATTTTTGCATCTATCTAATAGAGGTTGATATTGTTGAGATGTCAAGCTCAACATGAATTGACACTCATGTACTTGGATAACCACTTTTGCATTCATATCACTAATGTGGTGTGGTACTTGTATCCACATATCATTCTAGTGATACTTTACAACTAGACATTAGCTAGTCCACCTACTTAAGTTATACGATATCTATCTAATCAACTTACTACTTAGCATATTCACACCATGGACTTCTTGTATATTATGTATGTTGTACTCTCTCTTATTTGAGATAGACTCATATAGTAAAGAAGAGGAACAAGAATAAGAAAGACTAGGGTTTCAACTTCCTATTGTGTGTGCATTCTTTCTATGTGTTTTGCCTCAATCTCTCTCTCTCTCTCTCTGTCTCTCTCTATGTAATATTTCCGCTTGAAATATTAATCAACCCTAAAACCCCGCACATCTCACGCAAAAGCAGTGCAAAGTAATCTCCCGCAACGGAATAATGTTAGTGGCGAAGTGCTTACCCCGCATGCTTTAATAAACACCTCACCGCATCAAGCGTAGGAGGCCGAGGCTAAAAACCCATAGGCTGCACGAGAACACCCTTCACAGGAAAAGGCAAATGGATAATGGTTAAAATTTTGACAATTTTTTTTAATAATCCCCTCCCCCGTTAGCCGATGCATGGCAACCGGAGAGGGAGTGTGAGAGGAGTGATGAGAAGTAGGAGAGCACGGGGGGAGGAGGAAGCATGCAAACTAGCCACATGTGTGGCTATCTTCGCCCCCCCCCCTCTAACTATATGAACCCCCCTCTCTCTAGCTTGAGAAGGGGGAGAGAGGGACGACCGCTGCTGCCGCCCTGTGACGTGCTACCGCCATCGCCACCATCCGCCGCCACTGCCAGGCCACTGCTGCCACGTTGCCTCCACCTCACCATCACCATCATCATAATCATTGCCATCGTCCTCTCCTTCATCCTCTCCATCATCACGTTTTTTTCCACGTTTTTTGTCAGAGACAGAAGCATAGAAGCTTCTAATCTTAAGCCTCCATAGGCTTGGTTCCCCCAGAAAATTCAAAACCAAGTCCCTAAGGCCGTGTCCTGCACGGGAGGAGGGAGATAACTGATAGATGTCGATTTGACAATGAATATTACATAGGTTATAAGGTGGATTTGTCTAAATGCATCCTTGATTTCCTCGCGAAAAAGAAACAACACATAATGCATTTAGATAATAATCTCCTAGTTGTGATTCATATGAGTTAATCATTGACGTTCATTAGATGTTGTCCAAGTAGTTGCATTGCATGAAAGGGATTTATGTACCTTGCAAATCGCATGGGGTGAAAATTGCATCCTAGGTTGGCTAAGTGCTAAAGAACAAATTAAATCAATAATGGTCCCATGTCATTCATGCATGGACTTCACTTATCGAAGTTGGATTTAGGAATGGATGAAATTTCATATTAAAGCTAGTATTCAATGCATTAAGTGAAGGGTTATGAGCATAGTTCTTGATGAAATTCAATGTAGGTTATATACGAGTTAGCCCTAAACTTGTCAATCATTATGATTCAGGAAAGGAAAAGAAATGGCCCTTGTACATCCTATAGTTGCATAAAAGGAAAAGTTTATGAATGGCATACTTGCATGGAATGTTGTATCTTGAATTTATTTATGTACATCTCTTAGGAAAAGTATTTACATCTCTTCTAAGGAAAGATCACCTCTTATCGCAAGACAATTAGATCAATTAGGTAATTTTCTTGCAATGATGTAACTCAAACGATGATTACCTCAATGCGCTAAGTAGAGTTAAGTCGCGATAAAATTCTGCTTAGTATTGCTTGGAAAACCGACTTGATAATTCCAACCTCAAAGGTCCTACCCACATTCACGGAGTGTTAGGGTTAGTTAGGCGCCCATACAATAACGATCTAGGGTTTTTACCCTAGGGTAAATTGGCCTAATACTAAACTTCCGATTGAGTTTAGAAACCCTAGGGCCATCTAAAATAGCCCCACCACCCATGCGTTTGGGGGTACATGCATGCAACCAAGAAATCCATGAAATGCCTGCAGCTTCTGTCTCTAGCTCTGTCTTTGTTACTGTCTCTGCAACTAATATGTAATAGGGAGAACAGTACATCCATGCTTCTATCTCGCTATCAGAGGTGATTTCTGAAGTTAATTCTAGTTGAGGCAAGAGGTATTCTCCCATGGACAAAGACTTTGCTTCCTTTGTTATTTGGCTTATAGTGCTCACTGTTAGGGATTGTGCCTCTATTTTCTTGGGAAAGATCTGTTTAACAGCCTCTTCGTCTCCTAATGTACCATATGTTACTTCATTGGAGGAGTCAGTTATGACTTTCATGGATGTGAATCCATTGCCTTTTTGCAATCCATACAATTTCAACACCACCTTGTTGGATCCTCTGCCTAGGGTCAGGGTTCCTTTGAACCAGTCCGTCCTGGCTCTCACTTCAAAAGGCCAAGGTCTTCCCAATAGCAGAGGGTATGAGGTCCCATAATAATTTGATTTAACCACTAGATAGGTCAGCCAATAATATTTTCTTACAAGGGTTGTTTTTACGTATGGGAGGATGCCCAACGGTTTAATTCTTCTTTGGTCTACCAACCTGATAAGCCACTGTGTAGGTTGAATTCCTTGCAACCCTAAGTCCTTCATTGTCACATTCATCATTATGTTTACTGATGAGTCTCCATCAATCAATGCATTTGAAATATAGCATCCTTCTATCCATACACTAATCTCTAGGGTTCCAAGATCTAGAAAGGGGTTAGCCACATCTCCTTCCTTTATAGGCTCCAAGGCCTTATTGGTCTTGGTTGCTATTGAAGGAGCAATCCTTAGTCCACGTCTTCTTATCAAGATGCTTTTGAATTTCTTTCGGCAAAAGCTGGGAGATAGCACAAAAAACTGTCGGAATGTTAAATTTGGTTTAGAAGTGTCTAGGTCTTTTACGAAGTCATATTCTTTGATAGGATCCACGGGCTTTTCCAGCTTGTTGGGGAATGGGACTACACCTATTTTCAACTTTCCTTTTTCTTCTAGCAATGGCAGCATCGGCACTTCCTTTGTTTCTGGAGGTGCTTCTGTATCATCTATCTCTTGGACCTCTGATCCTGTTTCTAGGACTCTCTCTGTGACACTCTGTGGCACTACAGTGTTTTGTACTGCACTGTTATGTCTTGTACTGCTCTGTCCCTCTGTTGGCAGGTTGAACTTCATAGTCTTGGCAGGAGAGTTGTTCTCTTTTTGGACAACTAGTTCCTTCTTCTTGGCACACGTGATAGCAGCAACTTCCAAATCTACCAAATTGGAGGTAGGCTCTTGTGCCTTCTGTTGGCTATCAGGGGCATTGGCCTTAACAGGGGCTGGACTTGGAAAGTCCTTTGCAGTGTGGCCTTCTCCTTTGTGTCGACTATATAAGGGCTTGTAATCCATAGATCTTCTAGGGTTTGGACAATTCGGGGAGATGTGACCCTTTTCTCCACATCTCTAACATTCCACCTCGGATCTCTGACCACCGCCAGACTGTCGTTCTCTCTGTAACTTTGAGAGGGAAACCTCCTTGGACCAAAATTAGGACCAAACTCCCTAGGCTTTGGTCCAATATCCTGTGTTGTCATTTTGGATTCTAGCAAGTTGAATATTGCATTTTCATATTTCTATCTTTGCTCGTGCATCTCTTTCAGAGAGAAAATATCCTCTATATGGTTCTTCCGCAAATAGTAGGAACAAAAGGCTCCATGAATGGTTGGTTTTCGGGTACATTTAGTGGCTAAATGTCCCGCTTGATGACACTTTCCACACCATGTATTAGAACGTATCACATCTCTCCTAACTCCTACAAGAATGGATATATTGGGCAGCATTCACCTTTAGTGTCTGTAGCTACTCTCAAATCACATCCATAAGCTCTTTCTTGATAGTTGCAACTGAGTTGGATAAGTAGTCCTTCAAATTTTCACCTCCTAAAGTACTTGTAGTAGGGTTCTGGGAAACTTTTGTAATTACTGCATACATTGGTTGGGTTGATCCAGAAGGTCCTCTGTTCTAGTTTTGATTCAGAGCTCCTATTGAGACTTGGGATTTTCTATTCCAGTTGGTAGGGTTCCACTGTTGTTGAGTCGCCATTGGAGGAATTGTTTGAGGCCACTATTGTTGTGGTTAAACCATCATTTGAGACATTGTCGTCTATGGCGACCACAGTGGATTAGGTGCATTATACTACGGCACTGTTTGAATTTGGGGATAGGGGTAGGGAACTATCCATGGGACTACATTTGGTGGGTATACCATTCCTGGCATGGGAGGCGGTAAGACTCCTCTTCCTGGAGTCATTGACAACCTTGCTTCAACTTCATCATACAATCTTGCACCTTCCATTGCAACTTGGAGATTGACTGGTCTTCTCAATTCCACTAACTTACAAACTTTTAGTTGTAGGCCTTTGAGAAACACTCATTTCTGGATACCTTCATCTAAATGATGGTTAGTCCATCTCTTTAGGATGGATTCCATTCGCGAGACATAAGCTTCTGCTCTTTCTCCGGAGGACCGACTTAGGTTCATGAACTCCTCTCGCATCTGTTCATTTTCATGGATGCAGAAAAGAGAGCAATCGAGAGTGAAGCAACATGCTTCCTCTCTCCATTCTTCTCATTATTCATTCAACACACACTTTAGTGCATATACAACCTAAGGTCATAAAGACTATTCACACCAGAAGTAGAACCGACTTATTTAATGTACCTAACTGATCTAGCCAGACTAGCTATGTCCAGCTCATGTCGCGATCAAACACACATGAAAGAGCTTGATATTCTAACACTCCCCCTCAAGCTCAAAACAGCATCTGTACTCCAAGCAACTGTCTAAAACCACATAACTTATATTTACCCAAGGACTTGGTAAAGATATCTGCAACCTGGTCATCTGTCTTTACATGCATAAGATCAACTCGTCCTGCAAGAACCATCTCTCTGATGAAATGGTAGTGTAGCTCTATGTGTTTCGTCCTAGCATGATAGACTAGATTCATATCTAGGAGTACACTACTTAGATTATCACATAGTAACTTCACTGGAGCATCTACCTGTATGCCCAAATCAGCCATAAGTTTAAGCAACCATGAAATCTCGCATGCTGCCAATGCAGCACCCATGTACTCTGCCTCAGTACTCGACAAAGCAACCATAGGCTACTTCTTGTTGCTCCAGCTAATCATGCCGCTACCAAATCCAAATGCATATCCACTCGTAGATCTATGATCATATGAGCAACCTGCCCAATCTGCATCCGTGTATCCAGTCAATATCAAGGGCTTATCTTTGACATAGAACAGCTCATACTCTACAGTGGACTTAACATATCTCATAATGCATCTAACTACATCCAAGTGCGGCTTTCTAGGCTTCTACATAAACTGGATTATGAGCCCTACAGCATAGCTTAAGTCAGGCCTAGTGATGGTCAGGTAAATCAAGCTGCCAACCATCTACCTGTACATAATCACATCCTCTACTTCAGCCCCAGTGTTCATGTCCAGCTTGACATTCTGATCAAGAGGTGTATCCAACGGTTTGCATTTAGCCATGCCATACTTCTTCAGCATCTCCATGGCATAGTGCTTCTAAATCAGCCATAAACCATTTTCAGCTGGAACTACCTTGATGCCTAAGAAATACTTCAGTTCTCCTCGGTCTTTCATGTCAAATTCAGATTTCAGCATCTTCATAACATACTGTATGCCCAAGTCATCGTCACCAGTGATTATCAAATCATCAACGTATATGACTAGCACTACCAAGCCACTGTCAGTATTCTTTGTAAATAGGCTGTGATCAGCCCTGCCAACAGCAAAACCCAATCTTTGCAAGTAGTTATTGATCCTGGCATGCCAAGCTATCAGAGCCTGCTTCAACCCATACAATGTCTTTTTCAGCCTGCATACATAATGCTGAAAATCAGGGTGAACATACCCTTCCGGCTGAACCATATAGACATCCTTTACTAGGTCACCGTTAAGAAATGCATTCTTAACGTCCATCTGCTGCAATTTCCAGCCTTTAGCAGCAGCCAAGGCAATCACAGTGCATATGGTTGCTATCTTGGCAATAGGGCTGAATGTTTCCTCAGAATCAAGTCCATACTGTTGGGCATACCCCTTTGCGACCAGCCTAGCTTTGTATCTCTCCACACTGCCATCTGACTTGCATTTGATTTTGTAGACCCATTTGCAGCCAATGGTCTTTTTCCCTTCAGGCAGTGGCACTAAATCCCATGTTTTATTTTCAACCAAGGCATTCATTTCTTCGTCCATGGCTACACACCAGTTCTCATCTTTCACTACTTCAGCATATGTACCTGGTTCTTTAATCTCCATCACTTTTGTCATGTAAGCATAATGCTTTGTAGAGTAGCCACTGTATGTCAACCTGTCAACAGGGTATCTGACCCTCTGAGAGTGTCTAAGATGTGGTGCACTACTCGATTCCCCTCTATCATGAGGCGGAATATACCTGCTCTGCCTTGTGCCAAGTGTATAGATAGTCGGAATACCAAGTTCGCTATCCAAAGTATCAGCAGACTCATAGCCAAAAGTCATTCTACCAGGTGTCATCATACTAGATGCATCCTCAGTAGCTTTCTCTTTTCCTTTACTGTCCAAGACATCATGTCTCCCCCTCACTGACATACTGGTGTCAGTGGACGGTGAGCTCCTCAATCTCCCTATCCATGGGGATACTGTCTGACTACTAGGTCCTGTCATAGTAGTGCTTTGTTGCAAATCAACTGTAGATACATGAATGGAAGGCATATCCAATGGAACTACAACTGGTGATCCATACCAAGAGCCCATCTCATCAAAGATGACATCTCTACTCACCAAAGTTTCCCTGGTAGAGGAATCATAGCATTTGTATGCCTTCTTCTCGTGTGAATACCCAATGAAAACACACTTATGCGCTTTTGGATCCAGCTTCTTCCTTTTCTCATCTGGGATATGCACATAAGCAAGACAGCCAAAGACTTTCATGTGACTTACATCCAGCTTATAGTCATATAGCCTCTCAAACGGTGTCATCTCATGAATACCTGCAATGGGAGTCTTGTTAGAATGTATACGGCTGTCGTAACAACCTCTGCCCAATAATAAAGTGGCATATGTTTTTCATTCATCATGGCCCTAGTAGCTTCCATCAGAACCCTATTCTTCCTTTCAGCTACTCCGTTCTGCTGTGGAGTGTAGCTGCAGGTGAGCTACCTATGAATGCCATTTTCAGCCAAGAAATCATCAAATTCATTTGATACATACTCCCCACCACTATCAGATCTCAAGCAAGAGATATAGCATTCAAACTCCTTGTTAACCTGTGCTTTAAATTGCTAAAAAACAGCAAAGATCTCATCTTTTGTTTTCAATATGTAAAGCCATGTATAGAGACTGTAGTCGTCAATGAAAGATACATAATATCTAGAACCTCCCATAGATACATTATGAGTTGGCCCCCAAACATCAGAGTGTACTAACTACAATGGACGTGTACTCTGTCTTACATGCCTAACAAACGGCAATCGTGACTGCTTACCGAACTGGCAAGCCTCGCATACATGACTAATATATGAATATTGGAACTTGGTTAAACCTGTAACCAGCTGTTTCTTTTGCATAGTTTGCAGCCTTTGCAAATTGACATGCCCCACTCTCTTGTGCCATATTTCCAAATCCCTAACAGTGCCAGAACCATGGGCAAACATAGCTGAATTCAGCTCTGGCAAAGAAGCATCAAGAGTAAACATTTTGCCATTCCTGTGACCACGAGCTATCAACTCGCAGCCATTGCCAAACTCTTCAATAAGACAGCCATGCTTATTGAATCTAACCTACAAGTTCTGCTCCGTTATCTGACCAACAGACAATAAGTTCTTTGTAATTGAAGGGACATGCAAGACATCATGCAAATTTTTATTCCTACCATCATGAACCACAAGAGGCACTTTGCCTTTATGCTCAATGCTATGCTGCGTGTCATCACCTCTGCATACATAGCCATGCTTTTCAGCCACCATATCCGTGAACCAATCACCGTGAGGGGTCATGTGACTCAACGCCCCTGAGCCAATGTACCACACTACATCATTAGATGATTTTTCAGCAGCCTTATCTTTGACATATTTCATGGCAAATAGTCTATCACTAGAGTCATTTGCCTGACTGGACGTAGCATAGTGTCCATGCTGCTTGCCCTTCTGGTTTCCCTGCTTCTTCCAGCAGTCCTTTGCAATATGCCCATTCTTTCCGCAGTAGTGACAATCCTTATCCTTATTTGGATTGTCTGGCTGATGCTGCTACTGCCATGAACCTCTACCACGGGAGTTAGATCTCCCCCTGCCTCGAAAGTTTCCACAACCTCTTACATTTGATGACGGCTGATTGCTATTACCATAGGATGCATTCTGCTGGCCTCCTCTGCCAGATCCATAGCCCCTACCACAGCTGCCGCGGCCACGCTGATTCGAGTAAAAAACTACATTCTTATTCTTTGAACTGCTTGACCCTATAGCTAAGCCAAGCTTCACCTCTTCATGAATCAATAATGCAACCAGCTCATTAAAGTCAGGCATTTCAGCCCGCACAGACACTGAAGTGTCAAAAGACTTGTATTCAAGACCCAAGCCATTCAAAGTCACTACAACCATATCTTCATCTTCAACCTGTGAACCAACAGATGCCAGCTGATCTGCTATGGTCTTAACCTCTGTGACATAATCTTGTATGGATCTGTTCTTCCTCTCCATGTTATTGAATTTCTGCTTCAATTGTATCTTCCTGGCACTTGTGGTTGTGCCATAGTATTTGACCAATATATTCCATGCATCTGCTGGGGATTTACAGTTCATGATTTGCATCACCATAGCATCCGAGATACATAATGACAACCAATGTAAAACCCTGCGAGCTCTTTCCATCCAAGCTTGATGTGCTCGTCTTTGATAAGTTGTAGGATTCCTTTCTGGAACTTCAGGTTCAGCCTCAACACCTGTCACAAAGTCCCAATATCCTTTCCCTATTAGAAAGTTCTCCATGCGGAACTTCCATATTGCATAATTGTTGCTATCAAGATTTTCTCCCACAATCTGGGTTACATTATTAGTTCTATCAGCATTTGCCATGTTGTAGACCTTGCCTGACTACCTGCAAACCAAGATCTTCTTAACAGTTCAGCTTCAGCCTAGAACTGTTTTTGACAGTTTTCTGCAATTAATTGTAGTAAAAAACCAGGGTATTTCAGCCCAGTGACAACCCAAAACATCCCACAAACAAGTGGCTTAACCTGTAGGTAAAACAGTCAGTACAAATGCTATGTATTTACTTCAGTTTAAACTCCTGTAACCTCACTGCCAGGGTACATACATGCAATCTAAAAACTGTAATTCTGTGAGTGACCAGCAATGGTTTCAAGCCCAAAACTGAGTGGTATACATGTCATACATGTCCCAACCTTTCATAGGCATCTGCTAGTACATGTAGCAGTCCAAGCATAACCAACGGGGCACAAGTCAGTGCATAGATAGCAGGTATAAGTGTCAAACCTTCTGCTTACAGATTGTAATCAGCAACTTCTCAGTAAACCAAAGTCTATCGAGCTCCAAAATAGCCTCAAATCATGTCAAACATTCACTTTGAAGTGTTAGGTTCAATACATGAGCAGTCGGGTAACTATAGGCATCCTGTCTTCATGAATCCAAGTCATAGATTGCATTTACTGCTTGCAACCACTAAGACAATGTCACTACAGTAATTAGCAGCCTTAGACTTCAACTTCCATGATCACTTAATGCTAAACTCAATCCATAAAACCTCCAGTAGACATATCCCATGTCATACATATGACAAATGCCAACCAAGTGTTATGTAATGCTTCAATGGAAGCTAATGCTTGCTGCCCACTGTTTTGAGACAGGTTTTCGGCCTATTTACACTTCCTGATCTGAGTATTTTCTTCAAGGAATTTTAGCTCAAAGGCATGAGAACTGATACATATGTCTTCCAGAGTGTTCCTAGGCTCCAATGAGGTCCATAAATCATGTCAGAGAGCTTCAAGGCTCTTCCAAAGTGTTGCATATGCTATGTATACTTTGTATACAGCAGTTCAACCTTCTGTCCCAAGTCTGTGTACTCTAATTTTAGCTCATAACAGAGCTCCAACACAAGCAATGGCTTCTTGTAACCTTGAACTACCTTCCAATGTATGCTCACAAGCATTTGATGACTTCTTATATAGCACTCATGTTGATTTGGCTTCAGTAGGAGTCATGCCTTCATCAGGCGCAAACACGCAGGTCTGTCAAGAGTGTACAGTAGCACCATTCGATGATAATGATCATGATAGGGCCCACACTAATACTCAATCAAGCCTTGGAAGGCTCCTCAGCAAGCCACAACTCCTCCTTCAAGCAATAGGAATCCAATGCTCAACAATGCATACCTCTGTGTGACCATTGATGGAAATGACAATCAGTCCTCTTCTTTTTCCAACCCTTCAAGTCAGTCTTCAAGTCTTCTTCTTCAGTGCATTCCACTACTGAGCCCATTCATGGCTCTAATACCATGTTCATTTTCATGGATGCAGAAAAGAGAGCAATCTAGAGTGAAGCAACATGCTTCCTCTCTCCATTCTTCTCAGTATTCATTCAACACACACTTTTGTGCATATACAACCTAAGGTCATAAATACTATTCACACCAGAAGTAGAACCGACTTATTTAATGTACCTAATTGATCTAGCGAGACTAGCTGTGTCCAGCTCATGTCGGTCAAACACACATGAAAGAGCTTGATATTCTAACAGCATCCGCTTTTCAAAACCTTTATGCATGAATTTAGTGAGGAAGGCCAACTTCAAGTCGTCCCATGTGCCAAAAGTTCATGTTGCTTGTCTCTCATACCACTGAAATGCTGTGCCTTTGAAAGTGGTGGGGAATATCGCTAACCAATGCTCAGGGGTTCTGGCATTGTTAGCCACACATGCTACCATAAATTCTGCTACATGAAGATCAGGGTCTTCATTGTACTCTCCCTTGAAAATTGGCAATGGGACTACATTTGCTGGCCTATCATCAATATTTCCAGAAGGAATCTAACTAGGAAGGGGACCTTGAATCGCCATGGGGACTTCTGTAAAGAGTGCTTTTAGGGCATCAAAGGAGGCTTTTGCTAGCTGCGAGCTCATTTTCATCCTTGATTATTGCCTTCTCTCTTCTCATGTACCTTTGGACTCATTTTAATGCTTGCCTCTTGATTGTGTTATTCATCAGGGGCTTGGCTCCAACCAATTGGTTTATACTCACAGAATAGAATCAGAGAGGGGCTTCAGTATCTAGGGGATTCTCTGTCCAACATCTCTTCTACTTCCTTCTTTTCAACATCTTTGAGTTTGGCTTTCAAACCACTACAAAGGGGGAGATATTCCATTGTATCTTGCTGTAGAGCATCCACGAACAAATTCCAACTCTTTTCCTTCTTGTTTTTGTGAGCTTCCACAGACCATGACTCCTGAAGCTTCTTCACGATCTCCCACTTGATGATGTCCAGAAACTTCTCAATAAATGCCAAATCTTCTATGGATAGTCATCTCTCTGCTTCTTCTCTTCAGTTTGTTTCAAAACAATTTGCCACTAAGATGCACGTCTTTGTTGCCTCAATAGGAAGAGGAAATAGTCCACCGCATAGAGCTTGCATCATGATGGTAATATGTTTCCACCATTGTGGGATGAACTTCTTGTGGAAAGTGGCTTTGATAATGAGAATCTCAAACTCTTCAGTGTAAGAAGGAACTTTGCAAACATCCATTGAATTCTTTTATTCTTGGCAATGCCATTTCTTTCATTTTTAGCCTCTTTTGATGCTAGAAGTTTCCCTGGCTGGCTGCGTACCAAAAACATGGAGCCCCAAGAGACACACCAAGGAAAAGGGAATTCTACTGCAAGAAAATCTGCCTTGTAACATTAACAAGCTTTTATTTCATTCTTTAGATGACCAAAACAAGGAAAACAACAAATCTTCACGCAGCATCATAGTAGATATCTCCCACGGATTTGATAGAATCAACCATAATCTTCAACATCTTCATAAAATCCATCAATAGAACAAGGAACATAAAAGAATACAAAATTTTTTAATGGAAATCAATCACATAATATTCATCTTCAATTTCTTCATAGTTTTCTCTCTTAATCTCTCATATATAGATACACTGTTTTGATAGAATTGGCTATCTCTGGCTCTCTCTCTCTCTCTCTCTCTCACTCACTCACTCAATAATACATCATCTCCTCACTACAATACTCAATAATGGCACTTAATAATCCCTCTTAGGTTGTGGATGCACCTCCCAAGTGGTATGGGAGGTATGAAAGGGCACCAGAGCTACTACAATGTCTCTTTACAACTCACTACTGTCACTGTCACTTCGGTCTTCTCTTTAGTCTCTAGTAGGAGCTGCTTCTTCCATTTGTTTTAGCTCTTTTGAACTTAGATTCATCCTTTTCAATATTTAGAAAACTTTTCCAAAGTCACACATACATTCTACAAAACACTTACAGAAGATCTACAGAACAGAACAAAATAGGAACAGAGTAGAGACATAGGCTCTACAGAAGGTTTATAGAGGGTCACAAAAGGTCAGCAGAGAACAATAGATCCTCCTAACTCATACTAAAACCATTCCAAACTATCAAAAACTATTCAATGAGCTTTCAAAAGATTTCAACCTTCATCAATCATCAATCCATGCTTCGTACAGAAGAAAATCATAACAAAACAGAAGCTATACAAAAGGTATCAGAACCAATCAGAACCTCAACAGAACCTATCAGAATATCACAGAGCATCATATTTCTATTAAGAATCATCATGAACTTCCAAAAAATAATAAATATAATCCTAAACACTCTCAAATCTTCCATTAACAACCATACATCACTCAAAATCCATCAAAAATCAACCATTCAGACCTCAAAAACATCAAAAATCAGTAAAACATTCTTATTCATTCCACAAATACACTCCAACATTCTTATTCATTGTTTGAATCAAGAAAACAATACACTCCACAAATGGGAAAATTTAACCAATGATGGTCTGAAATTTTGATTTTAAAAATTAAATTCTTTAATATTTCAATCAAACAGATGAAGCTTTGTGATTGGATAAATGACAGAGATCAAGAATTGAAAAAAATATCTCTTTCATTGCTTGAATGATCCCCAAATGCTTGATGAAGTCTTCAATTGCTTAATGTTGCTAAAATAACCTTCAATCTTTGTTCACTGGATGCTTGGTAGAAATCTTGAAACCTAAGAAGCTTAACACTAAAGGATTGAACCCGTTTTTCCAAAATCTTGACTCCATGGAAGCTCTTGAGGTTGAATATATGGCCAATCTTGCTCAATCCTTGCAATTTCTTCAAGAAATGTTTACTAAAATGAGTCCCATGGTTGAAATGGTGAAGAATCTTCAAGAAATCTAAGAGAAGTTGAAGCTTGAACTGAAGCTTTCATGGCTACCATGACTATGGTTTCTCAGAATTTTGGAGAATAAGAGAACACTAACAATCTTAGCAATTTACTAGAGCTTTTGCTTGCCAAATAGCAGCACTGAAGCCTTAAGTTGAATGATAACCATTAGCAGGAGTAATCAATCCCTGATCAACCCAAAAATTACATCGCAATTATTGGGGATGTTTGTTTCTCCCTACTAATCATCACTTGGCCTATCTAGTAATCCTTGTGCTTGCTGAGAATGAAGAATAGAAGAAGGTTTAGGTATTTAAATTGTTGGAATAGACCAAGGATTCAGAGAGGTAGAAGAGGATATTGGCCGAGAAGTCCATGAAACCTACAAGGAAGCTTCACAAAAGGGAAAAGAGAATCCTCTCTTTGAGAACTAATCACAGTTTCTCCCTCTCTTAAGTCTCGTTAGTCCCTATTTTACCTAGTTACCTTCGAAATAGCCTATAATGGATGCACAACCTTCCATTTTAGCCATGCTTTGTCCAAATCTCTCTAAGATCTTTGTCAAAGTTATAAGATTAGGCTTTGCTCCAAGTAGAACTCTTGCAAGTATCCGTGATGTGGCTTTTATACCTATGGTCCAAGATTTAATGGTGGAAACTTGGAGAAATTATGTCTGAAAATGAGAAAATCAAATGGATCAAAAGCCTATGCTTTGCTACCACTTGCCAGGGAAACAATTGAGAGGTGAGAGAAAGAAGAGCAGAGGAGAGAGAAATCAATATAATTAGAAGAGAGAAACACTAAAAAGTTAGGAAAGAAGAGAGAGAAACCATAGAATCTATGAATAAGAAGATGAGGTAAGATCATTACTACAATGACCCCCCTATAGCGAGGCACAAAGCGATGGATTGTCATTGCATGAGTGATATAAAAATTTGTGGCTTTCCTCGTCACTAATGTACATCATTTATGCGATGTGTATAGCGAGGATATTAGTGATGAAAAAACATCGCATAAGCGGCTTAAAAATTTTAACATGGCTTTAGTCGCTTAAGCGAGGTAAAATTTGTTTGTCGTTGCTTAAGCAACGGTGTTGCTTAAGTGAAGAAGGAATATTTTAAAAAAATCATTTCTTAAGTGACGATGCCCTGTGGACACCCAAGCTATTGGTTTTCATCTCCTTTGCTTCTCCCTGGCCATTTTCTGCTACAGCCCCTCTCTCCCTCTCTTTCTTTGTCGTGCATATCTCTCTCAATCCCTCTCTTGCACTTACACACAAACACACACACACACACACATCTCTTTCTTTCTCTCTCTCTCTCTCTCTCTCTGTCTCTCTCTCTCTCTCTCCCCCTGTGTTTTTTGGAAATTCCTTCCTTGCACTCACTCTAGACATTATGTACTTTGGTTTGGTATATACATAGGTGATTCTTTTGAAGATTTTTTAGCTGATCACAATTGGTCATGAACATGAATTATAGTAAACAATTATCTCTATTTTCTTGACAATTTATTAAAAAAAATTATTCAATAGAATGAAAAATGAGTTTTTTTGTTTGTTTTATTGATAATTTTAAAAATAGCATAATTGAATAAGATAAAAAAATATATTTTTGTATTTGTTTTAATTATCATAAGTCTTAATACGTGTATGTGTATACAAAGAGAGAGAGGGAGCTTGCCATGAAGTCTTGAATTACCTTGAAAAGATTTTATTTTTCTAAGTCTTGAGCTACTTTTAAGATTCATTAAGTTGTTGTATACATTCACGAAGTGAATTTGAGGGGTAGGACTCATGACGCTTGTGTTATTTTTCTCAACCTATTACTGCATGTAAAGAATGTTGTTGTATCTTGTACATGTTAAAAATAGTGCAAAACCATGAGTTTTTTTCCAAAGGATTGTGTATTTGTGTGATCCTTCTTGGGTGCATATGAGATTCGAACTAGTTTTTTGGTATGGAGTGGGTTCCTTGTAGCTTGATGTTTATATGATCTAGTATACTGTCTAGTTATCTTTTCCCATTGGTTGCATAAGTGGCTCTCTTTTTGAATCTTAAAAGAAAAGAAGTAAATTCATGTGAAGCGTATAGGGTCTTCTTAACTCTTTGCAATTGGTGAAGGAAAACATAAGAGGGGAGTCAAAGTGCTTGAAAGTTCTTGGAACTCTTAATTGGGCAGATCATTTTCTATGTTTATATTTGGAAGGGTCTTAACTCACGATATTGATAAGGGTCTTACGC
Source organism: Lygodium microphyllum (assembly GCF_053477565.2). Lineage (NCBI taxonomy): Eukaryota > Viridiplantae > Streptophyta > Polypodiopsida > Schizaeales > Lygodiaceae > Lygodium > Lygodium microphyllum. Next base: position 115,578,367 of record NC_141150.1, on the reverse strand, counting down.
TAGGACATCATCCCTAAGTTGACTAAAGGTACCCTTTGATTGTGAGTCTATATGATTGGGTGTTGAGGTAAAATGGCCATGCAGAATGAGACATATTGAGAACCTAACTTATAGTTGATTTTGACCTACACGATGCTCTCTCACCCATCCATCTTGCCTCTAACCTCAATATTTCTAACATGTAATGGTTTCCCTAATGTAATGGTGTGCGTGCTCATTGAGGGTGCTTGCTCATCAGTACAGGTGCAATTGAAGGTTATCAAAAACATTACTCTTTTGAATAGTACTCTATGTTGTTTTTGTGAGGCATAACCTTTTTATCTCCTATATACCCATATTTCTGGTAGCCCATAATATCTCCTAGACACCCACCTTCTCGACGCGCTATACAACAATCAAAATTATAATAAGTAGACTCAATTAATGACTTAATGCTCTACCTTAATACTTGGGTATGAGGTACTTTGGAACAAGTTGGCACATAGCATTGAATCTGGTATCTAGGTGGAAAACATGGAAACCATGAACTTGTTGATGTTACAACCCAACATGGAAAACCACAAAGTTGTTAACGTAGGATATATACTTGTTAATTTACCAACAAGTAAATAAATTTTGGATGTATATTGCTCTCAATAATAAACAAATTCAAATATATACTTATTAACTTACCAACAAACTAAATAATTGTTCAACAATAAAAAAATTCAAATACGAAACCAACAAAGGTCAATGTATACCATCAACAAGTATCCACAAATGTGTATATACAAAGCATGCATGTCTAAGTGTAGTAACATCATCCCTCCCTTAAACAAAGTAGACAAACATATGTCAATGCATATCATTAATAAATTTGTACAGATGTGTGCATACAATATAGGTCATGTCAAATGTAAGCTATTTATTGCACATACCCTCTGCTGAGGAAAGCTGATTTGTAGGCGTCTCTCCCTGAAAAAGTGTTGCCACATCTCCATGCACATATCGGCCTTTCTTTTGTTTGTCTCCACCATACAGTAGTGCCTATTTTTTTGGCCACATATATGTATGTATGTATGTATGTATGTATGTATGTATGTAGTTTATTCTTCATAGAATAAGCACTATAAGATATCACAAAACCTATTAGATTTTGTTGTTATACTAGTGCTATGGTTCTTTACTATAATTGATCCTTCAATAAATGTCTCATATTTTTGTTGTTCTTGATAAGTAGATTCAGATAGGTCAGAGGGTACACCGCCACCTCCTACCGGTGATGGCTAGGGTGGACAGAGTTCCACTGCTGCACATGGACCTACATATGATGATTTTTACTATGAGGAGTGATATGTTGGTGTGTGTAACGTGTCCACCTTGATTACGTAATGAATAACGTGTCTACCTTGATTACGTGACATGTAAAGTTTTAGTAGTCGAGGGCCAGAGTTTACCTTTCAGCCGTCACCATCCGTACTCTAACCAAAACGATCCGATTTTGTTTGCAGCTAGTTAACCTTAGGTCTACCCCATAGGGGAAGCGTCCTACTATTACCCATGGAGGACCGACTTGAAGGTTCCTAAATTGAGTTAGTAGTCACCTATCAACAACTGGCGCACATCTAGAGGTATCCTTTGAGAGGCTTCTTGTCCGAAAGGAGCGACTGCCATTACCCTTGGTTGATGGAGTACAACACTTTTTTCTAGCAGAGCAAACTAAGGATTTATGAAATCCCTCGTAGTGCTCTAGCACAGCCGCCGTACCTTGGTAAGTCAGCAAGTCAGCCCTTCCTAGCATCTGTTTTTGGGGAAACCTCTCGGGTAACCAAGATCACCCTGCCATAGACTGGATTCATCGGGCATCCATGCACCGGCTTCCCTCTATGGGAGTTCTTAGCTATCTAATTACCTACAACATTACATGAAATATATAAAGATAGATTCATTAATTAAAATCCCTTTATACACAGTTGTTTGTTTACATAATTTACTCACGGACATATGATCAGAATAAAAAAAATTCATTAGTTATGTTCTATATGTGTGTTCTCTTGCTCATACATGAGAAAATTTGTAATTTCACATGTTGCCTCATCCGGTGCATCTGCATGTCACCAAGATCAAATCCACCTATAACTAGCACGTATAGGTTTCCCAAGTAGAACTCGGGCCATACAAGGGACAAATAGTTCCTAGGTGTGAAAGGATTTACTAGGTAGAGCCCCCCTAGCACCCTAACCACCTCCTACTTAATATGATCCCTACTGGGGGAGACCTCTCGCCATTAGAGCCGGTCCATGCTTCCATGGGATTCAACACCTATCCTTGGGGGAGGTATAGGGCTCCTCAATTTTTATATGTTCCAATACTTATTTCAATCAAGATCTCATCTAGAAAATCACAAACAATATTGATGTCAGTTATGACTTCAATCAATCATGCAACTTTCAAATGATGATTAATCTAGTAGCAATCGACACTCGAGTTTCACATAATCATCACTTGAAGTGACTAGTCTTCTTTTCTATGGGGTTAACATTAAAATTCCTCATAATTTCTCTAGAGTTCTAGGTTTTCATAGTTCCCCTAATAATTTCTAGCCTATAAGATGTTCTAATAATTTACCAAGAAAATACTCTAAGATTATAGTATTTCTTAAGAGACTTATCTTATTTCTATTGAATTCAGATAGAAATTTTTAGAAAAACATATGGTATCGCAATTGGTAAAGGGTTGTTATCCACGTCCGTGACTCTGTTAGTGACTCCCATGCTCGCAACTCCAACTATTGCTTCCACATTAGTAGGTTCATTAACGATTTTTGATTTTGAATTCTTTTTCTTCGGGGCCATGACGTAAATATGATTCAAAGAAGAAGAAGAACACGGTAGTAATATCGGCTAGCAAAGGTGTAAGATTCATGATGAGGATGATGGTTATTGCAGGATTTGATAATGTAGGCCTCGTGGATGGTTCTTCTTGCCTCATGCAATACTTCTCTCTCTCTCTCTCACCTTGGCAATTAAGGTTAAGAACAAGAGTATCTCTTTCTCTAGTATAGAGCAAGAGCGAGAGTATAGGTATGATCTCTCTCTCTCTAGTAGATGTAATAGGAACGAGAGTAGAGGTATGAATTCTAACCAAATTGATAGAATAGGATAGAGTTCTTCAGTGTCTCCTCTCCTCGAATTAGTGTAGAAGAGGATGAGAGACCTTCAACGTATCCCCTCCTTGGGTTGAGTGTAATGATGTCTCCTTGTTTCACGGAATAGAATCTCCTACTTCTCGATCGTCATCTCATCCTGTCAAAGCTTGCTTTTATCTCCCTTGCCTGGTCATCCCCAAGCCCTCAATTTATAGTTTTGCACAGGGGTAAAAGAGAGGACACTTGCTTTTTAGAGTTTTTGATGACATCATTGATGACAAAGAGATAATTCTTTCTTTTAGCGCTTTTGATGATGTTAGAGAGGGAGCTCCATTTTAATAGCGCGAAGATAAAAATTTATGAATATATGGATGAGCACAACGTGGTGTGTCGTCAAGTTGGCAACTGTCACTCCAAGGTAGCGACCAAGGCATAGACCTTGGCATCTTGGCCTTGGCATACTTGGCAATGAGCTACGAAGGCTTCGTTTGGCACTGTTGGTTACACGCGAAAAGCTCTCACTAGCTTGTAGGAAAATCTTCCCAAGACGACACTCATCCCAGCAGTATCATCACCCAAGTGCACTTAACTGCCAAGTGACTATCCACTATGCTAGCTCTTTTTGTTTTTCTATACTACAAACATAGTTTTAATAAGCTAGTCTTGGGAGGGTCTCCCAGGTCTTTCTTCTATGAACTTGCATATAATACCTCATTAATAATAATTATTATCTTCATAATGAGAGTCAGTTTCATAATTAGAGCTAGTTTTCAAAAATGTGCAACATAAATCAAATTTCTTTGGAATGCATACACACATTAAAATAAACTAAGTAATGGGGACATTACAGTGTAATCATTGTCGAGGCACATATCGAAGGCCACGATGAGAGTGCCATTCACATCACATGCAGTACAATATTTATGATTGAGTGCTAGCACCTGAGGAGCGATATGAACCTATGGTACGTGACCGATATTTCTTACTTTCATTATTAGTTTTTGTAATGAGAATTAACTTTTATATGTAATGTGAACTACATTATATATGTAGGGACATTCACTTAACGAGAAGGATGACTACAGTATTGGTGGGGCACATGTCCCTCACACACGGCATGGATAGGCCATTGGTAAGTTGCAGTTTGAGATTTCTTGATGACCTCTTGCCCCCGGTCTAGAGGTTAAGATGGCTAGAGATCATCCATTGCCTACACGTTTGCGTACTCTAGTACAGACCTACGATTGCAGAGGATACTAAGGATGGCAAAGGGGATCACTTCCATTAGATGGAGAGGTTTTTAGCTTCTAGGAAAATTGATACATGATTGCTTCATGCACTATCAATGGAGTAGGACGAGGCCTATTTATTGCACACAATTTAAATATTCCCCCTCATTCAGAGGTCACTCTTATGTCTTTTTGTGGACCTATATATGGGTAGGGACCATGGCATCAGCTTGCTTGCTGCATTCAAAGCATGAGTACTTATGGGTTGTGTCTCAATGCAGCCTCTCTTTCTAAGAGAGGCATCACACAAGCAGAGGGACAAAGACTCTATATTGATGGGAGACCTTACTCCCAAGGAAACATAGTAGGTTTTATCAATAACAGCCAAGGAAGAACTGCAAGAACCAATTGCAAATTTGTAGAGATTGAAAATAGTCATGAACCAAGACATATGAGTAGAGATGTACCAAGATACATAGTTGTGAATGCTATTACATCATTGCATGCCGGCAATGAATTGTTAGTTAACTATGGTTTGCATAGGCCTCAAGGAGCACCCTTTATAGATGAGGATCAGGAGCTCTAGTGTATATATATTATATATTTTTTGGAATCTTCTACTACAATTTTGGACTTCTCTACTACAATCTGGTAATGTTATAATCTTTTTGGGCAATCTTTGAAATCTTTCTATATGTACAATAAAGTGTGGTTCTAATTATTCTTAAAATTGTAGTCATTGAATTGTGTGTGCTTGTATGTGTGTCTCTCTCTCTTTTTATGGTCAAAGCATGCCATTGATTTATGTCTTCTTTGCCTTCAAATATGTAGCATCCGGATCACGACATTAATGATGTCATAGATCAACCTTCACATGGCACATCACATATGCCAATAGAGTGCATTAGGATCCTACGTAGGAGTGATCCTAACATGTATGCAAGACTAAAAGAAAAATATTCTAGGGATTTTGATCCATGCGATGGCATCTTTTTCAATGACGAAGGCATGGCTGATTTTGTTGATGATTGGTATCAAAATAATGGTGTGAATGATATTCCTGACAAGGAGAATATCTTCGAGAAGAAGCTCTAAAGCATATCTATATAGGAAGCCAATTGACACGTCTAAGTGTAAGATTACTTATTCTCAAGATTCAAAATCGATTTGGATGGAGTAATGTATCTGTAACGGCTAATGTATTTGTTACGGCTCTATTGAAGTATATGACATACTTTTTAAAGCAAATTCCATTTCATTGTTGTGTGGTTATGCTTTTTATTATTTCTTATGCTTGATAGCTTGTGTAATTGACTTATAGGCTACTCTCTGAGAGAAGTTCCTACATTCAAGAAATGCCCTCCTTGCATCGCATGATGCGGTTTAAAAAATGATAAATAGTCTTGGACTTGACTATAAATCTATACATGCATGCCCCAATGACTATAGCTTTTATAGAGGTCAATACAAGGATAATGTGACGTACCCAAAATGTTGAATGTCTCGTTATAAAGAAGACAAAGGTAGTGTTCCTAGAAAGGTATTAAGGCATTTTCTCTTGGCTCCCCATATAAAACATATGTTTCTAAGTCCAAAATTAGTTAATCTTATGTCTTGGGGAGCGGAGCATAAAAGCAAAGATGGAGTAATGCGAATTCCATCCGATAGTCTTGCATTTGAGCACATTGATTTATGTTGACGAGATTTGCAAATTAACCAGGCAATATTAAGATGGGCATATAATTGGATGGTGTGAATCCATTCTCCATGAGATCAAGTAAACGGTCTACTTGGCTGGTGGTAATTTTTAACTATAATCTGCCCCCTATCTCAGTATTAAGATGGATCATTTAATGCTCTCCCTCTTAATTCCAAGAAAAATTCAAGTTAAAGACCTTAATGTTTATTTGGTCCCTCTCATTAATGATCTTCAAGATCTATGGAGAGGGATTGATGTTGTGGATATGTCCAAAAGCAGTGGTCAAAGACAATTCATCGTTCACGAAATTGTAATTTGTAATTGTGACATCTAGAATTCTTGAATTTATACATAATTCTAAAGCTTCAATTCACACATTTTAATAGGTGGTTTTGAAGGTTGATTGGTTTCAAGCAGATTACAAAGCTAGTAATGCCACAATGAGACAAGAGCCATCTGGATTTTGGATCGATTCCTCCAAGTTAATACGGGCTTCAAAGGAGCCATATATTTGGCCAACTCATGTTGAACATGCATTCTTCAACAAGAATGCAAATTCTCATCCATGGTAGCAAGTTGTGCATGTCCAGCCTAGAGGTTGACAGTTGTTTGATAGCGCAGACATAGTGGCTAATGATCAGGATGAATCAATTTTTCCTTTCTGATAAAAATGCATCAACATCAAAAAATCATAGAGTTCTTCTTTCCAGTCATGATGACCTTGTTGATGTTCAGAATGACAATGATCTGCACTTCAACACTAGAGAAATCGAAGAGAAGGAAACAATGGATGCCAAGCCTACGGCAAAAATGAACATCAATATATGTTTAACAACAAAGGAGATTGAAGAAGTCAACAAGGATAATGAAGATGAGATTCTATTGATGATTAATCTCAGGGATGAGGACGAGGAGTACTTGCATTAGCTAAAAAACCTACAAATCAGTCAATTTTGAGGGATGCTTATTATTTCCAACACTTGGTAATGTATCCAACTCCTAATATTTCATTATGTGGTCATGATGTTTTTTTCCATTGTATTCTTACTACCAAGGGAGGGTGGGCGGGGAGTCTTATGGTGATAGCAGCATATGGCTAGTATCAGGGTTCAGTTCCCCTTAGACTATCTCATATGGGATAAGCTTAATGCCCCTATCCATTCCTTTCTCTTTTTGTCATGTACTACAGCGGTGATTGCCCAGAGAGAACACTTGATGATGGCTAGGGAGATATGGCTGGAGTTGGACCAAATGTACAGCTGGTTGACTGGTCATGAAGAGGGTTTTTTTGGAGGTTCAAATGCAAACTTTGAGTCATCTTCAATGCGCGAGCATGTCAACAAGTTGAGATAGCTCCAGATGCAAGTGCAAAATGTGGGGAAGAAGATCACTTCTGAAGACATGGCGATAACATTGTTGTCCCAATCATCGCCACTATTTGGTGCATTTTATTTTGCCTTGATTTCTTCAGGATAGATGGCTCCTAACTCCTTCGATGGATGTTGTTGCCCATTTGCAACCTATGTGTGGGCAGATTCTCATTGGAGATAGCTTTTTGGTGCCTATTGAGAGATGGGGTGACATGCCACCAAGAGGCCATACCCCACTGCTTCAGCCTTTCCATACTAGATAGGCCCATGCGGGACATCTTATGATGACCACACTCCATGAGTAGTTCCACACTACACTTGAAGTGCATCGAGATTGTATCTAAATTGTGTACCATTTTGTACCTACCTACTCACTTAGTTTACCATAGCACTAGATAATCACTTTATTGGACTTGGAAAACTTTCTAGACATTCTATATGTAACTTTTTGGTTTCATAGGCCAACTTGGCCTTTTGTAGACATTAATACAATTTTCTTTCTTCTTTCTTTATTTCTCTCACACACATACGCACACACACACATTCATATCAAATCTTCTCACCGTGCATGGTCGCGTCGATGGCCCATAATAGTAGACATCACCCCACAAAGCCACTTATGGCTCCATCCTGTCCCATAATCCATCTCTAGTACGCTAAAGGACATATTTCTTGTCATCCTCGTGCTAATCACTACATTGAAAAAAAAGGCCCATTAGTAGATTTAAATAAACACAATTTATCATTTTTATGTTAATTAATACTCACCCCCACGAAATGTGGATGCCTGGCATATAGGAGTAACATAGCTCTCCCATCCAATGTTGAAAGGCAATGCCTGCTCTTGAGTAGTCAATGGAACTATCGGGCACAAAGTAGCAGGTAACACCTAGGGTGCACAAGGGCGTAGTAGGACTCTAGCTGCGGATAGTGATGGTTGAGACTGCTAGGCACCGTCATCACCTATCAAGCAATCATGCAGTGTGCTCCTCTGTCAATGCCTACATGCAATAGAAAAATAAGACATTGGATTCCTAATTATTGAAAAACACACTTAACTTGATGTGTTGTTGTTGTAAAGGATATACCTATGTGTCTCCTTAGTAATAGGAGGTGCATCAAGAGGTACGAGCTGGCTGGATGGTCTTGGCAAAGGTATAAGAGACCTAATGTATACACGGACATCAATGACATTAATATTTTTAAATTTCTATTTTTATTGTTTGAGATGCTTTCTATTTTATCGTTTGAGATGCTTACCAATACGCTTTGGTGATACCTCTAGCTGAAGAGGTGCCTCCTCTCGTAGGTGGCTGAGACGATGTGCCCTCCCCAGGCCCCATGGGATACAATTTCCTCCCCAATAAATCAATCGCAGTGTCCAATGATCCATCAGAAAACTCCTCATAGTCTACCATGGCCGCATGCAAATCATCACATGATAGTTCACTAGCTCGTAGCATGGTTTTTATGGTCACCAGCCTCACTCTATGGCCACGATCACTCGTAGTGTATGCATTCTAAAACAAACATTAATAAAAAATAAAATACATTACTCTCTTCCATGAAAATTAATAAAATACTATGTAATTGCATGATGGATACTATAGGGCAACACTTGTATTGAGTGCTTATTGCTCATCTTATATGCTTATGTGATAGTGATTTGATGCTAACATATTGATAAGTGTTTGGTCCTTGCTTGGAGTTTCTTTCTAAGATATGTTGCTAAGTTATTTATCTGCACAAGTATATGCCTATGGCTACTTGATGCTTCTCAGGCACTTTGGACACTACATTGGTATTTAATATATAAAGCACTTAATTGTATTTTTATTGTAACATCCCCCCCGTGCATAAGAACACCCCCCCTTTTAAATTTTTTTAATTTTTAATTCAAATTTTATTACCTCTCCCTCTCTCTCCCCGCCGACAGCATGTTGGGGGGAGAGAGAGAGAGGGAGTAAAGAGAGGGAGAGGGGGGCATGCACCCCCCCACATGGATGGGTGGCGGCCGTTAAACAGTCATCTCCCCTACCCCCCCCCCCCCCCCCCCCCAATAAACCACCCCCTCCCCACTATAAAAGGGGAGCCCCCCCCTACCTCGTGGTGGCAAACGCGGCCCCCCTGCCGATGATCAGTAGTGCCGCCCCTCCCCCCTGCTTGGCCTGAATGCCGCTAGGCTGCCAAAGCCGTCACCATTATCATCATCATCATCTCGACGACGCTGTCAGGGTCCCCCCCCTTTTCAGAAAACAAAAAATTTAAAGAAGCTTCTTGAAAAGCTTCCTAGAAGCTTCCAGAAAAAAAGCTTCCTAGCGGGTGTTTCACCCGCAGACCATGAAAGGACGCAACTCGTCCACAAAGGGAGTTCCCTTGCAGGAGGGAAGGACTGCCAGTTTGTAGGGAATTTCAGCACATCCTCCACCTGCCCAACTTATTCCCAAGTCCCGATTGTGATGGCCCCCAAGTGCCACACAAGAGGAGCACACACGGGAGTAAGAGGAGCACATGTAGGAGTCCCCACCTGAAGCACAGGAATCAATAATACCCCTCCTGTGGATGTTCACGTTCCATCAAATTCACCCTTTTTCATGTTTGCATGATATGGGTGCATTAGGTTAATTTCATTATTAGAATGCTTTGATTTTAAAAAGATCATAGGGATGTTTGGAAAGGTCTTAAATTGAATGACAAGGTACTTATAATCCTCGCACCATCATGATGAAAGGTTGTTGTGTTTTTGTAATGTGTCCACTAGAATCATCCAGGACACGTCTTAGCAGTCCATCGGAAAGGATGTCTAGAAAACTCCGCCCGGCACTCCCATGGAATGTTACGGGTTTTGCAATCTAGGTCTTCCCGTGTCTGCCACGTAGCGGAAGTATCCTGGCCGTTCCCACTTAGGATCGACCTGAATTTGGGTTTTCCTGTTTGGTCATTAGCTAGCAGCAACTAGCGTCAGACCCGAGCGAACTACTTTACGCAGAAACGCCAGGTCCGAAGCGGATTCACGCTGCACTTGGTTCAAAGAGAATGGTAAACAAGAGGGATGCAAGGCTCAACCTCTCTGCCATAACGCATAGTCCCATTCCGTTCCCCTAAAACAACGTAAATTTGGGTAAGATGTAACTCTAGATCATCGTTCTCATTATTCGTTTTGATGATGATGATCATCCTGCTGTTCCTCGAGATTTTTGAGAAAAGTTCCCGGCTAACCGGGACCACCCAGCCGTAGGACGGACCCATGGTCCATCCTCCGCACTTTCCTCGGTTTGTTTTAGTTATGTAATTATCTAACACATTAATTTGACATATAACAAACAGCTTCTTTAATTAACCCTGTTAAGCACTGGTTCCTTCACGTAATCTTATCACGTGACATAGAAAAACAATATCAAACAACTTCTTTATTATCATTTCATCATTTTATCTTTGGAATACAAGGAGTTCCGCCCGTAGGCTTGTCCATAATCCGCCCGAAGGCTTATCCAGTAATCCGCTAGGGATCACTATTCCAAGCTTCTGCCCGTAGACTAGTATGAGGGCCTCGAGATCCAATCCCGAGTCACGTTAGCCTCTTGTGCAGGACCCGGAAGGCGAGGGATTTACGGCCAGAGCCCCGCCTGGCACCCAAGCGTCCTCCTGCTCCAAGTAGAGCTCAACGGAAAGACCTCTCGCGGCGGGTTCGGTCCACGTTCCCGGCGCGGTCAACAACCCCCTTGGTTAGGGTCAGGCAGGCAGTCGGGGGTAACTGAAGCTGCCACTCCCTTCAGGCCTTCCACCTGAAGCATTTAGATATCTTTTCATCCTTTAGTTCCTTGAGCAAACAATGCAAACAGTGCTTTCTAAACTATTCAAGCACAATCAATTTCCAGTGGTCGTTTATTTTGGCCAACTGCTAAGGAGTGAATCCTTCTCTCCGAATGCATCCAGCATTCGATCTGGGATCAATTGCGACTTGGCAATTTTTCCCAATAAGGGTGATGTAACAGGATGACTACTCATCCCCTTGCAAGTTAAACTTGCGCAAGAACCTGCCAACCTCATTTCAAGAAATGGTAAAACTCTCTTGTGAACTAACCCCAAGTCTATGCGACGTTGCAACTTGTTTGCACAAGTGTCGCCTCTATTCCAAGGGATCATTTCACCCATTGAACGGTGTTTTCTGGTCAAGGAATTATGATTAGGCTAGAAGTAAGGTTTAGGGTGTCTTCTTACTCAACCCAATCCTAAACGCACTAGGCCGACAACGTTCGGTCATAGGGATCCAACTCAACCCAAGTTCTAGCATTAGATCGAATGATCCTTAGGGTAGAAACCCTAGATCATTATTTGCGTGAGCGTCCAATTGACTCAACATTCCGGAAAGGTGGGTAGGACCTTTGGGTTTGAGGACTTCGACTTGGCGTCCAAGTACGATACTTGGCTGCATTTCTAACGTGCCAAGCCCTAGCTAGTACTTTGAGGTTTTTTATTGAATCGGCTAGTTATGCCTATACGAAACCCTAACAGTCATGATACCACAAATGACTTGGGTAAATTGACCTACTTGTCTTATGACAAGGACAATTCTTTCCTAGACAAGATAAACTTGATCTAAAGTAGAAAAATAGTTGCAAAATGTTACAATACATGTAAACATGTAATTCATTAATTCTACGCACCATAAGATCCGCAATGGCCCTATCCCTTTTTGCTAAAGTCAAAAGGCATGATAATTTGAAGAATAACTTACATACGGCCTACTAGGATTTACATCAAGGAATAACACCTACAACCTTTTGTCTAAGTATTTGCATTTCATGCTTTTATAAGCCATGCAATCATTCCTAAATGCTACTTGATGAAATGAAATTTGCGAAAGTATAAGTGCGACCCTTAGATACAACAACATCGTGAATGAAGTTCATGCAATACTAAGGCAAGTGTCGATTTAATCTAATTGCAAGCATCTTTTCCCATGCAACTTATATAAGATCGGGGTTCTTTTTCATGCCGTGCAACAGGAATTAACAATTTCCTCATGCGAATCCTAACGAAGGGAGTTATTGCAAAAATACTCCCTTCCTTCATGACCAATGCACTTAACAATTTCCTCTTTAACCCTAGGCAATATGTGGCTTTCCTTTGAAAATGCACGACAAGGCAATTTACTGTTAAGGTCGTAAGATGGATGGACGATTAGCGTTTATATTGAAATTACCAATTTTTACCAATTGCATTTAACTTAGGTTAGGTGAATTTGAACATGCACGATTGCTTCCTAATCCATGGAGTTGTCATGCTTAACGCATTACTTTAGTATGAAATCACAATAGAAAAAAAACCTGGGTCTGTGGGTTCGGGGAGATGTCCACGTGAATGCTAGGAGAAGAACCTCCCGCAGGCGCGCCTTGCGACTTCTTGGGAGCCATCGTTAGCGTGCTTACGGACTTCCGGTTTGCCTTTACCCTTACGCGATCGATGAGTCTTCTCTAACCGTTGCGAGCAGCTTCAAGATCTTTCCCCTTTTCCTTTGTACGCCGGAGATCCTTTCCAAAGTGCAGATCCTTGAGAGTACCGGCTTGCAGGTTTTTGGGCTTATGGAAGGCCTGGTTTTAAATCTAGAAAGGCCGCGTAGGACCAAGGCTTATGGCCTTATCCTTAGAAGCTTCTTAAAGAAGCTTCTAGGAAGCTTCTGAGACCAGCAACGACGTCGTGGGAGGCCCAATGATTGGGAAGGAAAAGGCATCGAGGACAAGGGAAAGGGCTTGATGGCGATGGCGAGGATAGGCGGCGGCCTGGTGGTCTCCAGCAAGGCGGCAGCGTCCTTCTTCTCTCCCAGCGTCGACAGCACTCCACCCTCCAACACGGCGATGGCAGTAGCCGTCTGTCCTCCCCTCCCCCTCTTCAACACCTTAGCGGGTGTTTATATAGGCATGGGGGAGAGAGAGAAGGGCTCCACCACGTGGCCCCCTGCATGGGTTCCCCCCATCCCCATGCAGCCCACGTCTCCACCAAGTCCATCCCCCCACACTCCCTCTCCTCCAGCCGTGCATCGGCTGGGGAAAAGGGGTAAAAATAAAAAAAAATTGCCTTGATAATATTCAATTTGCCCCTCCCAAGAGGGTGTTTACGTGCGATTTGTGGGTTTGAATCCTCGGTTTTGCTTTGCCAATGCGGAGGTCCCGATTTCTCGCGTGCAGGTCACAGATTACACTGCCAGAAATTCCAATATGAAAGATAACCTTTGCACGAGGTTTACGCCGTGTGCAGGAAATCAATATTCACGGGTGGGAATATTACAGTTTTTTAGTATACGGTCATGTGTTAAAAGATGCACTTATGCAACAATGTTCTAGTTGCATCCCGCACATAGGTTAAATATATATTGTGATGCTCATGTGCACTAGAAGGTTGCATTGGGTAACTTACGTTGGCAAGAATGAGTTATGTTGTACACAATGCATTTATGCAATTAAAAAAATCCCTCGTGACGACCATAAATAGGTTGATTCGTGGAAGGACGAATAGGTAATTGCTATGGAGAAGAATAAAAGGGTTATATTTTCACACAAGCAACTACATTCTATTTCGCATGACTTGCATGGGAAAGGAAAAGATTATGTTCATTAGGGCCAAAAATGCTTCAAAAATGGCACTTGTAAGAAAGTGATTAAGTTGCTAATTAGTTGAGGTTTAGGAAGAATAAAACCTCTAAATTTGGTTGTCCAGATGTGATTAATGAGAGAATATTTGGTTCATTGAAGAGGTCAGCCATTAATTGCCCTCATCTTTTAATCCAGGTCAGGGGTCACCTTTTCGGCCATTTATTGTCTTGGAACTCGAGAGATTTTGTATTTTCAAGATTTTCGTACGAACTTCGCATTTGTTTGCTCCCGCATTTTCTTTCTATACACTATTCTCTTTTACCATTCCTTTTGCTGCACTTGCTTTCTATCACTGTGAGATTCTTGCTCGGTTCATTTGCTAGAATGTCTAGCAATACTACTTCAAATAACACAGGCGCAAGCACACATAAATACAAGCTATCTATTCAGCTAGATCCGACTTACACATCTTGGAGAAGTATACATCATCGAGTATTGATAGATGAGATTGAAGCCAACAGGTTGCGAATACAAGGAATGAAGCATATAGATTTGTGGGTGGATGGAAATATCTATCCCAGGGATCCTTCTACAGGTAAACCACCCCCTTTTTTGAATGTCCATGACTATATAAGATATGTTGGAGAAGGTTACAATGGAATGCTTGGCTACTGTATGAGGTTATACTTTGCATCTTACACATATATAGCTCAAGTGCACGAAATGAAAAAAGCACTAGAAACTACACAAACAAAAATTTTAGAGTTGACAAGTCAGATTGATATTTTGAAAAATGTTAACAATTCATTGCAGAATAAGCTAATACGCTTGAGAGAAACTCCAGTAGGATTTAGAGAGAGGAAGAGACCATTAAAAAATATAACCAGCTTGTATGAGAGAGCAAAGAAAAGGAGACTAAATCTTACAAAGAAATATGTCTCTAACATATTAGGCATAAATATCCGAGAGAATGAGGAAAGAATCAAACTTTTGAAGGAAACCATGAATAAGAAAGACATTTTGAGGATTCTTAAGTCACCAGAAAATGTGGATTTGAGAGGTCCAACTCTGAGAGAGTTAGTGAAGGATTTAAAAGGCACAGTGAAAGCAAATGAAATCATAGAGACATGCGATACTGTGGGTATAAGTCGAAAAGGTTACCGTGCTATCTCTGGATTATGGTTTAAAAATCTTAAACACAATAGGGTAACTATATTTGGATTGCCCCGAGCCCTTGCAGTTTCCACTGCAAGAATTTCCATGAATCGCAAGATTCCACATGTTTTTGGAGATTACTTTCACATCGAAAGGTCTATGTCCTATGAAAAACAAAAAAAACAGGCAATTTTTGATTACAATGAGTTTAACAATATATGGGTTGATCTAAAAAAGGTGCAAATTGCAATGGTTCACATGTATAAAATCACAGTAGAAGAAAGTTATGGTGTTCTAAAGTTTGCCTTGAAGTTGGATGAAGCACAGATTCAAAAGGGACAGAAGATGGAAAGAATTAGCATTTGCCTCACGAACATGGCATTGGACCATGGCAATGGCGAGGGCAAAGCTCCATTGCATAAGATCCAATCCGAGATGGAGATTTGGTGGATTGGTGCAGCCCAGGTACCAATTGAAAATCATCAAACGTTGAAATGGTTGTTCAACCATACAGGTATTCCAAATATCATTAAGTCTCAAAGTGAAGGCGAAATGTTGGTAGTTGATGGGGTTGGTAAATTTAATGTGGAATGGCATATGAGTGCTGATTTGAAAACTATCAAATGTATGCTTGGAATATGTAATGGTGCAAATGCAAAATATCCTTGCATTTAATGCATGGAAAGTATTGGATCCGAAGATTGGAGTAGTTTGCGACCAGTAAGAAGAGCCCCAAATAGAGACTCTATAGATTTGAGTAAATTTAAAAACATAGAAGACATCTGGGATCCCATTCTTTCCATCTCTCTTAAGAATGTTCATATTTGTACTTTGCATGTAGAGATTAGAATAATCGATAAGCTTCTCAGGTTGCATCTTGACTACGCATATTCCATTAAGCCATTATCTTTATCAGATGAGTGTATTGATAAATGCGAGGCATTGCTATCGAAAATGGGATTTCATGGGGGCCAAGTTCACTTGAGAAAGGATCCAATACTTTCAGGAAAAACAAGAGATATCTTGGCCGATGTCTCTATGGGAGGCTCAAAAGCTAGAAGATTCTTAGGAAATCATTCAGGAAAGCAGGTGAATGCGGCTTGGGAGTGTTGGAGAGAGCTATGTGAGATCACAATAAATGTTGCAAGCACGCCGAGGCTTGCGTTTCTTAGAATGGAGGTCTGGATACACCTTGATGTTTTTCTGAAACTCCTCAGGCAACATAAGACAACATATACATATGCGGAAGAGTTCAAAAGATCAATCACAAAGCTTGTTCAGGCGATAAAAGAGGCATGGGGAGAAAAAGATATCACTTTTTATCTGGTAAAGTAATAATTATTTAATATGGGCTTATTTTGATAGGTTTTTCAATTGGTATAAAATTTGTGTTACTTTGTATTGCAGCATATTCTTCATATTCATGGACCTTTCTTTGTGGAGGAGCATGGCCCCTTAACAACTTATAGCAACCAAGGCATGGAAAAATCCCACTACCAAGCACGCACAAGTTATTTTCGAAGCACAAGGCATGGGGGAGGAGTTACAAAAAGCAATGCTTTGGAGGAGCTATTCAACTGGTTTTTTCGACGACAACTTCAAAGAATGCAAATAAAAGACGGCAATGACACATGAGCAATCGCACTTTTATATATAAGAAAGAATATATACAAAGCTAGTTTTCCAAAACTCTCACATTCTCTTCCTCCTCAGGAATCTTTCCTCTATAACGTAGAAATTTTTTTCTCTTGTAGCCAGCTATAGATTTTACATCAGTTCTGTCTGCAGCTAAGGCGTAGGATGAAAACGCCAAAAAGTATCCTGCTCTAGAAGCAGAGTAACCTGGACCGTAGCCAAAAATCCTAATTACTGCAGTCTTTTCCAAAAACATTATTTTGTGGGCATTATATTGTAATCCTGAGAAACCTAGAAGCCTTGTAAGAGCTTTAATACAAAGTATCGGCCATGATGCGTCCTCTGAGAAACTACTATGAAGTACAAAAAAGGATTCAGGGTCAATCCTAGCCAAGTAGTGGCCGAGTGCAATGTCTTTGGTGGTGTTACTAGCAGCTCTCGATCCTTTGCCACGCCCCAAGAAGTTATCTGTATCGGCAATCTCCAACTGCAAATAAAACCCATACTGAATGAGCATGAAATGTAAACCTACCAATGTGTAAAAGCAAATTCAAAATTATCTTACCACTTGATTTTCATCGTACTCCAATTTAAACGGATTCCATAAATTAATTGATGATGCTGTCTCATTGGTGTTAGTCAATTCTTTAACATATTCAGACTCCTCTCTTCCAAAATTGGAAATGCCGAGCTCGCTTTGAATGCGATCGAAGTCCTCATCAGTGATCCTCAACTCTTTCTCAGCTTCTTTGGCCTTTTCAAAATAAAGAGAGAATGCCTCACCAGCATCAATAAACTTATCATCTAGAGTTTCTTTATCAAGTTTCAGAATCTCTTCCTTTGATTCATTTTCTGTGTCAATTATCCCATTTGCAGCATCAGAAGCCTCTACAATAATTGCAAGACAATAATCTTCCCTGAGATTAAAAAGTTTTTGAATATCTGATAGTAAAATGTACTCCTTGTCCTTGAAAGGTATACATGGCAGGGAAGGAACAATATGGTGAGAACTCTCATCAGGTTGAGGGTTTGTATCTCCTTGGCTCTCCTCAATGATAGTCTCAGCTTTGAAGTGAGCAACATCCAAATTCTCAGCAATGGAAGCCTCAAAATCTATATCTACAACCTCCTTTGTTTCCCTTTCATCTGCTAGATCATCCAACATGCAAAAGCTGGCAGTCTTTGCTCCTTCCAACTGTTGCTCCTCAGCTTTCACAGGGTATTTGACAAGGCTGAAAATAATTAAAGCAGCATATTTTCTCATCATCTTGTAGTTTTTGGAATGAGTGTAGCAAAATATGTCTGTTGAATGAAACCTCTCCAGAGAGTGGGCCCTGCATTTTCTAGTAAATACTGCCTTTTCATTTCCTGTTGACCCAATGGGAACATGGACATATTCAATTGTGCCAACTTCAACAGAAGGACCTGCAAGAGTTTCAAACTCCAAAAAGTCCTCCATTATATATTTTTCACAAGATTTCAGAACTTTGTCAAGTTCCCAATCAGGATTAAAAATATTTTTCACAACTCCATAGAATGAGAGATCCATTCCATTCTGAAGCATAAAATCAAGTAGCCTCTCTGATGGAGTGATATCAATGAGCTCTGTTACTCCTTGACCTCTCACTACTGACGTTCGCTTCCCTGGAGATGTACTTGACTTTCTCACACTGGTGGCAGAGGATGGAGAGGAAAAAGAATACACAGGCTGATCAGATGTTGATGCACTTGAGCCTTTTGAAAGCCTTCTTCTTTTACCAGTTCGTGAAGAAACCTTGGATTCTATGGGTTCAGACATGTTTCCAACTTTTGACGATACGGCGCGATAAGAGAGAAACGACTCAGACGGAAAGGCCCCCTCGCGCCGTATCGGTGATCCCAGTAAGAAGCGCTAGAGCCACAAAAAAGGTGGTCACACGAGCTTGAGGAATGCTGAAAGAAGACTAGATCTAGAGAACCTCCAAAACGAAGCGAAGAGAGGAGAGCGAAGAAAACCAACAGTCGCTCTCGCGCCGTATCAGCAATAGAAACAGAGGTCGGAAACCGAAAAAAGTCGTACAGATAAGAAACACACCCTTATGTAGGCGCGGATTATGCCACCTGGCAGTATCCGTTAGTCTCATACACGTGGCAGTAGTCGTTGGGCAACACGTGGCCGATAACCACGTGGCGAACAAGTGGACCGGTCATTACTTGACACGTAGCATACGGACCATAAATGCAGATACGTGGCACAATCAGTATCGGACACGTGTCTGACACGTGTCATGATTTACCTGGGTATATAAGTGGTCATTTTTCCGACGTGTACACTTTTCATTTCTCGAGCTCTTCCCGCATTGCTGGCCGATACGGTGCGATACAAGTCCTTCTTTCGCTAGCAAAAAGAGGTGTGCCGATACGGAGCGAGGGCGTCCAAACGGTGTGCTCGTTTCCTCCGTATCGCGCCGTATCGGCATCTGATCTCCAATACGGAGCGAGGGCATCCAAACGGTGTGCTCGTTTCCTCCCTATCGCGTCGTATCGGCATCTGATCTCCAATACGGAGCGAGGGCGTCCAAATGGTGTGCTCGTTTTCTCCCTATCGCGCCGCCTCGGCATCTGATCTCCAATACGGAGCGAGGGCGTCCAAACGGTGTGCTCGTTTTCTCCCTATCGCGCCGTATCGGTATCTGATCTCCAATACGGAGTGAAGGCGCTGTTCCATTCTGCTCGCTTTGTTCATATCGCGCCGTATCGGAATTGCTCATTTCGTCTTTTTCCTCGCGAATTTGTCTTTCAGTTATTGTCCTTCTGGTTGTTATTTTTGCTTTTCTGGATGGCAAGGACAAAGCAAACTGCAAGAAGAGTGTATCTAGATGGGAAGGACAGTGGGGGTAGAAGAAAGTTAAAATTTGATGAATCTAAGGGGGTAGAAGAAGCTGGTCCATCACAAGCTCCAGAGCATTTTACAACAGAAATCCCCCCTACACCAGGTGTTGTCCTTACATCTTCTATAAATGTTTCTTCACCTGAAGTTGAGGAAGCAAAGGATGAGGCTTACCCTGTGAAAGATTCATTCCCTACAATGGTACCTTAGCCCACATCTGCTCAACCCACTGAACACCCCAAGCCACAAAAGAGAAAGAGGAAGTCCAGGTTCTTCTATATGCAAAGATGTTTCAGTGAGATCAGGAAAGCCCAGAGAGCTACACAGCATGTCATTCCAAAAGCTGCTTTTATAAGGGTGGTTAAAGAGATCTCTGATAGATTGTCTCAAGTGGCAACTGTCTCTGGTCTAAATAAGAAGTGGCAACTCTCATCCATTCTTGCCCTGCAAGAGGCCGCAGAAGATTTTGTTATTGATTTCATGAATGACGCTTACATTGCTGCCGCCCATGCTCATAGGATCACCCTTATGAATAAAGATTTCAGCATCATCAAGAGAGTGAGGTATAGGTTTGACAAAGTCCTGAGGCCCTTGCCTTCCAATGATCAAAAAGCCTTTGAAATCCTTAATGTTCCCCCAAAATTGTCCAAGAAAGAGAAAAAGCTAAATGTTGAGGATGTTAGTCACCTTTACCCTACAAGGGGTGCCACCCAGCAGGAGGCTTTCTTGAGTGAAGAAAATCAGGAGGTGTTTGAAACTGAAGACGATATTTACAAGAGGAAAGCCGCATCACTTGCTCCCGTCAACAGCGAGAGGATGGGCAAAGTGTATGGGCAGATTCTTGTGAATGTTGCTGGGGAACCTGAGGAGGAATATCTTAGTATATCTCCCGAGGACAAGCCCATGTTGGAAAAAAGGGATCTCCAACTATCTGACTCCGTGGTATTTTGTTGCATAAGGTAAGGTTTTTTGTTGCATAAGTTAAGTCTTATAGGTTCAATTATATTTTGGATGAAATTGGTATTGAATAGCTTTTGCTATTATCTGCAGGGCATTGGTCTCCTCTCTCACTCTCAATATCCGAAGAACCATATACATTGTTGATCCACTTCTCTCTGTGGGACTTTTTGCAAAATCTGGTTCTAATATTTCACCATTTTTTCGTAGCTTCGATAGTGTGAGAAATTACCACATCTTTTTCCCTTATGTAGAAAGGTATTTTTCTTTTTCTGTAGAGGAAAATTTATGTTCATTTGCTTTCACCCTTCTACTCACCTCTTTTATGAATTTGCAGAGGGCATTGGAGTCTCATCTACATTAATTGTCTTTCAAGGGAAATTATCTTTATGAATTCTCTCAGCGGTGTTCACGGTCAAGCAGAATGTATGTTGGAAGAAAATTACTTACTTTGATTTCTTTTATAAATAATATTTTGAACTTACAAAGCTTCCTTTTGCAGTGCTGCTAGACTCGTTTCTACATTTTTGGATACAACATACGAGGATCTTGCTGATCCTCAAAGGCCGTATACTTTTCTTCTACAATAAGTTCCATTGCAAAGCGATGCGCATTCTTGTGGATGGAGAGTTATCTCAAACATTTGCAGTACAGTGGATTCAAAGCTGTTACAAATAGAAGGAGTGAATGTAAGTTTATTTCATTTGATGTTTGTGTAACCCTTATCATGATGTCTTTTCACTAACTTATAATATTTATTCTTACAGTGTAGAGACTATCCTGAATCATATGTTTGGTGGATAAGGGAGAGATGCATCGAGCTGATTCTAGACAAAGCAATCACACAGTATGATCCTGACTCCCCTCTTCCTCCCAAAACTTCAATGGCCAAGGGCACAAGCAAGGGAAAGGTCAAGGGAAAGGGTAAGGACAATGGCAATGGTAAAGACAAGGGCAAGGGAAAAGGCAATGGGACCACTGCTGCAGAGTCTAAGAAAAAAGGAAATCCAGTGCTCTCTCCTCTTAAATTTGATCCATCCCCTCTTAAGCCCCAAGAAAAGACACTACCTGTAAAGGTCAAATTTTTTCAACAATCAAAGAAAGGCCCTGTGAGAAAAAATATCTTTGAAGAAATCAATAAAGAATGAAAATAGCAAACATAAGCATACACGAGCCTTTTTATTTTGGCTTTGTACATTTTTATGCAATTTTTGTACCTCATTGTGTAATGAAAATTTTCACTTGTAAATCGAATGTAATGTACATTTTATACACGAGCCTTATTATTTTGGCTTTGTACATTTTTATGCAATTTTTGTACCTCATTGTGTAATGAAAATTTTCACTTATAAATCGGATGCAATGTACATTTTATTTATACACATTCGAAAGGCGACTTGCTTCACGATAGCTTATGAAGTTCCCATTAAAAAATATCTTAAGGACAGTCTATTAAGATAAATAATGAAAATTTTCACTTATAAATCGGATGCAATGTACATTTTATTTATACACATTCGAAAGGCGACTTGCTTCACGATAGCTTATGAAGTTCCCATTAAAGAATATCTTAAGGACAATCTATTAAGATAAATTCCTGCCAAGTTTTCATTCTCAAGGCCCCAAACTCACAATTGTGGGAGACAAACAACTCGTACAAACGAAAGAGCGCTTGGCTCTTTTACCAATTGTTACACCATTCACTTTGAACGTATATCTAGGGGATGTATTGTCTAGCAATTCCAAGGTATCGCTCACATCTTTCAGACTCCAATTGGAAGTAACATTCACCTTCTTTACTTCATGCGGAAAAACGTGCACCACAAGTTTATATGGTGTGTTATCTGTATCAGAATCCAAGGGAACCCAAATACCCAATCTTAGTTTGTATCGCTTGTAATCAAAGCCCAAAGCAAGATTTTGGCGAGGGATACTGTAAGCCAAAGCCAAGGATTGAGGGCATGCACTGCACCTCAAGATATCACCTTTGTGATCGCACTCTCTAGATTTCCAATGCGTCCCTATAGTCTTGTCCAAATCCTCTTCCGAAAAGTTTCTACTTAACCAGGATACCTTCGTTCTTTGTAAATTTGCTATTTTGAAGCAAGCCACGAAGATATGGAGGGGTACAAACCATGATAAACGTATTCTTCTTGAGATCCTTCCAGCTGTCATGGACTTTTTAATATCCTGAGATATTTTGAATTTGAAACTCTGCACTGTTACCTTGTCAGGAATCTCCCAATTTAGAAATGAAAGACTTGGCAATGGCAAATCTTCGATATTCCCATACCTATCCGCTTTAGAGGGAACCACATACTGTGCATAATATATAAAAACCTTGCATTCACTATAAAAAGACACAGTTTGATCGGCATAAATAATGTCTGCCAATACCTTATGAATGGCATGGAAAGTCCCACTTAGGCTTTCCACAGGTTGCCATTCAATACTTGTTGACGGAAAGATATCTACAATGACGAACCGTTTGTTAGAACTTGCATAAATGGAAAAGAATTATATACATTATTCAACTTATAACTTACAATGTGTTTGTTGGGGAACACGTTCGTTTGGAGGCAAGTGCATATCCTTGGCCATGTAAACATGTTGCACCTTGACAAACCAGCCTTCGGGCATAATTTTGAAGGCAATGATACGCCCCTTCTAGTGATGTTTTATATCTTCTCGTTTTCTTCTTTTCACCTTATGGGAGCCCTTGCAAGATGACAGCATGGTAACCCAATCATTTACAGCAAAGGTTTTGGGCTCAAAATTTCCATCTACTCCCTGGCTATAGACTATGCAAGAGTGTATTAAACGAGAAGGGCGCCTGGAGGAAGCCATGAAAAGAATGAAAGCGCAGAGAAAGAAGCTCAAAGAGGGGTGAATGAACTAAAAAGTAGCGCCAAGAACCCAAATGAGTATGTATTGGGCGCCAAAAACAATATTGAAAGATCTCCCGACTTTCAAAAAACTCATTATTAATTTCATCACATCTCTGTCATGTATTTTGTCAGATTTGTAAGTAAATAACGTCTTTGGGACTCCAAAACATGTCAGACTTTAGGGGTTTTGGCTAAAAAAGAAGAGAGAATCACGAAATGGACTCCATTATCTCTAAAAAAGAGGAGACAAGAATACCATATTCTTGCACACGTGGCGAACTCTCTTTGGCCCTTTCCTTAATCCCGTGATTAACAAAAGTGCATTTTTTGAAGCATTTTTGGCCCTAATGTTTTATTTCAATATCATTGTAATTGTACATAGCGTAACTTGCATGCATAAGAAACTTGCATGCATAAGTAAATGTACGAAAAGGAAAAGGGTTATATTTCATTTGATGAAAAGCATATAGGATGCAATATGCATGTAATGATAGTTACATTCAATATGAAAGATAGGGTGAGTTAAGTTAAAATGTTGCTTAGTATTGCGCTTGTAGAGTTAATCCAGCAGTCTCGTACTTAGATTGTTCTATGTTGCGAGAAGGAGAGGGTACTAGGCTTTAGGACATGGGTACTAGTAATATCAACAAAGGGATGTAATTCCTCAAGATAGGCACTACTACCTATCTCGTGCAACTACTCCGCAAGGTCAAAAGCTATTGCAACTAAATCATAAGATGCTATTACTATGTCATAGGTTAAGGGAGGCGAGATCTAATTACTAGTTAGATTAGTCAAGAGGTCGAGTAGTCACCCTACTACAACTCTCTCTCTTGGGGACTGATTTGTCAAACTTAGGGAAATTGTGAATTGTCAAGAAGCAAATTGACCAGCCGAGGACGACAGGGTTGTCCAAGATCTAATTGACTATAGTATAAGGAGACCTAAGGTAAGGATAATTGGGGTCGGTAGGGTACAAACCCTAACCCAAAGAAAAAGGGGAAACAAGCCACCTAGCTTGCCAAGCCCTTGGAATCTCGCCAAGTCGTGAACGATCCAGGATAGAATGCTGGTAGTATTCAGGAAAAAGGAATCACACCTTACCAGTTGGTCGTACGAACGACCACAGAAATGATTGTGATTGTACACTTAGGTACATTGTTTAAACTTCTTTGCTCAAGGAACTAATTCAAGGCCAGACACTTAATGCTTCAGGTTAGTAGCCTGGAGGGAGAGGTAGGTTCAGTTACCTCCGACTCCTTGCCTGGCCCTATCCAAGGGGGTTGTTAGCCGTGCTGGGTGCATGGACCGAACCTGCCGCGAGAGGTCTCTCTATGGATGCTGCTTAGAGCGGGAGGATGCTTGGGTGCTAGGGAAGGCTCTAGCTGTAAATTCCTTGCCTCCCAATCCCGCCCAAGAGGCCGACATGACTCAAGATGGGATCTCGAGGCCCGTGTACTAGTCTACGGGCGAAACTTCGAGCAGCAATCCTATTGATTGCTGGATAGCCTCGGCATGATACTTGATGTATTTCAAGACTATGATAAACAAATGTCAAATATTTGAAAAATGAACTTGCTTGACATTGTTTTTTTTAATATGTCAGTGCCTAAGTTACGTGAAGGAACCTGTGTTTAAATTGACTTCCTTAATTAGTCAAACATAATGTGGTAGGTAATTAGATAACTAAGCAACCCGAGGAAAGTGCAGTGGACGTGACTTGGGTCCGTCCTATGGAAGGTGTTGGGGGTAAAGGCGCCTCCGCCGTGCCGCCCCGTGTATTACTACACTGACAGTACCCGCCACTGCACACTGCAGGTGGCGGGCGCCCGTCACGTCACTTTATTCTTTATTCTTTTAGTGACAGTTTGAATAAAGGAAGGCCCGGTCACACATTGTGACTGTTGGAGTTCCCATTTCTTGTCTCTCTCTTTCTTGCTCTTGCTCTCCCGCCATAGCTCGCGTGCAAGCTTCGATCCTTCTCACCTTTCAACTGGTATCAGAGCTTGGCATTCTCTTGCTCGAGCTCGACTCGGTGCTTCCCGACCTTCGCATCGACTCGCTTCACGCATTGGGTCTCCATCCCGGCAGCCATAGCCGACCTCTTGAGCTCCCGACTCTCCCCGGCTTCCCGAGCTCCATCCTGGCCTTCTTGAGCTTCATCAGGGCCTTGCCCTTGAGGTATTGCTTCAGCATTTGCAGGCATTTGAGTGTATTCTCAGATTGAAACAGGGCAGGAACAAAGGGCAGCCACTCTTCTTGAGCTCCATAGCTCATATCTTCCCTCCCCTTTGCATTGGGCCTTCATGGCTTGGTATGTGCCTACCTTGGGCCATCATTGAGCCCCCCATTACCCCCTTTTCAGCCCATGTGGAGCAACAGCAAGTTCAGCACCAACAGGGCAGATTGCATCATTTTTTCCAGGCTGTGAGCACTCATCTACGTCAGCTCCACACTTGGCCATTGCTTCTTGCTCTCTACCTTGATCAAGAGGGCTATAGACTTCATGTTTGATGTCATTCAAGCTTTGGGCATTGGTCTTGATCTTTCGGGGCTGATTTCTTCAGATTTGGGACTGTCATAAACTGTCATAACAGGCTGAAAACAGGGCAGCACCATTGGCATTAGCATTTGTTGCTTATACTCCATTCCGGTTGTGCTATTTGATGCCCGTATGCGGTCTACATGATGCCTAGTGCCTTGGGAATGTATGCACATGATTATGCCATGATTTTGGCTTGAAATATTGGCTGATTTGGGACTGTTATTTACTGTTATACAGTGCTGGAAACAGGGTAGCCACACTTGGCATTGGCATTTAATGCTTATACTCTACTCCGGTTACCTTGTTTGATGCCCGTATGCGGTCTACTTCCTACCCGGATGTATTGGGGATGTATGCATTTGGTTTGACCATGATTTTGGCTTGAATTTGGGGCTGAAATCTACTGTTTAGAACAATAAATACATGCTGGAATAACAGTGGGCTGAAGGTACTTTACATGCTTTGGCACTTACCTACCGATACCGGATGTATGCTTTGAGCTTTGGCATGATATCTCTGACATTTGGGGACGACTTGGAGCATATGTATGAGATTATGAGATGCTTTTGAGCTTCGCATTAGCTCCGTCTTCACTGGCTTTTGGACCGACTTGGCATGCTCGTGGACCGCCTATGCCTCATGTCTCTGCTTGACAGTTAGGCTTTTGCATTACATGCTTTGGTTCGTGACATATGGTATTTGGTTCGTGTATGCCATACCGACATTTGGAACTTGGATTTGGATGTATTTGAGCATTCCCGGCTTACTTGATCACTGATCTTGGTTGCTATTTGGATGTCATTGAGTTGACCGAGAGCTTATTTGGGCTTATGTATTGCTTCATGGTTAATACGACCGGTGCTTCATGTATGTCATGCTCTCTCGGATGCGCTTGATGCATTGACAGGGTCACTTATCACTGGTGCTTTCTCTTGGGTTGTTTGAGCTTCTGAGCTCGCTTTGTATGCCTTTTGTGCCAGTGGGAGCATTTTACATGCTTTCTTGACCTTTGACAGTTGCATGCTATTGGAGCACTTACATGTATTTGGAGCAGTTTATGTCTTGAGCAGCTACATACACATTGAGACTTTGGGATCATACTCCGATCTTTATGGATATGCATTGATGTACTCTTGGTTCACAGGATGCTTATGAGCTGAGTCTCATATTTGGATCTTTCTCTTTGAGCAGATACCTATTTGTGTCAGGTTTTGGCAGTTACAGGAACACTTTGCCTAGAGTGTCTGGGGGTGTGCCTTTCACTGGCAGATGTTATTTTGACATGCTTGGTGTTGAGCTCATGTTCTTTTCACTGTCATTGGCCTTGCTTATGTCCGTTTCATGCCGGCTTTGGACCTAGCATTGTTTGCTTGACATTGGATCCTATTTTGGGACAGTTTGCTCTCTAGACTGCATACCTTCAATTTATTACAGCAAGCAGTTATTGGTGGACTGAGGTGTACTTTTCATGCTGAAATATCCTGATTTGGTGTACCGCACCTAGTACTAAGTGGGCAGCAACTTTTGGCACACTTTGCTTGCCCTTTGGACCCCGTTTTGGTCATTTTTGGGCAGTTTCTGCAGTAAAATAGCAAGCAGTTTTGGGCTGTTTGGGCATTTCCAGCCTGCATAATGGCGTCATCTTCGCATGATAGTGCCATCTTTAACATTACAAAGTTGGATGGTACCAACTACTCTTACTGGAAGAGTCAAATATGGCAGGTTTTGGTGCAGAAATCTCAGATTAAGCCACTTCGGTTGAGTGGGGAGCAGCCTGAAACTATGGACATTGACGACTGGCTTGAACTTGATGAGCTATGCAAGTCCACGATTGTATTGTCTCTCACTGAACAGGTACATTATAATGTATTTGAGGAAGCACAGAGTGCATGGGATCTATGGAATAAGATCAAGAATCTTTATGATAAGAAAAGTCCGGCGAGTCAGATGTACTGGTTGAAGCAGCTTATGGATCTGCACATGAAGGATAATGCGACTATGTCTGCTCACTTGAGCCAGTTCCATGCTATACTGAAGAACCTGACTTCGCAGGATATCACCTTTGGAGAGGAAGTAACTCCTCTTTTCTTGCTTGGAACTCTGAATGAGTCATGGGATGTATTCCACACTGCTCTTTGTGCCTCTAGTGCTACTCTAAAATTGGCAGATGTTGAGAGTGCTCTTCTTCAGGAAGAGGTGAATCGCAAAAACTTGGATGCCTCTCGTGGTAGTCATGCTTTGACAGTTAGAGGCAGGAATGACAGGTATGACCGTGGTAATGGCCGAGGCCGTGACTCGCAGAAGGGTCGGTCTAAAACTCGTGGTGGCAAGTCGCGTAGTAAGTCGCGTGGACGCAATGCAAATGTCACTTGTCATCATTGTGGGAAAAAGGGCCATATTAGACCACAGTGTCATGAGTTGCGCAATGAGAAGCGCAAGGATAAGGGGAAAGATAAAGTGCAGGAGAAGTCCTCTGATCGCAGCATAGTACCTGCGAAGTCCAACGTCAAGATTGAGGAAATTAATGTCACGCAGACTGAAGAGTCCGATGGTGGTGATGAGTTTATACTTGCAGCTAGTTCTTCTGATGCTTCACACTTGACTGAGACACCTAGTATGTATGCACAGTGCTGGTTATTGGATTCAGGTGCGTCTTTCCATGTGACGCCTTACCGTGAGTGGTTTCACTCTTATCGTACTGTATCTGGATCAGTCAAACTTGGAGATGACAGGTCTCTTGATATTGTGGGCTGTGGAGATATTCAGTTGCAATTTTCCACTGGCAGTTCCTTTTTGCTCAGGGATGTACGTCATGTACCTGCGCTTACGCGTAGTCTTATGTCTGCAGGACAGTTGGATGATGCAGGATTTCATGTCTGTTTTGGGGATTCTACCTGGAAGATTACCAAAGGCAGACTTGTGCTTGCTAGAGGCGCCAAGGCTGGCAGCCTCTATCCTCTTGCTGTATCTGGGTCTTCTGTAGACCATGTTTTGGCAGTGGGCTCTATCCCACATGTATCACTTTGGCATGCCCGTTTGGGGCATATGTCTTTGAAAGGAATGAAAATGTTATCTGGTTTGCAGTATCTTCCGCCTTTGGATTATGCATGTTTTGACTCGTGTGATCATTGTCTTTATGGTAAGCAGAATAGGTCTACGCATAAGAAATCGGGTAGGCCACGCATGAGTGAGCCCTTGGCATTGGTGCATTCCGATGTTTGTGGGCCTATGCCTTGCATGTCTATGGGTGGCACGAAGTACTTCGTTACCTTCATTGATGATTTTTCTAGGAAAGTGTGGGCTTATCCCATAAAGCAGAAGTCCGATGTCTTGGCAATTTTTCAGAGATGGCTTGCTCTTGTTGAGAACCAGACTGGGTATAGGCTGAAATGCCTTAGGACAGATAATGGGGGAGAATATGTCTCGCATGCTTTTGAGCAGTTTTGTGATGACAGGGGTATTAAGCGTCAGTTGACCGCCCCTTACACCCCACCCCAGAATGGTTTGGCTGAGCGCATGAACAGGACTATTCAGGAGCGTGTGCGCTCTATGCTTAGCCATGCAGGCCTACCCCCGAGTTTTTGGGCTGAGGCAGTTAGTACGTCAGTGCATGTCATAAACCGATCGCCTTCCAGTGGATTGGATTTCCAGGTTGCAGAGGAAGTTTGGGCTGGTAAGCCACCCTCTTATGCTCATCTCCGTGTCTTTGGATGTGAGGCATTCTGCCATGTGCCCAAGGACAAGAGGAGTAAATTGGATCCAAAGAGCATTAAATGCATATTCCTTGGCTATGGTGAGTCAGGAGAGATGGGCTATCGCCTATGGGATCCGCAGGCGCGGAAAATAGTACGCAGCCATGATGTCGTCTTCCATGAAGACAAGATGCACAGGCAGCCTGAGAAGGTGGTTGAGATCCGCAGAGTGATCTTTCAGGAGGAGCCTAAAGCTCCATCATAGCCAGTAGTACAGCCTGCAGCAGTTCCTCCACAGGGCCAGGATGTTGGACAGGTAGTTAGACAGGCAGCAGAGCCTGCGGTGAGACGGTCTGCTAGAGATAGACGTCCACCTGACAGATTTCAGCCCTCTATGTATTATGTTTTGGTTACAGATGCAGGAGAGCCTTTCACTTATGATGAGGCTATGCGCAGGGGTGACAGTCACTCCTGGGAGAGGGCTATGCAGTCTGAGATAGACTCCCTGCATAAGAATGAGACTTGGGATTTGGTTGCCTTGCCTAAGGGCAAGAAGGCTTTGCCATGCAAGTGGGTGTACAAGCTGAAAAGTACCCCTAGACACCCCAAGCCGGCATACAAGGCTAGATTGGTAGCAAAGGGTTTTAAGCAGGAACATGGTGTGGACTTTGATGAGGTCTTCTCTCCTGTGGTTAAGATGACCACCCTGCACTTAGTCTTGGCTTTGGTTGCACAGCTTGACTTAGATCTATATCAGATGGATGTCAAGACGGCTTTTCTACATGGGGACTTGCATGATGAGATCTATATGGATCAGCCTAAGGGCTTTGTAGAACCTGGCAGGGAGCACCTAGTGTGCAAGTTGAAGAAGAGCTTGTATGGCTTGAAGCAGGCACCTAGGGAATGGTATCATAAGTTTGATGCCTTTATGCAGTCACAGGGCTACAGCAGGAGTGCTATGGATCCGTGTCTTTACACGAAGAAAGCCCGTGATGGCAGTTTGCTTATCTTGGTACTCTATGTTGATGATATGCTGATAGTAGGGAAAGCTCATGATGAGCTAGATGCTCTTAAATCTCAGCTGAAGAAGAGCTTTGAGATGAAGGATTTGGGACAGGCCTCACATATACTTGGGATGCGCATTAAGCGCGATAGGCATCAGGGACTTTTGTATCTCTCACAGCGGGAGTACATTCATAAAGTTCTTGAGCGCTTCCGCATGCAGGACGTAAAGCCTATTGGCTGTCCATTACCTTCTTATGTGAAGGTATCACAGGCCGATTGTCCGCAGACAGATGAGCAGAGGGCCGAGATGGCCAAGATCCCTTATGCATCAGCGGTGGGCAGTTTGATGTATGCCATGATAGCCACTCGTCCAGATATTGCACATGCAGTTGGTGTTGTGGCACGTTATATGGCTACACCTGGCAGCAGACATTGGGATGCCGTGAAGGGTATCATGAGGTACCTGAAGGGCACAGCAGATATGTGTATTTGCTATGGCAGCCAGGATACAGGGGTCGTGGGGTACACTGACTCCGATTATGCAAGACATGCAGATAGTAGGAAGTCCACTTCTGGCTATGTATTCACCTATGCTGGAGGGGCTGTCTCTTGGATGTCCAGGGTTCAGAAGTGTACGGCTTTGTCTACCACTGAGGCCGAGTATGTTGCAGCCACTGAGGCTTGCAAGGAGGCCATATGGTTAGGCCGTCTAGTTGCTGACCTTGGGATTGATGCTATACCTACACTGCATTCGGATTCTATGAGTGCCATTCAGTTGGCTAAGAATCCGGTCTTCCATGCGAAGACGAAACACATTGAGGTGAGGTATCACTTCATACGTGGTGTCGTGGAGGACAGGTCTGTTGACCTTGTCAAGATCTCCACTGACGAGAATCCTGCAGATTTGCTCACGAAGAGCCTCACTACTGAGCGCTTTGCCTTCCTCAGGAGGTTGATGGGCGTTGGATGAGATGTCACCTTTCCTCACCTATGTACATTTGTACTGTCTTTTCTTTTTCTTTTCTCTCTCACTAGGGCAGATTCGCCTTTAAGTGGGAGGTTGTTGGGGGTAAAGGCGCCTCCGCCGTGCCGCCCCGTGTATTACTACACTGACAGTACCCGCCACTGCACACTGCAGGTGGCGGGCGCCCGTCACGTCACTTTATTCTTTATTCTTTTAGTGACAGTTTGAATAAAGGAAGGCCCGGTCACACATTGTGACTGTTGGATTTCCCATTTCTTGTCTCTCTCTTTCTTGCTCTTGCTCTCCCGCCATAGCTCGCGTGCAAGCTTCGATCCTTCTCACCTTTCAGAAGGGTGGTCCCGGTTAGT
The DNA here is from genome assembly GCF_053477565.2 of Lygodium microphyllum. Classification (NCBI taxonomy): domain Eukaryota; kingdom Viridiplantae; phylum Streptophyta; class Polypodiopsida; order Schizaeales; family Lygodiaceae; genus Lygodium; species Lygodium microphyllum. The sequence goes on along the minus strand of NC_141150.1, from coordinate 115,546,271 downwards.
TGGGAACTTTTCTCTAAAGATGTGATAACAAGACTGTGAAAACCTAGAGTCAGTAGAGTTAGAATCCCGATTTATGCTATTTTAGGGGAGCACAATGGGACTATGCCTTATGGGCAGAAAGCTTGAGCTTCGCATCCCTCTCGTTTCCCATTCTCCATGAATCAAGTGTAGCATAAATCCACTTCAACTCTGTTGTTCCTACGCAAAGTGGTTCATCTGGAGCTCGACGCTAGCTACTTCCTTAAGACTTGGATGACAGGAAAGAAACCCTAACTTTAGGTCGGTCTTAAGTGGGAATAGTCGGATACTTCCGCTTCGGGGCAGACTCGGGAAGACCTAGATCGCAAACCCTGTGATATTCCTTGCGAGTGCCAGGTGGCGCTTTCTAGACTCCTCTCCCAATGGGCTGCTAAGACGTGTCCCACAAGTGGTCATGTGGACACATTACATTTATTGTATACAATTCAGAGAGCAAAGGCTATTGTTTGTATGATCCTCGTACTCAAAATATTTATGTCAATGGAGATGCCATTTTTGCTAAAAATGCTATTTGTTTTCTCACGATCAATTTGAGATGCCAACCACCTATGAGTCTAGTGATATCTTTGAGGGTCTTTTTTTGCCACTTGTATTGGGATCCAAGCCTTCTATAAATGCAAAAATAGATGTATTATAACAAGCTGTTATTGCTCCACCTGCCCCAGATCAGTCCTTGGTTGATCATGTTTTGCCTCTAGCAGTGGACTAAGTAGTAAATAGCCTTGAGATGGTTGTTACTAACTAGCAAGAAGGCTATTGGCACTAAATGAGTTTTTAAACTCAAGGGAAAGGCTAGTGGTTCAATTGATAGGTACTATGCACTTGATCTTGAAAACTCTACCTTCATAATCTTGAAAAGTCTACCTTTCTCATCACTATGCTTGCAAAAGAGATTGACTTGATATATTGAGAAACCTTCCCTTTTTTCATTAAAATAGCTCCATTAGCATTTTTTCCCATTGCAAGATTCACATAAAAGCATTTCTTCAAATTTGGAGTTTGAAATTTATCCAAGTTTCCCAATACCTCTTTCACCCAGGGAAACACCTCACACCCCATCCACACAAATGCCCAAGTTTGAAATCAATTTCAAATGTTGACACCTCTTCCTCATCCATTTAATCTAAAATAAAATTTCAGCTTTTATTTTCTTCTTCCTCTTCCCTGTCATCCTCCATTGGTTTATGTACATCCAACAAAGAAAACAAAAAACTGATGAGAGTAACGAAGACAATAGCCTGAAGGACATCGAAGAGTAAAACTATAGGGGGTGATTGGTCTAATTGAGAGTAGTCTCTACATCTTTTGCCCATCATGATTACCTAGTGGATCTTCGTCGCTTCGGGTATTTCCCTTTGTCGCTCTCCCTTCGGTTAATGAAAAGTGTGCACTATGAAGAGAAACTCTGGGTTCCCTTCAATTAATGAAAAGCGCTCACTATGAAGAGAAACCCTGGGTTTGTGCTTTTGCTTAAATAACACTTCATCGCTTAAGCGATGAATTGTAGTTTGCCAACATTGCACAAGCTGTCTCTTAAGTGACAACCTTAGTGAGGACACTTAGCAATGGTCCTCCTCTTGTAAGCGAGGGAAACATTTAAAAATTAAAATGCCATCGCTTAAAGGACGGTTTCATCACTTAAGCAAGGACCCCAGTAATTGCTTAAGCAATGGCCGATTTTTTTACTCCCTCGCTACGCACAGACGTGGCTAGTAGTGGAGACAATAAATGTATTAATGTTCAAAAGATGTGAAAATTTATATGTCTCACCCAGTTTATATGTATGTTAGTGTGATAAGGTATTATTAATAATTTCACATTAAAATATATATTTTTCTCAGCTTCTTACAATTTTAGTGTGAAAAAATACGTGAAGTTTAGAGAGTTGCACTAAGACACCCTTTTTTATATTGGGGGTGAAGGCACCTATGTCTAGCCACACGTGTATTAGCTACATAATAGTATTTACATTGCATGTGGTGGATGCCCATCACTGTCACTTCATTCTTTCTTATTTTAGTAACATTTGAATTAAGGAAAGGCTAGTCACACATTGTGACTATTGGAGTTTCCATATCTTGTGTCTCTCTCTCTTACTCTTGCTCCTTCCACCATAGCTCTTGCTTCTATCCATGCTTCCACTTCAAGAATCACTCCCTTCAATGGGTATTAGAGCCATTACACTGGCATTGATGAGATCTTCTCCCTTCAATTTACTTCAGGTTGAGAAAAGCTTCATCTTGAATGTTCCATGATAGTTCAACCCTCTTCTTCACGAGGCATGAATCTTGCTCCTACTTCTTTCTAGGTGGTTGCTCCCTCCACTTGAGGATTGTTCCAAAGATTCAAGGCCATTTCCAAGCTTCAGGAAGTAATCAATAGCACTTACTAGCATCAATAGGACTAGCAGCAACATTAACATGATTTGAGCTTGTTTGGGTAGCCTACATCCCAGTCCGGTTAGTCCTCCCAGTCTCCTGATACTCTTGGCATACTTGGTGATCATTGGCAATACCTTCCGATACTTGTATTCAACAAATGACATCAATTTTATCTCTTGGGTTTAGCCATTATCTCATAGTTTATGATAGTCAGCTATCATACAATTCACGATATTACTTCATTTACTATCTAGATGTCACTTATGCTTCCTGGGATATCTATTTGATGCCAGATCATCTAGGAATGTTATGCCAATGTATTGGAATGCTATGGATCTTATTTGAGCACTCTTTAGCTCAATTTTATAGAAGTTTTTTTACTACTCTAATAACTAGGGCTAAAACTTATTTGGTTAGTAGAATACATGCTTTATTGCTCCCAAGTGCTTACTGACTATTTGGGTTGATATAGTGATGGTTATGGTTCATGTTACATGCTTGGTTATGCTTCCAGATTTCTTTTTGAGCTGAGATTGAAGCTTTGAATCTTCACATTGATTGTCATTTATTGTTATGTAGGGTTATTTGGTGCTCTAGTATAAGTGCTTTGTAAGGGTTGGATGCTCTTCGATATATGCTGCTTAGAACTTGGATGATGGACGCCTTTCACATGATGTTTTGAGCTTTGTTTTCTTGTCTAACATTCAACTTTTGTTCCAGTGGGAGTCACTTCTTGACATTTGGATATTACATTAAGCTTTTGGTTATGCTATTGAGCTTGAGAGTCCTACAATGAGATGATGGGACTTGGTGACATGTGCATACTCCTGTCATGCTTTATGTACATAATTGATGCTTAGTGGGCTAATCTAACACTACTCTTAGGCTGGCACCTATCTCTCTCACATGACATTATTAGTGCAATATGCATATTGGTTGGTTATATAATAAGATTCTATTTCATTGCTTAGTCTATTGTACCTTTGGTTGGTCTCTGTTGTTACCTCTAAGACACTCACTCTATGCATGATGGTTATGCCTATGGCATGTATCTCAATCTAACATACTAATTCTTTAAAAATTCTCAATGCCTGTCACATATTCACTCACTTCTGGTTGGGGAGCTATTCCCTAGTAGTTGCAATTTGACTTATATTAGTGATTGCACCTCTTTGGCATTGATTTTTTATTGATATACTTGATTTTCAACATGTTGTATTTGCAATTTACTGCAGTGCTTATGCAAGAAGTCACCTTCATTTGGCAGATCTTTGCATTAAGTTTGTGGAAAATTCATTACTTGGTTAGTATCTCTTGTTTTTAGCTTGATTTGGTAGTGGTTTTAGGGTTTTTTGGAGTAATTACAACAACATGCTTTGATAGTTTATGCACTTGTTTTCCTTCATTACTGCTCATGGCTCTAGTGATAGTGCTATCTTTAATATTGACAAGTTGGATGGAACCAACTACAACTACTAGAAGGCCCAAATCTGGCAAGTTTTAGTGCAAAAAATGCAGGTTAGGTCTTTAAAACATAAGGGTGTCAAGCGCAAACTTATTGATGTAGAGGATTGGCCCGAATTGGATGAGGTATATAAGTCCACCATCATACTATCCCTCTCTAAGAAAGTGTTCTATAATGTTGTCTCTGATGGGCAGTTGGCATGGGAATTATGGAAAAAGATTCACAATGTTTATGACAATGATAGTCTTTCTTCTCAAATGTATTGGGCTGAAGCAACTCATGGACCTTTGCATGAAGGAGGGCACTTCCATGTCAACTCACTTAAATGAGTTTCATTCCATTATCAACCATTTGTGTTTGCAAGAAGGGATTGAATCCAAGGGCACTCTTCTTCCCTTATTCCTCTTAGTTACACTACCTAAATGGTAGGATACCTTTCATACTGCTATGTGTGCCAACATACCTACCAGTGGGTTATAGTTGCATGATGTAGAGGGTGCACTCTTGACTAAAGAGGTTAACAAAAAAATGCCAATGCTTCCCACACCTCTCATACTTTGACAATTAGATGAAATAATGATAGGAGTTATAATAACCAATGTGGGAGAGACTCTCAATAGTCTTGCTCTCAATCAAGTGGACAGTCTTGCAGTAAGTCCCGTGGTCATAAGTCCTCATTGACTTTTCATTATTATGGAAAAATAGAGCATATTTAGCCACACTGCCATAATATGTGCAAGGACAAGCAAAAGAAAAGGGCAAGGGTAAAGTACAAGACAAAAATGATGATCGCAACATTGTCCTAGCAAGTCCAATGTTAAGATTGAAGAGATCAATGTTATGGAGACTAATTCAGATGATGATTTCATACTTGCAACTTCTTCTCTTGATACTTCACATCTGACTGATGCTTTGTCAGGGTATACTGAGTGTTGGATGATAGATTTAGGGGCTTCCTTTCATGTGACCCCTCATAGAGAGTGATTTCACTTCTATCACAGTATGATTGTATTTTTCCATTTGGGTATAAATGATGTGGCATTAGAGATAGTTGGTATCAGTGATATCTAGCTGCAATTCGCTTTAGGTTATATGCTTATTCTTTATGATATACATCATGTACTAGCTCTCACAAAGAGCCTTATCTCTGCTAGCACTTTGGATGATGTAGGTTATGTGATTTCTTTTGATGATTCCTCATGGAAGATCACCCATGGAGATCTTGTCATTGCACGTGGTGCTAAGTCCAACACTCTCTATTCCTTGCTTGTATTTGGATCAATTGACCATATTTTGGCAGTGGATGCAGTTCCACATTTATCTCTTTGGCATCATTTCCTTTGGCACATGTCCTTGAAAGCAATGAAAATGGTTACTCATTTGTAGTATCTTCCACCCTTGACTATAAGTGCTTTGCATATTTTGATCATTGTTTATATCGCAGGTAGACACATAATACGCATAAAAATTCTGGTATGATACACATGGGTGAGCCTTTGGCTCTTGTTCATTCAGATGTATGTGGTCCTATGCCTTGCAAGTCGTGAGGTGGAACAAAGTATTTCATTACTTTCATTGATGACTATGTTTGGGCATAACCTATTAAGCAGAAATCCAAAGTCTTGGCTACCTTTGAGCATTGGCTTGCTTTGGTTGACACTCAATGTAGATATAGGCTAAAATGCTTGAGGTCAGATAATGGGGGTTAGTATGTCTCTAAAGTCTTTGAGAATTTTTCTAACAAGAGGGGTGTGAAGCATCCGTTGATGGGCCCGTACATCCCACCCTAATATGGTATGGCTAAGTGCATGAATAGGACAATTCAAGAGCGAGTTCCTTGTATGCTTAGCCAGATAGTTACTACTGCCATACACTTGATAAATCTTGACTATCATGTTGTAGAGGAGATATATTCTGGAAACCTCCCTCATGCTCATTTGCATATATTTGGTTGTGAGGCTTTTTTCATGTACCCAAGGATAAGCGTAATAAGCTAGATCCTAAGTCTAGGAAATGCATCTTTCTTGGTTATAGGTATACAGGTTAGTTGGGCTATTTTCTATGGGATTCACTGGCTTGGAAGGTTATCCACCGCCATGATGTTGTTTTCCATGAGGAGAAAATGCATAAGCAACCTGAGCCTATCATTGAGGTACACGGGGTGATATTTCAAGAGGAGCCTCTTGCTATTGTACTGCTAGCAAGACAACTGGTTGCAGTAGCTAATGCTCCCATGGTCCAGATTCTTGATGCTCCATATAGAATATACAAGCCCCATAGCCAGCTTTGAAGCGGTCTATTAGAGATAGATGATAGCTTGCATGGTTTGATTCCTCTATGGACTATATTATGGTGATAGATGTTGGTGATTCACTTACTTACAATGAGGCCATGGGCAAATGTGATAGTCACTCTTAGGAGAGCGCCATGTAATTAGAGTATGACTCACTATAGAAAAAACATACATGGGATTTGGTTCCTTTGCCTAGTGGCAAGCGTGCTTCACCATGGAATTGGGTATACAAGTTGAAAAGTACCCCTAGATGCCCTAAGCTAGGATACAAGGCCAGATTGGTAACTAAGGGCTTCAAGAAGGAACATGGTGTGGACTTTGATGAAGTTTTTTCTCTTGTTATGAAGATGACTACCCTATGATTGGTACTAGCTTTGGCTGCTCAGCTTGACTTAGATCTTTATCAAATGGATGTTAAGATGGCTTTCTTTCATAGGGACTTACATGATGAGATTTACATTGAGTAGCCTAAGGGATTTATAGAACCTAGTAGGGACCACCTAGTGTGCTGATTGAGAAACAACCTTTATGGCCTTAAACATGCACTTAGGGCATCTAACCACAACTTGTATGCTTTTATTCATTCACAAGGATATTCTTGCAATGATATGGATCCATGTTTATACACAAAGAAGGCTCGTGATGTCAACCTTATGATTTTGATTCTCTATGTGAATGATATGTTGATTACTAAAGTACTCATGATGAGTTGGATGCCTTGAAATGTCAACTCAAGGAGAGCTTTGACATGAAGGATATGGGACAAACCTCACATGTTCTTGGGATGCACACTACACGTGATTTCTCTAAGGGGCTCCTTTACTTGTCACAGAAGAAGTACATTCAGATGGTTCTTAAGTAGTTTCATTTGCATAATGCTAAGCCTATTGGCTATCCTTTACTTTCTCATATGATGGTTAGTCATGCTTAATTTCCATAGTTTGATGAGTAGAAGGTCAAGATAGCCAAAATCCCTGATGCACCTATATTGGGAAGTTTGATATATGTTGTGATAGCCACTCATCCTGACATATCATTTGTAATGAGAGTTGTGGCATGTTATGTGGCTACACCTGGTAAACAACATTGGGATACCATCAAGGGTATAATAAGGTACCTAAAGGGTACAACAAATATGTGTATATGTTATTGTGGCTAAGATACAGGAGTCATCGGGTACACTGGGTCTGGTTATGCAAGACATAGAGATAGTAGAAAATCCACCTCTGGCTATGTCTTCATCTTTACTGGAGGTGTTGTTTCTTGGATGTCCAAGGTGGAGAAATGCATGGCCCTATCTACTATAGAGGTAGAAGATCTTGCAACCACCACCATTGAGGCTTGCAAGAAGGAGGCTCTCTAGTTAGGATGTCAGACCTTGCCATTACTAATGCGGTCCCTACACATTGCATTCGCACTCTATGAGTGCTATTCCATTGGCCAAGAATCCAGTCTTCCATGCAAAGATAAAACACATTGAGCTATGTTACCACTTCATCAGAGAGGTCATCGAGAAGATAGCTTGGTTGACCTTGTCTTATTCTCAATTGACCAAAATCTTGCAAATCTACTCACTAAAAGTCTCTCAATGGAACATTTTTCCTTCCTTAGGAAGTTGATGGGCATTGGATGAGATAACATCTTTCCTCATCCTATTGTACTTATGTAAATTTATAATGTCACCTTTTTTTCTTATTCTCTCATCACTAGGGGCACATTCACCTTTAAGTGGGAGGTTTTTGGGGGTAAAACCACTTGTACCTAGCCACTCATATATTAGTTATACTAACAGTATCCCCATAACTACACACATATACATTGTAGGTAACAAGCATCCATCACTATCACTTCATTCTTTATTTTTATGTGATAGTTGAATAAACCGAATGCCATTTACACATTGTGACTATTGGATTTCCTACATCTTATATATATATATATATCTTTCTCTCTCTTTCCACCATAGTTCTTGCTTTTTCTCCATTCTTCCACTTTAGGGCTCACTCTCTTCATTTTATGTGGCCATAAATAGGCCTCTTGGTTTCATCACCTTTATTATAGAATACATATATATAAGAAAAAATATTTGTATGGTGATGATAGAGAGAGTGTCACAAAGCATGTAAAAGCACAATTAAAGTACATGCAAAATATAAAGTTATACATGCCTATTAACATGCCAACTCAATGAAATCACAACTGCAAGTTGTGTGGATATTTGTTTAGTTATCTTTAAATATAAAAATATATTTTAAAATATTTTACATGAATTTTTGAGCTCCAATTACCATTTTTTAAACTTTTAATTATATCTATTTATTTTTATATATAGACACACAAAAGGCAACAATGAGAGGGAAAAATGGAGTAACAATAAACAAGGATTTGGTATTTATTTTCTCTTTTTTAAATATGAAATAATCTATAGTTTTATTTAATCTTAGATCATGGGTTTTAATCAATACCTCTTTATCTTAATATTAATATGTTTAAGTTAATTTCTATTGATCTTCTTTTATAGAAGGAGATGTATATCCTTGTCTATGCGGTTGTAGGCATCCGACTTCTTTATGGTGCAATCACTTGCTTATTCGATAAAGCATTGTAAGGGAATATGTAGGCATATGACAAAGAATAAAACCTTAGATTCACTCTATGCATGATGTGTTCATCATCAGGAAGAGATCCAAATCCCGCTCGTATACAATAAGCACTTTCAAGGAGAAAGCCCCACATTCATCAATAAGACATGCTTGTTAGGATCTTCTAGAATTTGTGAAGGGAGTGAGCCCTAAGTGGACGTAGACGAGTAGAAGGAAGAGATATGGTGGAAGGAGAGAGAGAGAGAGAGAGAGAGAGAGAGAGAGAGAGAGAGAGAGAGAGAGAGAGGATGTGTAACCAACCTTCCCCTATTCAAATATTGTTGAAATAATAAAGAATGAAGTGGTAGTGATGGGTACCCACCACTTGCAATATAGAGGTATACAGGTACCGTCAGTGTAACTAATATACTAGTAGCTAAGCACACATTTCTTTACCCTGAACAACCTCCCACTTAAAGGCTAATGTGCCTTGAGTGAGGAGTGAAAAAAAAAGGGAAAAAAAGATACAACATGTACATACACTACAATAGAATGAGGAATAGATGTCGTCTCATCCAATGCCCATCAAACTCCTAAGGATGGAAAAAAACTCCACTGAGAGACTTTTCGTGAGCAGATCTATAGGGTTTAGGTCAATTAAGATCTTGACAAGATCAACAAACACATCTTCAATGACCTCTCAAATGAAGTGATAATGCACCTCAATGTGCTTCATCTTCGCATAGAATATTGCCAACTAAATAGCACTCATAAAATCCAAATGCATAGTAGGGATCACATCAGTCACACCAAGATCATGACGAACCATAGAGCCTCCTTGCAAGCCTCAATGGATACAACATACTTGACCTAGGTAGTAGATAGGGCTGTGTATTTTTGCACCCTAGATATCCAAGAAGCAACACCTTCAGCAAAAGTGGAGACATAGCTAATGATGGACTTCCTACTATTTGCATATCCTATATAATCAAAGTCAGTGTACTCCATGACTTGTGTAATATGTACATATCTTTTGTGCCCTTCTGATGAGGTATTTCATGATATGCTTCATGACGTCCCCATGCCACCTGCCAGGTGTATACATATAGTATGCCATAACTCCCATTGCAAATGCTATGTAAGGACGAGTGGCTATCATGGCATACATCAAACTACTAACTATGGATGCATAAGGAATATTGGCCATCTCAGCTCTTTGCTAGTAATCTAATTATGGACAATTACCATGACCACTAGCCTTCACATGAGAATATAGAGGACATCCAATAGGCCTCCCACAAGATTAGAATGTTTGGGTACTCCTTACATGGTACACCTGCGAACTCTTCTCTTTGAATGCTGTAGATCTACTTTTTACAATATATAATCATCACCGTGTATAAATTTATGAAGCACAATACTACGTTGATAGACCTCCATTATTATGCACATTGACAAGTAGTGAATGTTTTAATTGTTTACTCAACACTAACTCATAGTCTATGATTGCTTGATAAAAAAAATTGGTTGGAAATCGTACTATCACACATGCACTATGGACAAATGATGTTTTTGACAAATTGTCCACTTATATTGTGTGCATGGACATGGGACATGATGTTGATCAAGATATATCTCTTGATTTCCCATATGTTGATCCTCATCATTAATCATTCTTGCTACACTGTAGGTAAGGTCAAGTTTTTCTTGATTCTACTACTCTCTTACTCTATCTCTGACTCTCGTCTCCTTTTTACTCTTGTACTTTCTCTTTTTCTCTTTGCTTTCTCACTCTTTCTCTCTTGCATGTCTTCCAAGTCTCTGGTGAATTGGAGAGAGAGAGAATGAGGAGAGAGAAGACTACAGAAGAGAGAGAAGAAGAAGTGTAGAAGAGTGAAAAAGAGAGTGAAGATGAGAGAGAAACACTGGAAATGGAGAGAGAAAGACTGAAAAGAAGAAGAGAGATGACCGGAAGCCATGAAAGGACAGGAGGAGCTAGAGAGAGAATGACAAAATTGTATCATTCTGTAAAAATTGATTACCTATAAAAATTTAATTTGCCCTTTTATATGCCCCTAATTCAACTCTTTACATTTCATCCCCACTTGGATGTTTTTGTTCTCAAAAACCAAAATGGGACTTATTACAAATTGCCAAGTTGTGAAAAGAAGCAGAGTACTCTGCATGGACTAAAAATAAATTAGCCTAATCTTCAAGGATTCGCAAAATAAGTACTAGAGGGTTGAAAATCAAGTAAAAAGTATTGACATCCATTTTGGAATATTAAAATGAAATATTGGATCAAAATGTTGTCATTAAGAGCTCCTCCCAGATGGAGACTCTATGATGTACACTGTAAACCTTGTTGTACTAAATCTAGAATAACTTTGGATTGGTTGAGCCAAATTAGACATGCTATAGCTCCAAACAAAGCTCTCATTAAGTGCTTTAAGCCCATATGACTCACACATATCTATCATCAATTCGGTATTAAATCTGGTCCAAAAGAAAGATTTGTTCTGCAATGAAACAAAGCCCACTAGTTAGCATGATATTATCTCAAAATTCTTGAAGGTAAGGACATCATTCCCAAAGTAATGTTGGTCCATGCAGAGAGTTAAGTCCAGTCCTTAGCCTCTTAGGACAAAAGGAAAAGTAACATCCCGCCCATGCATCACGACCACCAAATTTGAGATATCATCACTCATGAAATAATATGCATGTACTAATGAATCCACAAAAGCATAAGCAACCTAAATCAAATAGAAGCCCATGGTGATGATCTTCCTCATAGAAAGTTAAGTCCAGTCCTCATCCTCTTGAGTCAAAAGGAAAAGTAGCATCCTATCCATGCATCATGACCACCAAATCATCAAAGATATCATCACTCATGAAATAATATACATATACTAATGAATCCACAAAATTGTAAGCAACTTAATCAAATAGAAGCCCATGGTCATGATCTTCCTCGTCAAAAGCTTCATAGGGTGCAACTGTAAACCCTTTATCTTCCTCTTCATCATCATCAAAATTGTCTTTAGCATGACTATATTCATCCTCTTCATCTAAATATTCAATCATAACCCTTGGGCATATAACTCTTTAATATGATCACTAGTTAATTGTTGAGCTTGATAGGTTCAGACACAATGTTTTCCACATCATCACTATATAGATCAACAATAGAATAATCATATTGTTGTCCATGGTACTCATGAGAAGTATATGGTTGAGAAGTACATGAATGTTGTTGATAGTCATATTGATATCCATATAGATAATGGTGTCCATAAGAGAGTGATTGTCTATACTCATTGATGTAAAAATTTAGTAATAAGTGCAATATATATTGTTGAGTTGTTGCATCAGCCATAGCAATTGATACAACCAACATATGCTTGTCATGTGCATGCACTAAACCCCCTTGTAAAACAACATTATCATAAAGATTGATGAGAGATGCATGGCTCTATCAGTTGATCCATATGAGATGCCAAATGTTTGACAAGTTCTTATTCTATCCGAATGGCATCTATCACTTTAGTTGCCATCATGGTTGCATCAAAATTCACAAGTGCATATGCCAATACATCAAGCATGTTAGCCATGTGAGCAACTAGCTTGTTGAATTCCATTTCTGAAATGATACTCATAATATTGTTGCTGAATGCCATTTTCCTCTCCTATAAGAAACTTTAGAGTCAATATTGCCTTGTGGTACATAATAAGGATCAAAAACATGTGAGTAATACTCTTGCTAAAGCATCTCTTGCATCATAAACCACGGTTGTTGATAAAGTTTCCCCACCATTGTTACTTGCAATTCTACCCAGTAGTAACTATTGCCACTATTGTCTTGGTAGATATCTTGAGTTATGTCCTCAAAAAAGTTGTACCTTGCTATACTAGTGGTAGGTATCAACTAGTTGCACCTTAGTCAGTCCACAACTCTATCACTTTGGTAGTGTTCGTGTTTCTCCTCAGTCAGTCCATAGCTCTATCACTTTGATTTGAATGTCCAATTCATGGTGCTTGTGTTGGCCTTTGTCTACATAACCTTGTGCACTAAAGAAGCTTGGCAAAACAATTGGAGTTTTAGGACTTGGGGCCTTGAACATATGGCAGTCAAATTAGCCATGGCTTTTGGTGTTGTGGTTACTATTCTCAGCAACTATTCAACCAATCTCCTATTTTCTTTGCAACTACTAAACCAATCTTCAGCTATCTTTGTCCTAAAATCTATCTTATGGATGAAGAATATTAGCAATTTAATCAACAATCATAGATGCCTCTATATGCTTTTGAAATTATAGTATCTATTGGTGTTGAGAACCTATTTCCCACTAAACATTGTCATAGGTGGAAGTCTTGCTAAACTTATTATTGGGGTAATGGTAATGTAGACTGGAGCAAGAGGATGTCAGCAATTGTTGCTATCTGAGCATCGGCTAGTTTCTCAATCTTCTTCATTACTCTATAAATTTGCTATAGTGCTATTCAAAATATAAATTTGGCTTCCACAAACCTGTAGTTTGTAAACCATGGCAACCTTGGGCCTCTATTCAAATGGTTGGTCTACTATGGTGCTATTCAAACACTAAGAATTTGGCTTCCATAGACCTACACTTTGCATTCCAAGGAGTTGTGGCTCAAAAGGAAGTACATATAGTGGAGAAAATGCTATCCCAAATGGTTTTCATCAGTCACACCAAGACCTTTGTCAACTCATGTAGATAGACTTTGTAAATGATATGCCATGCTTACTCATCTTAGCATGTAATAGACAACACATACACAACTTGCCTTCCTACAGATTGCTCATTCTGAATGATGAACCATTTTTTGTTCCTTGTGATATGATGATAAGCCACAATAGAAACTCAGAGTTCAATCCTTCATTACCTGTTTAGGGAAACTTAACTTAATCAATCTGCCCAATTCTCAATAGCATGCCATTTCTCCTATGGAAGTTCATCTTTGTAGATTACCAAAGTTGGAATACCATTACAGCTAGCATATCCATAGTGACCATTGCTCCATGGAATGGGCACTCAGCTCCTATTGATAGAGATCAACAACACAAATACATTCCAAGGCATCTGTGCTTTGAATTCCATGTCTTCATTGTTTTAGTCTCCAAAATTTCAAGCTTCAACATTGGCTTGGGTAAATTACTCGTGAATATATGTGTGCATCATGTGGGTTTAAAATAAGGTATTTTAAAAATACTATTTTTATATATTTTTTACATACAGAAGGGTGTAATATAAAGGGACTATTTACAGATTGAATAGAAAAGGGTTATGTTTTATTCAACAAAAATTCACAGATAAGGATATTTATAAATAGTCCTTGAACGCACGTGATGTAGAGGATATACATATAGTAACTTCCCGAGAACATTGGTTGCATGATTCATGTCTAACAAACCAACATCGGTTTCTAGTAGTCTTCAATAGTATAATGTGGGAGCAACATTAGAGTAGTGCTTCAGTGTTTTCCAATACATCTTCCCTTTTTTTTATGAATCTATAGACTATAGCATCAAGTGCCCTTCCTGAAGACCACAAATTGTACCTTGATTGTACCATCATAGATTTCTCGTGAATGATATGCCCTAGCCAAGAGATGCTTTCATGCCTTGTAGCTTTCAAGATTGAGGGTTCACTTATATTGACAAGTCACACATTGAAGATATATTAGCACTTCAACTTCTTTAGAAATGGCATGAATATTAACTTTGCCTCAAATGTGACACTGAAACTAAGAATGCTTAGGATTATGACAAAGTTGACAAGCCAATCCACCGTAATCCTCAATGTGCTGCTGCTGTTGGAGAAAGTGCTTGGCTGAATATAGATATTTCTCAATGTCTCTTTGAAAACTCACTGAGCTTTATGAGGCTCTAGACTTGGTTTGGTATGCCTTTGAATCAACTGAAATTTCTTCTTTTCACCATGTTGACTTTTCATTCGAAGTCACAAGTACTACTATCACATATATTTTTGCCAATGGAGTTCTGTTTGATCGATGGATTGCATTCCAACAATCTTATCACAAGAACCAAACCTTCATACAAGGATATGAACTTGTCATGGAGCTGAATGATTGCCCTATCATAGAGCTATAGATAATAATACTAGTACACAAAACTCATAAAAAATTTCCCTATCATGGAGCTAAATGATCTCCCTATCATGGAGCTATTTCTGACCAGTTACTTTTGCCAAAATTTGATGATTTTCTTCAAGGTAAGTCCTCATCTGATTCAAAAAAATTTAGCAGCACTTTGAAGGCTTGCACTTGCATCTATGGTGGAACCTGGACTTGGTGGAGACTCCATCCAAAAACTCAAAGGTCTTACCAACTGGTAAGAACATTCATCCATTGTACCCTCAACCACCAGACTCTACAAGCTTACAATAGCGTGTATTATGTTGGCACATTGGAATGTTATTTCTTCTTGCATAATCACAAGTTTTACAAGCTAGCTTATCAGAGACTACGGCAATAATGTCTCCATAGATTGTGTTATCTAATGTAGCTCTATGAAATGTTTGGAAATTTGAACCATTGCTAGATACCAAAAATTGCAAGCTTCTTCCTAATGAGTCCACTTTTGCCCAAGTATCATTGGAAGCATTGCTATCTCCCTTGGTGATGTCCTTAATGCTCTCTAAACCAATGTCCACAAAGCCACAATACAAAGAGATGCATACACCACACTAACCACGGTCTGGATCAACTAATTGGACACTTTACTTGCAACAAATTTGTCATTTTTTAAGGCAAAAATCACCACCAAGAAATTAGTATTCAAAAATGTGTTGTTCATCATCCATTCTTTTCAAGATCTCAATGTTGGTTGTTGCAGGTAGGCCTGGACAACATACACCTCTTTGATACTACCTTCTCAAATCTCCCCATGCTACACAAAAGTCCCATTGCCACTCAATTTGGCACAACTATAACCTCTGAAGAAAGGTTTCTGGTGTACCAGTTGTATCAAAGGCTTTGTTTAATTTAAGGCCTCAACCTTGGTAGATGAAAAGAAGAAACATGGATCTTTTATGTTATTGTTGTTGCGATTGCTGTTGCTAATTATGTTTCTTGGATTCAATTTTTTTGGGATACTCTTATGGTGAAATAAAGAATGAAGATTTTACGGAACTGTCTAATAGCTGCTATAATGAAGAATTGTAGTCTCATGGTCACTATTTGAGAATAATCAACTAGTATGACAAGGAGGCTGTCAAATTTGTAGTGATGGCCAAAGAGATTGCATCGTCCCACAAGATCCACAAGTCTTGCTTTGAAGGCCATGCCCTGTAGAAAATGGTGGACAACAACTCCATGTTTTGAGGAAGAAACCTCTAATGAGGCTATTAGAGTAGCACATGTTGCACCTCTCATAGGCTAAAAATGGCTACCATCACTCCACCACTAGTGCTATCAGCAATTGGGGAAGAAAGAAAGTGCACACTTGCTTTTAACAACTTTTCCCTGTAAAAGTCACCCAATGGATCATTGCCTACGTGTTCGATCATGGCCACATTGAGGCATGAGTGGTCATTCCTTGCAAAGCCTAGCCTTGCTACAGCAACAAGAGTGTTTGAGAGAGATCCACCTATAGATGCTTTGAAAGAGCGCCCATCTAAAGCACGCAAAACCTTCCCTCTTTCTTCATGATTTACAATCTTCCTTATGCCTTTCTCAAGCTATAGATTAAGTAGGAAATCCTCTCCAAAACCTTTAGATTATAGCAATGAAAGCCTATGCTCATTGCATAAATGACTTGCTTTCCCAATTTGAAAACGTTGGGGCTCTTTGAGCTTCCTAAGGCCACCACTTTTGACAATTAAAGTTTCCTTCACACTTTGTTTGCTGCCTGGCCTTTAGCTTCTTCTGCTGTCGTGATGTTATGAGAACACAGTGTGAAAAAGTATGGAATGCATCATCATCCGAATTGGTATTCTTGAAGTGCCAAAGCCCATCGAAGAAGTTGTCTTGGTGGGTCGGATTTTTGCAGAAGAGATTTGATGGGTTCATGGTTAGTTTCAATAGTGACAGTGGTTCCATGAAGATATGGGTGAAATTTGGTAAAAGCCCAGACCACTGCAAATGAAAGTTCTGCACTCTCTTTAGTACTACCTCCAAGGCCAGTAGATGCTTGTCCCAAGTTGGGGTATGGATGAGGATATCATCCAGACAGATGAGGAGAACACCCTAGAGGATGAGGTTGTGGAAAATTGAGTTAGTAGTTTGTTGAAATGAACTGCTAGCATCTAAGAGGCCAAAAGGTATGTGTGTGAATTCATACAAGCCCGTAGGGGTTTTGAAGGTTGTTTTGTGAGCATCCTGAGGATTAAGGGGAATTTTCCAATACCTAGAGGCTAAATCAAGGGAGGTGAAATATCTAGATTTGCCTAACTGGTGGAGAAGATCAACAATACGAGGTAATGGGTAGAGATCGTGGAGGATTACCTTATTTAAGGGGAAAAAATCAATGCAAAACGTATATGTGCCATCTTCTTTCTTCATTGAATGAGGCTAAAAAACCCAATCACTACATGAAGGCTAAATGATTCCTTTTTTGAGCATGTTTTAAATAGATGATTAATAATCCTTTGCTGTTCCAATGGAGACCATTTTCGAGATGCCATGCGGACTGGGAAAGCATTGCTAGTATTAATGGAGTGATGGATTGGAAGATTGATTATGGTGGTCTTTTTGGGTTTGAGAAATAGCCTAGGGAACTTGTGTAATAGAGAACTAATATTGTTCATGCGTACAACTATATCAGCTAATGTGCTTTGTGTCTAAGTTGGGGCCTCGTGAAGAACACATCATGGGTATGGGAAGAGCTTGGGGCAAGACCAAGTGCTGGCTATCAAAGTGCAAATGGGCTCGAGTTTTGACAAACTAATCACAACCCAAAGTTAAAGGAAATAATTGCCGCGGCAATACATAAAAATCATGTGTGAATGTCTTGTGTGATACATGAAAGGTGCAATGGGCTATAGTGTGGGAGTGATATACTTCTTTATTATCTCCAAATAATATGGAGACGGAGTGGTTGTGCTTGTGGAAATACCTAAATGCTCTACTAAATTCATGCTAATAGAGGATATGGTGCTATCTGAATCTAAAAGTGCTTCATGGGGTGTGTCCAAGATCTCGACCAACATTGAACACACCATGCATCTAGAAGTTGTTGAAGCATGAATCTGCAGGGGTTGCCCTTCCATCAGCCACCCACTCAGATGTTTTTGGAAAGTGTTGCTAAGGTTGCTGCATCAGCTAATTGGACTTGAGCATTTTGTACCTGATGATTTTCTC
The DNA here is from genome assembly GCF_053477565.2 of Lygodium microphyllum. Lineage (NCBI taxonomy): Eukaryota > Viridiplantae > Streptophyta > Polypodiopsida > Schizaeales > Lygodiaceae > Lygodium > Lygodium microphyllum. The sequence continues at coordinate 115,528,169 of NC_141150.1, read as the reverse complement.
GTAGTTTTCAACAGTCCTTGTGAATATGTTCATATTGGTTGCAATAGAAACATTTTGGCCAGCCTTGTGCATCATGAATAGGCAGGTCAGCGATTACTGACTTGAGAATTTTGGATGTCGATGTCCATGGAGGTAGTTTGATGATCAAACAATTGTCATGGAGGAACTAGATGTGTTACCAAGATGTTATTTTCTGCAAATCTAGATTGCTACATGAAGGGAAGTTGGGCCTTGGTCACAAATCCGGTGGGACAGATCATGATGAAGGCAAGGCCAAAGGAAGAACAACTTTATTTCTTCAAATATGGTGGTATTAGCACGCAATAATATTTGATTTAGCTTAACTGCAAACTATGATACTAGTTTGAATTGTTGTTGCCTCAATGTTTTTAATTGCTAGAGAGTAGTTTGCATGACATTGTGATTAGCAAAATTTTGAATTAATAAAGATATTTGATTTACCCAATCTATTTTGATAGCATTCTCTTGATGCTGGACAAACCATGTCGGCTATGCCTTCGAGTAGAGTGCGGGCCCCCATTTCTTTACGAGTATCACGCCATTGGTGATAGCTAACAATGTTCTCAAAATGATCCTACCATGTCAAAAGATCTTTTGTGTGAAGGCCGGAAAATGCTTTGGGATGCACCTTGGGGTCAAGCTTATGTGTGTGGGAGCCTTTTGTGGATAGATAACATAGAAGTGCTTGATTAGTATTGTTGATCTGAACCACCATACTAGACATAGCTTGGAACACTTGTTCCATTGGAGTTGCATGGGAAAACTCCAGATTATTCAACGAGGCATCCTCATAAGGAGGGCTCTGGGGTAAAATTAGGTGACTCATGTGGGAAGAGCAGTGGTGAAAGATGACCCGATTTATTTTGTGTAAAGCAGCAGATCGCGTGATGAACATAGAACTACTACATGAGTTAGGGGAGAACTGCTCACTACCTCCACCAATGTGGTGTGCATAGGTTTAGTCGAGAACTGGCCCTTATTCCAGGCATCCTCTTCTCTCTTTATTCCCATTTGGTCATACATCAAGAACGTCTCCGCAACTAAACTATTGAGGCCATTTTGGGGGTGATATCTATGTGGCAAGGTCCAGTCCTACAGCTTAGTTGGCATTACATCATGGGCTTGCGACCCTATGGTCGTTACAACATATATATATATATATATTACTATATTTAAAACTTGGGATTCTTTCAATTCTTAATTTCTTATATACTAGAAAGGTGGCAAACGATAAATATGTTTATATATTTATCAAAACCCTATAATGTAACCTATCATTAAAAAGTAAACTAAAAATGGAATCTAATGAGCCATCGAGCTCATGCATTCAGGTACATGCGTTTTGCCAATTTGATATGTCCCGCTAGAATACTCTATATATATTTTTTAATTTTTATTTTCAATAAAAAACACAAGAGTCTAATTTTCATTTAATTTAAAGTTTCAATTCCAAAAATTAATAATAAAAGAGAGATAGCGCTATTTACCATAATTCATTTTCAGGCCAAAACTGTAAATTTGTATCACTTACGCACTGGTCTGACACCAACCTCTGCAATACTATGCAGAATAGAAGCAATGAGAGCACCAAGAGCAATCACAAGTGCAAGGAGGTAAGTGCCAAATTAGAGATATATATATATATATATATATATATGATTTTGAATATGTATATATAAATATCGTCAATCAAAAATGGATGAATTTCTAAAAGCAACATTCGTTGTCGCTTATGCGAAGCTTGTCATCGCTTAAGCGACACACAGTTTTTATAAGCACTTTTATACCAACAATGACTCTAAAGGGTCACTAGGTGCCTCGCTAAAGTGCTCGCATATGTGACAAACAACAGCAACATCACTTGTGACGTAGTGTGGCATCGCTTTACGGCGTGTAAGCATCACTAGAGATGTCGTTGTACACCTAATGGCTAGTAGTGAGTTTTGAGGTAACTTGTTTAAATGGGAGTTAACGAGGCTTAGAAGGGAAATAAATTGTGGTTACTTTTCAAGTGGAGCTTCTCTTTCTCTCTCTTCTAAGATTTTGGCTAAAGCTTCAATGGTGTCTGCCAAGAAATCCTTCAATCTTGCTCTCCAGTGAAAATTTCTTCCAACCAAATCATGGGGCGAAGATTCTTCATCTCCTGCACATCAGATAGAGCACTTATGTGAGGTAGTTGATGTAGAGAATGGACTAGCCTCTAATCCACCTATTCTTGCTTCACACTTCTGCTGCAAATCTGTTCCACGTTGGTTGGACACTCTTGGCACACTCAGTGCACCTCCAACAAGATTCAATAAGATATCAACCCTAGGTTTTCTTCCCTTTGTTGACAACCCTAAAACATAGCAGGTAGCCATAGCCATAGACCTAGGAGCTTAAATTTCTTCAATCTTTGGGCCTTCCCAACCTCAAAGCTTCTCTACCATCATTTTAAACCTGAATGGACTCCAAGATTGAAGACATTGCAATGATTTTAACCAATTGAGGATCTTGAAGCTCATATTGAATGTTTATTTTGGTGCTTTTATTCAAGAGGCTTGAATCTTTGACATTCAAGTGTCCCCGAAGCATTGATTCTTCATGAATTCAACCATATTGGAGCTTATATGGGCTGAGCTTATGGATCTTTCAAGATTTATGATGGATTCATGGTGGATTATGGAGTACTTTTCTATTATTTGGATTGGAGTTGACATCAATCATCTTCTTCATGCTTAATCAAGGTATTGCACTTGCTTAATCTCTAGAATCTCTCAATAATCCACTTGCTTAATCTCTAGAATCTCTCAATAATCCACTTGCTTTAGCTTTTCCACTTGTTGATGAGATTAATTCTCTAAATTGATCAATAGATCATAGATTAGTTATCTTTTTATTAATCACAGTTTGTTACGTTGAATCTTAGCATTCATTTCAATCTTGTTCCATCATGGATATCATTTACAAAGTTTTGATGCATAACCTTGACTTAATTGGCTGATTTCCTTTACCCAAGATTGCAATATTATAAAGGGTAAGTAGTAGCAATCAATGAGTCATTGAATTGCATTGGTAAAACCCTCTTCCCGTCCATTTTGTCAAAATTTCCATCCTACTGCATTTCATGAAAAGGGTTGAATGGATATTTTAGTAATGTGTCTCATGGTGATTTATTAGAGTAGCTGCTACTACCATGTTGATATTCCCACCGAGGAAAAAGGTGGATGCTAGGGAAGATAATGAGACAAAAGAGAGGTGACCCTCCCTCACTATTAAAGATCCCGAAGAAGTGCAACCAACCAACCTGGAGGGAACTTTGCCCACCTCCCGGTGATTTCGAGCCCGTGTAGGGAGCCTGTCTGACCATTTTATCCCTCACATAGGTACAATGAATGGATAATTGAAGATTGAAGGGCTTTCAAAGACTCAATTACCTTCAAGAGTAAAACAGGGTAAAACAAAAACTTTACAGGACACTGTAGGGTATTTACAGGTACCAACTTCATTACTAAACTACAAATGCAAGTACGAAAGGGTATCCAAAAGCCCTATTCAGCCTCCTATAGGGTTTGGTAGCCATTTGGAACCACCATTTACTCTTACAAGTGGAAACAGGGTATTTATAGGTTGAAATAGGGTGTAGGCCTGAAAAGTTTAGACTCAAGGATTGAATTGTAGAATTTTTTATCCTAAACCTGCTATGGTGTGTTGTAGCTCATCTTAAAGAGGGAATTTTTGGCTTAAATTTTAATAAAAAATTTTGGTTATTAGAGTCTCCTAGCTCAAGTTATAGCCAATTTTCTAATAAGGGGTATTGCATAGAACTACACTACTATAGCGGCAGTGCATAAAGACAAGAATAAGGCCTAGGATAAGTATGCACAACAAATTAGAGATTCCATGCTGGGTAATATACCTCAAGAGGGCCCTAAAGAGTCTCAAGTGAATGGATAAATTATTGCACTCAACAATACCATGTGTGAACATGAGAATAGGCATGCCCAATGTCATATGGAGCTATTATCAAGAGTGGAGCAGATGCTATTGTCTACTAGTCAAATAAAGTCTTCCATTTAGAAGTTAGTGGATTCCACTATCCAAACAAAGGCTTCTCGTGACAAGTTAGTAGAATCCAGTGCTCAAATACTTGCTCAATTCTCCCAATGGATGTAAATGCAAATGGGATCCAAAGAAGCATAAGACAAAGGGATATTCCAAATAGACAATATGAAATAGGTGAGGCTTCACAAATATATGATGACTATTTGGGCAGTTTGAATGGTGCCAATTCCCAAGATTTTGGGATGAAAACGCAACTTCCTAGAGATCCTCTACCAATGAGAAGGTTTCATACTGGTTCTCAACCACCTATTGGGAGAGTTCCATCTTCTTTTGGGGGTTCTATGCCTAATACTCATGACTAGTCTATTTTGGGATAGCAACCCTTCCAGGAAAGATATCTAAAAGATAATATCATCTTGTCAAAGTACAATGGTAAATCATCTTCACCATTTGATCTAGAGGAATAGATTTCCAAATTGGAAACTTACTTTGATATATTCCCTAGAATTGATGATATGAAGATTCATTTTTCTTCCTTGCATTTGGAGGGATTTGTGTATACTTGGTAGAGATATATTAAGAAGGAAAACATACTTATAGAGAATTGGGGTGCAATCAAGACACTTATGTCTAAGGTTTTTTTCTCTCCTCTTGAAAAAGAGAAATTGGCACAAAGGTGGTATGGATTAGAGCAAAGAGGCCTAAGTGTACAATAGTATACCAACCAATTCCTTAATCTTACCATGTATGTAGAGAGCATGAGTGATGAAGCTAAACTCTACACGTACATGTATGGTTTAGAGCCTTCCTTATTAACTAATGTTATGGTGCAAAATTCTACCACTCTTTTCAAAGCTATTGAGCTTGCAGAGATCTATGGAAGTAAATATAGAAGGGAGTCCTCATTTCAGCCTAGTTATGGATAGTCAAGGACTGTTTTTAAACAGGGACAAGTTGGCAATGTTTATGGCAGTAATCATGTGCCAAGTGGGAGCTTAAGAGTGCCGACTTATCCATCAATCAATGCTTCAAGACTTCAAAGAAATTTCAGGGTAGCAAACAGTCCAAGAGTAGATTTCAAACAAGGGGATAGCAAGTCTAAATCTATTTCAGTCAATATGAATCCAAAGTCTATTCCTATGGACCTTTATAAAGAAAGAAAGGAAGAAGGCTTATGCTTCAAATGTGGGGAAAATAATACAACTGATTATGCCACAAAGTGTATATATAAAATGGCAAAAGCCAAGGTTCATAGTATGTTAGTCTTTGAGGATTTTGAAGATGACATTGATAAGGCTAATGCAATTATACCTATTGCTCAAAATGAAGATCTTGAGGAAGAAGTTGGGAAATAATATTTTTATGATCCTACCGACTCTTTTCCTTTTGATCCAAGTGGGAGTGTTCCTTTCGATCCAAGAGGGATTTATGATGATCCACTTGTTGCCACTAGTTGTTCCATTTTCATGGATGCTTGGACAAATTCTAAGAGCCCTAATACACTTTGTATGAAGGGTAATATTCATGGGAAGGACGTGTTTATCCTAATAGATAGTGGCAATATACGTAGTTTTGTGAATAATTCCATTATGGATAAGTTGAATTGTTTTTCCACTTACTTATAGCAGCCCATAAGAGTTCAAATGGCCAATGGGGAGGAAAAAATCAGTACTCAAATATGCCCACGGCTTTCTTTAAAATTGGTTGAAAATTATGAAGCAAAAGTAAATATGATAACCTTGGAAATAGGGCCTATAGATATTGTACTCAGTTGTGATTGGTTGATGACATTAGGTAAAATCACTTTGGATTTCTCACAGTTGTATATGAAGTTTATCTTTGATGGACAGCTCATCTATTTACAAGGAATTCCTAGTAAATTAAATTTTCAGCTTATCACCATTCAACAACTCAAAAAGGAGTACAAGAGGTGCTCACAAATATTTGTTTTGCACTTAAATAAAGAGGTTGAAGATCAGTCCACAAATTCAGCAAGTTATCCAACCTTGAAAGCTCTTCTTGAGAAGTACAGGGATTTGTTTGAGGTGCCTACTTCATTGCCTCCCAAGAGCACAATAGATCACCCCATTGATTTGGAGCCCAACTCAAAGCCAATTAATAAGCCACCCTACAGATTGTCCAAGTGTGAGTGGGAAGAAGTAGCCAAGCAAATCAATGAGCTTCTTGAAAGGGGATTCATTGGACCTAGTTTTTCACCCTATGCATCTCTAGTCTTGTTAGTTAAAAAGAAAGATGGATATTTTAGAATGTGTATTGATTAAAGGGATGTTAACAAGATCACAGTGAAGAATAGGTACCCCATACCTTGAATTGATGATTTTCTTGATGAGCTCAAGGGGGCTAGATTCTTTACAAATATTGAATTGAGGTCAAGGTATCATTAGATCTATATGCAAGAGGGTGATGAAATCAAGACTGCTTTTAGGACTGATCGAGGGCTCTATCATTTTCTATTAATGCCATTTGGGCTTACAAATGATCCAGCTACCTTCCCAAGTCTAATGAACAGAATTTTGCAGCCTTTTCTCTTTCAGTTTGTCTTAGTCTTATTTAATGACATTTTGATTTACAATAAAACCCTTGAGGACCATCTATCATACATGAGGAAAGTTTTTGATGTATTGAGACATCATAGACTCTTTGCTAAGGAAAAGAAATGCTTTTTCATGTAGACTAAAGTGGAATACTTGGGACATATTGTTAGTGAAAAAGAAATTCAGGTTGACAAGAAGATGTAGTGTATTAAAGTTTGGCCAATACCTACGACCACTACTTCATGCCGAATTTTTTTTAGGATGTGTTTTGTTTGGGGTGGTAAATGGGTTAGCTACGTCTATGTATGTGTGTCCTTCTTATTTTGATTGATTTCTTATTTATAGCCCTTTGGTTGTTTTGCAGGCATTCTTTGTGATTGTCTGTATTGTGGTGTGTGTGTTTTCCATCTAAATGGCGCCTCACGCTCCTCTTCCTATCCAGTATGTCCCACTAGTTAGTAGGGATTACTCTTCCCTACTAACTTTTGAGCCAATAACGAAAGCAGGACTCGCGACTTTCGTGGATGCTTCATTCCCCTTGATTCCAGATGATCCATCTATGTGTGATGAGTTCCTTGACTCATACAGTAAGAAGTCGGGACTGATCCATGGTGTTTCCATGACATTGACACCCCAAGGGTTAGGGAATGCTTTGTCTCTTCCCTACAAAGGAGAGCCCTTTGTTACAGATAGAAAATTATTTTCCAACGATGAGATTTACAAGCTGTTACAGAAGCAGACTAAGGAAATTTTGGATGTCAAGAAAGTGATCAACACTTCACAAGTTTCTTTTTCCATGATCACTGATCATGTGTGGAAGTTGGTCTGCCAGTTTCTCCAAGACAGGTTTATGCCTGCCAAAACACCATCCCATTACTTGTCCAAAGATCTCTTCACAGCTTCCAGGATGGTGTTAAAAGGAGTGGCTATTGATTGGAGCACTTACCTACTTACAATGATGGATCAACATTTCGTCAAAGTAACCAGAGAAAATGTCACAAACGTCACATATGGATCCTACATGTATGGTTTCTTGGCATACTAAGGCCTAAAGAAGGGTGTGCTTCCACCTCCTCCATCTGATCGAGTACCTCCTCCACCACCCTCAGAAGATTCAAAACCTATTGATATAGAGGATCTTGATTTTCCTCCTCCACTGGTCATTTAGCGAAAGTGCTTGAAGCATGTGGCAGATAAAGCTCCTTCAGTTCTTCCTTTACTCACAATTCCTGCTACATCTGGCAGTGACCTCCCTGCTTATCTCACATGTAAAAACTTGTTCAGAGCACATAGAGAGGGTTCCTTGGACATATCAGCCCCTTCATTGCACAGTCTAGTGTTGGGAGATGCCATCCCATTTCTCTGTAAAGACATCCAGAGTTCGATTGAACTTTCAGTGAGCATGTGTTCAACACTTGTATGCTTCCTTTTATGAAGAATTGATGCAATCTAAAGACCAGTTGGATAAGGCAACATCAGAGTTAGCCTCTGCTAAAGACACACTACTAGATTTGTTTAAGCAGATGAAGCAATAAACCCAAATGATTGAGACCCAAAGAGAAGAGATATCTTCTTTGAAGATTCAATTAACAAAGGCTCAATCATAGGTCACTAAAATCTCAGAGGAGAAGGAGAAAATGTCTAAAGAAGTGCAAGAGTTTCAAACTCTTTTCGATGCAAAAATCTCAGCCTTACAGACTGCTCATGACACAGTGGAATCACAAGCTTCCCAAATCAAGTAGTTGCAAGACCAATTGACACAATCATGGTTTGTTCCTCCAAGCCCTAATGTTCCACTGATCCCTTCTCTCTCTACGCAAGACTTGGCAGTTCTCCAAAGACAGGCTACCTTGTGTCCATTATTTCAAGATAAAGTGGAAAGATTGCAATCCAGGATGGATCTGTTATGGTCTATATTTGAGCATTTCCAGGAATATGTTCCTCCGGACCATTCTTTCTTTGTCCACTATCAATTACAGAAGTTGGCCTTTTACATGAAGCTTTCAATGATGGATCTTCCTCTTCCAGACGATGGTTGGAGTGGGGCTTGGTCTCCTAAGTTACTGACAGAAGTGGTCCGTATGGTGTTTGAAGATTCTGTGAGACGACAGATACCATGTTGCTATCATATATGTATCTACGAGGTGACCTATTGATTCCAAATGAAGTAGATATGGTCGGGTATGTGGGAGACGTGGTTTTGCAAGTTGTTTTGTATGTCAACTATTTGGAGTTGGGAATAGATGACATGTTTCAGAGTTACTCCTCAAAAGCAGCTACTTGCCCTGATAATTCCTGTCATTCAATAATTGATTTCGTGGTCCTGAATCAACGTCAGAACACAACTTCTACCTATGTACAGAGCACTAACCAACTGAGGGTGGATATCTTAGCTCACCTTTCCAAAAACCATCCACTTGATTCAAACTTTTTTTATGCCTATCAGAGAAGATCTATCTTAGGTTCCTCTGTTCCTAGCCTATTGTACTACCAACAAATGGCTCACCGTTATAATACCTATTTTTCCCTTTATCAAACCAATTCAATAGTAATCTTACCCCTTCTTTTCTAACCTCAACCTTTTCCTCAAATTCCCATTTTTACCTATTATTCTTTTATCGAGGATAGAGTATTTTCTCCTTCTCCACCATGCCCTTCTCCATCTATCCATGTACCTTTTACTTTTCCTATTTATCAAATAACACCTTTTCTAACTGATTCCCTAAAATTTTTAGCCACTCCTTCTTTAACTTATTCCTCATTTTATGATTTTTCCTACCCATCTCTTCATCCTCTTTTACTTATTCCACTTCCATCTCCTACCACTTCTATCTCTCAACCCCCTCAGTTGGTTAGTGAATATGAAGGGTTTGATCAGCAGATTCCCAGAAGACGAGGATGGAGCTCGAGCGATTCTCTTACAGGACCTTAGATAAACTAGCCAATAATTCCAAGGGATTGGACAATTGCCAGTCAAGCATACAAGAACTACCTTCATTTTGCTCACCAATATTCACAATCTCTAGATCCTTCAGTGAGATTGACAGCTCATTTTGCTTGATATCTAGCATACATGCATAGGCATTCTCATAATGATCAAAAGCCCATTCCAAAGCTTTGTATGAATGTCAATGTGAACATTGACTCCTACCAGTTGGATGTCCTGTATTTTCATGCCCTATGTCTACCTAGTAGATATCTTGTTTTGCTAGAAAGGATGTGCTGCCTGTAGTTCTTTCAAAATCCTCCAAAGACATTTGTAGATGAATCCTTCTCCAGGATCATTTTCGAAACCACCAAGCCTTAAAAAGGGATCATCTTCATTGATGCCTTTGCAATGTATTTTGGATGATTCTTAATTATATATATATCTTTTTGGAGGTGTCATTCAGATGGTTGTGTTAGTATTAGTATGTGTGTTGTAATAATTGTATGTGATGAGCTTGTGCTGATTGAGAATAATTTGTTTGAGAGCTCGTCTATGGTAGAAAGCTAACAAAAAACCTCTCATATCCTTTACAAATTTTTTATGATTTTTTTTAAAATGATTAATCAGATGATTAAATTAATAATGAAAGTTTTCCTTTAGTAGTATTTTTCTCTCAGATACAAGAGCTAAGTTGGGGTCATGGTTTGAAGAGATTATTGAAGATCCTACGGAAGTTAAAATTTAGCTCTTTAATGAACTTATATTATTCTTTTCCTTAGGTCACGAGAACGCTTCCTTTCTAAGTGTGGGGATATGTTGAGAGTGGAAAAGACTGAATTTTTGACTGATTTTTATTGTTTTTTAGGTCTGAATGATTGTTTTTTAGGGATTTAAAGAGATGTATGGTTGTTAATGGAAGTATTTGAGAGTGTTTTGGATGATATTGATTATGTTTTGGAAGTTCATGATGATTCTCAGTAGAGATATGAAGCTCTATGAGGTTTCTGATTGATTCTGTATACCTTCCGTATAACTTCTGTTTTGTTCTGATTATCTTTTGTATGAAGCATGGATTGATGATTGATGAAGATTGAGATCTTTTGAAAGCTTATTGAATAGTTTTTGATAATTTGGGATGGTTTGAGTATGAGTTATGAGGTTCTGATGACCTTCTGTAGACCCTCTGTAGAGCCTCTGTCTCTGTACTGTAACTGTACTGTAGCTGCTCTGATACTGTACTGTAACTGTTTTGTAGACCTTCTGTAAAGTGTTTTGTAGAATGCATGTGTGACTTTGGAAAATTTTTCTAACCTTTGGAAAGGATGAATCTAAGTTCAATAGAGCTAAAACAAATGGAAGAAGCATTTGCTGAAGATTGAAGAGAAGACTAAGTGACAGTGATAGTAGTGAGCTCTGAAAAGACACTATAGTGGCTCTGATGACTCGTCATATCACACCTCTTGGGAGGTGCATCCACTACCTAAGAAGGATTATTGAGAGTTATTATGAGATTATTGTAGTGAGGAGATGATGTACTATTGAGAGAGAGAGAGAGAGAGAGAGAGAGAGAGAGAGAGAGCCAGCGATAGTCAATTCTATCAAAACAGTGTAACTGTATATGAGAGATTGAGGGAGAGAACTATGAAGACATTGAATATGAATATTATGTTATTGATTTCCATTCAAAGATGGTGTAATCTTTTTTGTTCTTTGTTATATTGAGGAATTCTATGAAGATGTTGAAGAATATGGTTGATTCTATCAAATCCGTGGGAGATATCTACTATGATGCTGCATGAAGATTTGTTGTTTTCTTTGTTTTGTTGATCAAAAGAATGAAATAAGAGCTTGTTGATGTTACAAGATAGATTTTCTTGCAAGAGAATTCCCTTTTCCTTGGTGTTCCTCTTGGGGCTCCAAATTGCAATGGTTGACTTCCTAAGACATCCAAGGGAAAGATCATATACTAATATATCCATTCATCAAGTTTCAATATACTTGTGCATTAGCTTGAATTTTCTTGATTTTGTTTTGTTGTAGAATTTCTTGTAGAGTTTATGGCTAGTATATATTTACCTACAAGTGCATCCTTATGCTTTTTTTGAAACCAATGTACTTATATGGAGGATATCTTACCTAAAGCATCATCCCTCTTAACTTCCAAAACTTTTGCTATCCAAAATGGATGACCCATCTCATCATCCTCAACTAGTTTTGCCACAAGCGAGCCTAACTTAGTTCATTAATAACGCCTTGCCATATTTCTTGTAGCTTCTCAATTGTTGTTCTTGATCTTGTACTACCAATATATATTTCTCGCTCCTTACGATGTAAGATCTTTTGGATCTCCTATAACATTTGTACATTGAATATTTTTCTAGAGGATTTTTAGTATTAAAATTTTTATTCCATGCAAAAGGCTTTTCTAGATGCCAATCATTAGTTTATATTTTTGTAAGTATTTTCTCTAGGTCCTAGAAAAATCATCTCACCAAGTCACATCATATGTGTGTGCATACTTTATATTTTTGAGGTTGGGATAGTGAATACGTCTTTTGAGAAATGATTGAGAGCATGTTGAATGGGTTTAGATGGTTTGAAGTGGTTTTGGTTTGATCTATATGGTTTTTACGCCTTCTGTTGACCTTCTATAGTGTTCAATTGAGCTTTTGTAGATCTTTTATTGTTTTCTATTTGCTTCTGTGAATGTTTTGATGGATGAATGTTTAGCTTAGGTAATGTTTTGAAATATTAGAAAATGAATAATACAAGCATGAAATATCTCGAAGACGTAGAACTAGTTGAAGAAGACTTGAAGTGAAGACTACAGTGATAGTGACAATAGTGAGCTTTCAAGGGACATTGTATTGGCTTTGGTGACTCCTCATATCAGACATACCTCTTCAGAGGGGCATCCACAACCAAAAGAGGGTTATTGAGGATTATTCATTGTATTTTCAATGTACTATTGAGTGAGGGTATGCGTGAAAGTGATCAAGTATGAGAGATAGTCATTTCTATGCTAAAAAAATATTGTATTTACATTAGAGATTGAGAGAAGATTATGAAGACATTGAAGATGAATACTATGTGATGAAGTTCCATTCACAGTGGAGCATTCCTTTTTGTTTTGTGTTTCTTTGATGTATTCTAAGAAGAATATGAAGAATGTGATTACTTTTGTTAAAGAAAAAAATCGTGGGAGATTCTTTCTATGATGCTGCATGAAGATTTGTTGTACTTGGTATTCTTTTTCCTATTGTGGTTACATAAAGAATAAAAACAATCTTGTTGATGAGAATAAAAGATAGATTTTCTTGTAGTAACATCCATGTTTCCTTGGTGTTCTCTTGAGAGCTCCACGACCATGGTCAAATGGAAATCCATCCACAACCTCATAAGATTGATCGGGACTAGGATCCTTATCATGCTCTTCAAATTAATCTTGCACACTCGCTATTGGTTCATCAACAACCTCATCATCCCCATCCTCAAGTACTATCATGTTATAATCCTTAACCTTGGCATTTTTTAAAGTGCACTTTTATGCATGATCAAGTGTATACTTCTCACCACATTTGGAGCATAGACCCTTTTCTTTTCTTTCCTTGAAAGGACCCATCAGTATAAACTTGGCATTATTTGCTGAATTATTTCAAGGTCTATTGTTATCTTGCCTAGGCTTCACTCTATGGCTGATTGTTGACTTTGAAGCACTTTCTTGTCTTGAGGCATTGAAAGTAGGATATGTAGGGACTTTGGGACTGCTAAATGAAGTATTAAAATCTCCATATTTGCCACCAAAGTTTCCCTATTAGCAATAGCCCTCGACTTTCCAAAAGAATTATGCATAGGAATATCCCTCCTATACTTATGATCATACCTCTCAGCTAGCTCAATAGCATGGAATAGTGTGGTGGGTTCTTGGACCATAACATCAGCTAACAAATTAGGCTCTAGACCATAGATATACTTCTACAACTTTGCATCATTTCTCACACTCTCTACCTACATAGAAAGATTCGAAAAGTAATTTGTATACTCTCTAACTGATAGGCTTCTTTGATCCAACTGACACCATCTTCTTGCCAAGTTTTCCTTCTTAATGGGAGATACAAACACCACAGGGGATTCACTAGTAGTAATAAGGAGACGTCACCTGCGTGTAAGAAATATATGAAAATGCCCCTTATCTACCCCCTATTTATGGGACCTTACCTTATAAAATGTACCTTCCTTCCCTTAACTAACCCCCCTCCCTTACACTCACGTGGTACCATACGGTAAACCCTAGTGGACCCCTCGAGACAAACACCTAAGCCATCTTAGCTTTGAATTTCTTCCAACAACTATTAACTTGTTGATTTTGCCCAAATGCCCTATTTTGGATGAATACACCTGACCCTTGCTCTAGGGAGTATAATGGCTAAAATTCCTATTGTAGAAAACCTGTAATAACTTGTATAATCCCTGTGGCTAATCAATGGAGTCCCAAAAAATACTATCCAATTGAGATCTTTATGTCTTCAAGAACTCCACTCGTGGTACATGTGGTGAGGGATATAACATCATGACATGCTCCCTACATGGGCATGGAATCATCGAGAGAGGTGGGCAAAGTTCCCCTCCGTCAGTTGGTTGCATTTCTTTGAGATCTTTAATAGTGGGGGAGGGCCACCTCTCTATTGTCCCACTATCTCCCGTGGCCTCCATCTTTGTCCTCGGTGGGAATATGAACATGGCAATAGCATTCTAATCAATCAATCAATGATGAAATGCATAACTAAAAATTTCTTTCAGCCTTCAATGATATGCATGATTGATCAACGAAAGATTGGAATGAAGAAGTGAGTGTTGGCTAAGGATCGTACCAATACAATTCAGTGACTCACTAATTGCTAGTACTTACCCTTTACAAAATTTCAATCTTGGTCAAAGAAAATCAAACAATCAAATCAAGATTATGCATCAAGACATTGCAAATGATCCCATGATGAAATACGATTGAAATGAATATTAAATATAAATTTAATAGGCTCTGATCAATGAGAATAGTACTAATATTGAGCTATTGATCAGCTCAAAGAATAAATTGATCAATAATCTCCCATGAATAAGTGGAAAAGCCTAAAAGTAAGTGGATATTGAGAGATTTTAGAGATTAAGTAAAATACCTTGATAAAGCTTGAACAAGATGATTGATGCAAGGTTCAGTCTAATATTTGAGGAATCTTCTATAATCCACCATGAATACATCATGAAGCTCCAATAGTCCATAAAATTAGCCTATACATACTTGAATAAGATTGAATCCATGAAGAATCAATACCTCGAGCTTCCTTGAATACTTGAATGTTGAAGATTCAAGCTTCTTGAAGAAAAGCCCCAAAATAAACCTTCAATGTGAGCTTCAAGAAACTCAATATGCTAAAATCTTTGAAATGCCTTCAATCTTGAAGTCTATATTCCAGCTCCAAGATGATGGTAGAGAAGCCTTGAAGGTTGGGAAGAGCCAAATAGTAAATAAATTGAAGCTTCCAATTCTATGGAAATGGTTTCCCTATCGTGTATTAGGGTCTCAGAGAAGAAAGATAAAGATTAGAGGCTTCAAAAGGCTAATTCTTGTTGAGTATAATGCTAAGCAATGGTCTAATGAGTAGGCAAAGCTAGAGATGAATGATTGTTGACTATCAAGAGCTGGAGAAAATGAGCAACAAATTAGCACAATTCAGGATACATTTTTTGGGCCTACTCTTGATTATGTCCTATGTGTCATACCTCAAGTTTGGTTGTTGAAATGGTCAACAAGAGATGAAGTTTCATTTCCCCATGCTTTCAGAAGGAGGTAGGATGATTACCGATCAAGAGAAGCGAATATTTGTTGTCCACCATGAAAGCTTTAGCCAAAACCTTGAAAGAGAGAGGAAAGAGAAAGCCTATCTTGAAAAGTAACTAAAGTTCTAACCAAGACTAACTCTATTCACTCTATCTTTAACCATTGTACCTCCAAAATAGCTTGTTATTGATCCACAACCTATCATTTTGTCCAAGATGCCTCCAACTTTTCCTTCATGTACTCCAATTAACTCTAACTAGCTATCCTTGGTCTTGTTGGTCATTGCACTTGTCCATTTTTCAAACAAATAACACTTTGTCCTTGAGTAACTAGGAAGTAACAAGCCTATGGAAGGAAATCCAAGTAAGAATTGTACCAAATGGATCAAAGATTAATGCTCTGATACCATTTGTCAAGGAGAGAGCTGAGTGGTGAGAGAAAGAAGAGTAGAAGAGGGAGAAAAGAGGAGGCAGAAAGAGTGAGAAGGAGAGAGAAAGACTAGAAAGATACAAAAGAAGAGAGAGAGAAGCCATGAAAGTTGAGTACAAGAAGCAGATGAGATGAGAGACAATAATTGTATTATAATCAAAGATGGCAAAAATTAAATGTCTCACACATTTTATACCTATGTCAATGTGACAAGGTATTATTAATAACTCTCTCTGACTAACACATGTATTCCCAGCTTTTTGCAAGAGCTTGGATTATCTATCTCACTACATCAACTATGGAATGATTAAGCTCTTTTTCAAGCTAAGAGATAAATTCTCAATGGCTTAGTGGAGGCCATTGACCATGCTAAATGTGTACTATAAGATTATTGCCAAACTTGACATTGCTCTAAGAGTAAAGTACCTATTGTCCAAAATCCTAGACCAAGATAAATATGAGCTTCCTCTCATGGGAAACACATCCATGATGCCATACTCAATCTGGTTTGCCTAATAAACTCTACATTTGAATGAGATGACCAATTTGTCCTTATCAATATGGACAGCGATAAGGTATATGATAGAACCATGTGGGACTTTATCATTGCAACTTTGGAATGTATGGGCTTTGGCTGCCCCTTTAGCAAGATAATTTCTAGACTTTACAGGAATGCTACAATAACAATCAATATTACTAGTTTGATTTTGCATTCCTTCCAATTGAAGAGATCAATGAGGCAAGGGTGTCCCTTTGTTGGCACCCCTTCTCTTTGATAAGAGATCATTGATCCTTTACTCAAAACTGTGCACTTCAAGATTCAAAAAGGTGCTTTAGAACGACTTTCACTACCAAATAATCTAGCCTTCACGTTTGTTCCATCAATTATAGCTCTAATATTGTGGAGGGCAATAAAGAAAATATCGATACCTTGCTTAGCATTTATGAACTTTTCTATTTTGTTTTAGGATCCCGAATAAGTATTAAAAAACTAGAAAGTCTTTTTCTCCATCCTCATACATTGAGTACGTGGATCTAAAGATGTGTTTTCCAAGACTTTTTTTTTTTGTTCTTTCTTACATGTCTCTCCATATGCGAAGTCATAATGATCTAGCCCATGTATTTTCAGAGTAGGAGCCATGTTCCTTAGGTCCATTATGGCTTAGGTATTTGTGAAAACACCATGATTCTTCCCTACCTAAACTTGCAAGTGGAAGGATTTTAGCAAAAAGAGACAAAAAAACCAAGGGGCTACTAGTTCCAGAACCATGGTTAGAGCCAAAGTTTTGCAACTTGTGACAACTTGGTTTTTTTAAACTAATATTTAGTGTGTTTATTTGCACATTTATTTGTGCATTTATATGCCTATTTGTGATTGCACATACTGCATATAAATAGGCCTCTATGTTACCGTCAAATTTACAGATGGAGCGCATTTAATAGGTTGCAAAATGTTGCGCTATATATTACATGAAATAAGCATGATTTCCAACGTGAGACTTTTGATGGGCCTTTAATCATGACTTTAGATGTGCCCATAAGTTTTTTAATCTAGTTCAAAACATGCATCAATCTAGCCAACTATGGCTCGAATCCTTTGTGGTGTTGTGAATGTTGAGAAATAGGATTGTGTGGATTAAGAGGGGTTTTTAATGCCAATCGTCCGCTTGTGGTGTGAGTGCTCAATGTGGGAGTCTTGCCAATCCTCTATTAGTAGTCTGAGTGCTCAATGTTACCAAACATAACAAGAAAGACTCATTTTAAAGTATGTGCTAGATTATGTCGGACTAATATTGTGAATGTTGCTTATTCCCATACAGTGAAAAATATTGATCCTCTCTTAAAGTCAACTCTTTGCAATTAAGGTTCATACCTTTGATCCTCAAGAGAATCTCTCGAGGTATCCTCACTATTATACGAATGTGTGATAGTAGCCGCATTCTAGCCATTCTCCAATTATAAGGAAGTTTCAACCATATCCTCATTGATTTCCTTTCTCGAATGGTCAAAAGGATGCAACAACATCCTCTATGATACCAATAGACCAGGTCTAGGACAAAAAAAAAAGAAGGTAAAGTATATTGGGTGTACTTGTTTCTGAGAAGGAGCATGTTAAGAGAGGATCAATATTTGTGTGAGTGCTCAATGTGGGAGTCTTGTCAATCCTCTATTAGTAGTGTGAGTGCTCAATGTTACCAAACATAACAAGAAAGACTCATTTTAAAGTACTATGTGCTAGATTATTTCGGACTGATATTGTGAATGTTGCTTATTCCCATACAGTGAAAAATATTGATCCTCTCTTAAAGTCAACTCTTTGCAATTAAGGTTCATACCTTTGATCCTCAAGACTAGAATCTCTCGAGGTATCCTCACTGTAATACGAATGTGTGATAGTAGCCGCATTCTAGCCATTCTCCAATTATAAGGAAGTTTCAGCCATATCCTCATTGATTTCCTTTCTCGAATGGTCAGAAGGATGCGACAACATCCTCTATGATACCAATAGACTAGGTCTAGGAAAAAAAAAAGAAGGTAAAGTTTTTTTGGTGTACTTGTTTTTAAGTAGGAGCATGTTAAGAGAGGATCAATATTTGTGTGAGTGCTCAATGTGGGAGTCTTGTCAATCCTCTATTAGTAGTGTGAGTGCTCAATGTTACCAAACATAACAAGAAAGACTCATTTTAAAGTACTATGTGCTATTTATGTCGGACTGATATTGTGAATGTTGCTTATTCCCATACAGTGAAAAATATTGATCCTCTCTTAAAGTCAACTCTTTGCAATTAAGGTTCATACCTTTGATCCTCAAGACTAGAATCTCTCGAGGTATCCTCACTGTAATACGAATGAGCCATTCTCCAATTATAAGGAATTTTCAACCATATCCTCATTGATTTCCTTTCTCGAATGGTCAGAAGGATGCGACAACATCCTCTACGATTCCAATAGACTAGGTCTAGGAAAAAAAAAAAAGAAGGTAAAGTATATTGGGTGTACTTGTTTCTGAGCAAGAGCATGTTAAGAGAGGATCAATATATTTATGAGTGTCACTGTAATACAAATGTGTGATAGTAGCCGCATTCTAGCCATTCTCCAATTATAAGGAATTTTCAACCATATCCTCATTGATTTCCTTTCTCGAATGGTCAGAAGGATGCGACAACATCCTCTACGATACCAATAGACTAGGTCTAGGAAAAAAAGAAGAAGAAGGTAAAGTATATTGGGTGTACTTGTTTCTGAGCAAGAGCATGTTAAGAGAGGATCAATATATTGTGGAAGAAGGGTTCCAAATTTTTTTCCACCCCACATTAAGCTGTCAGGATATGTTTTGACTCTGCAGCAGGAAGTGGATCTATAGAGGATTATGTCGATCCCTTTTACAGTTTGCTCCACTGTTGTTGCAGTACTTCTTTTGAATAATGATCATAATCAAAGGCTGCATCTACATGCTACGTATTCTTGTTAAACTGTGTTATATTTATAATTAGACGGCAGATACTAGTGCCTTTTTGTTGGCTTAACACCACGTCCCTTAAACTTTGGACAAGGTGACTAGTAAGCCTTTGCACGCTTACATTGGCGGCATGAACTTTCCCAAAGTCAATGCAAACCAAGTTTACCTATATTGAAGAATTAGATTGAATTAATGCTCTAATAGGTCAGTTGATGACTTTTCTGGCCTTACTCTCTTCGTATCCTTTAAAGAGTTCGCAAAAAAAAAAAAAAAACCATGTAACTCATAGTGTGATTTTGCAAGCAAATTACATGAATTTGTTGTTTTTGTAACTAACAATCTGGTAAAGCTTTAACCTTCTTTGTAAAGATTGGCCTATACCTCTTCACTCATAGATTGTTAAACAAGCATGTGGAGAGAGAGAGAGAGAGAGAGAGAGAGAGAGAGAGAGAGAGAGAGAGAGAGATTTATATTACCTTCCCTTGCTCCCTTGGATAAAGTCTCATCAACGACAATTTACTCATCCAGTTTTTGCTAGATTCTACACAGATGGGTATCTCTTGGCACCATGTTTACACTCTTGAAAGAATGGGTTGTGGGGCTATCCTAGACTTGGAGACACATATGATTGCTCTCCATTGGTTACTATTCTAGGCTTTGTGTGAGGGTAGGCAACCATGGTCGGGATTTTTGCCTCAGGGTGGCATGTGGTTAATGTTGAACAACTTTTCCATCTTAAGTCTTCTATGCTATTGAATCATTTGGTCCACTCCTTGAGATCGGTCCTTGTTAGATCTTCTTGGCGCACCAACCTCTAGATTAGGAGGTGGCAAACTCCCTAAGAGTGGAAGTGTCGGTGATTTCAAAGCTTCTTTGTTGGCAAGGCAAATAGGAACATAGGTTGGTGTTGAATAGAATGGTGCATCTAGAACTCATCACTATTGCTGATGCTCTTCTACCTGCCACTAGGGATGCTACGTTCTTCAAATTAGTTCCACTCCACTCTCGTGTTCCTCGAGGCTATCACAATTTGTGGAACACCATCTTGACCTCTTTATGGGCCATGCAACATCTTTCCTCTTTGGACTAAGAGGCCCCTTGGCAAGATTGGATAATTAATGGTTGGCTTCTTTTGGGTTATACATCAGTCAATTAGATATATCATTTGGCTATATGCTATAAGGATTGGCTTGTCTAAAAGGCATTAAGGGAGTTTTGAGGTCTCGAAAATGCCTTTTAGGAGATAGAGAGAGAGCACTCTAGACCAATAGGAGCAAAGCCTCCGTAGTAACGGAAGTTCTATTTTTAAAAATACAAAAAAAATTACAAAAAGATATATATATATAATAATATTATGAATTTGTATTGTCAATATCTATTTTTAGTCGAGTCTTATATTCATGATTATGACATTCTTTGCATTGATGATATGCAGTCCCGCCACTTTGTTTTAATGATATGTTTGGATTAATGATAATGACATGTTTAATCTAAATTCAAATTAGTAAAGAGCTTGGCACTTTTTTTTTCTCTCTCTCTTTTTTAATCCCTCATGTATTTCCTACTTTTTCGTAGCTTAGTCCTTTGTGTGTGTGTGTGTGTGTGTGTGTGTGTGTGTGTGTGTGTGTGTGTGTGCTATGGATACAAAAATTCGACCTTCAACAAGGCATCCAAGCTCCCAAATCACATCCATATCAGTTTTTAACTCATTCCAAAAAGTTGGATGACCATGCAACAAGAAAAATGTGGAAAAAGACAAATATATGAGAGCTCATTCATCTTTGCTTGGAAGGACAGACTCCGAGATTTCAAGCTTGGAGTAAATAAAAAAAGCATAAAAGAGGTACTGACGCAACTATGCTTATGCATAAAGAGCTATATTTGGAACCTAGAACTTCAAATCTTCCAATACATAGAACAATTTGTAAGGATTTGATTCTTAAAGTCTTTCTTTTCTTAAACTTGGTTTTAGGTTTTCCATTATAACATTTGTTCATTTGTCTTGTAGATGTCTACCCTTCTAATCTTAAGCAATGGCAACTGGTCAAGTCTATTGTTGGTATTATTGATGTGATGTATAGCTTGATTCAAGAATAGATGTTCAAAGTCAGAAAGAAGACAAAGCTTGCAAAGAATGGAATATTCTTCTATGGCCATTCTTAAATTGTCCCTATGCAACATCGCCAACGGGGATCAATATCCCCCATTCCTTTGTCCGATTTTTCAAGCTTTGAGTAGCCTTTGCCAAGTTGCTATAGATGTAAAATATTTTCTAAGATACAACTCAAGTGGGCTAAGCAAAGTCACTTTGTTCATGCCTATTAATATATTTGTTGGCTTAGTTTCTAATATTGAGATGAGAAGATCAAAGGCCATGCTTTTAGTGAAGAGACTAACATATGATCATATTAGACGATTTGTTTATGAGGGATGGGATACTAGGATAGAAGGAAAAATTATATGTAAGATAGATCAAGACTCTATAGCTTGTAAATATATGATTCCTACTCAAAATTTCATCCTTAGCTTTTATTATAGTAGATGGCATTATGTTGGTGGTAGTTTGGTTGCTTTAGACCAAAATCTTGATAAATTTAGCAAAGATCCTATAGTGGATCTTGATGTTTGGTACAATGAGAACATTATTGCAATCCTAAAGGTTAGGTCATCATGTACACTACATCAAGTGAGGATGGATTTACAAAATGAAGATATTGAACTACCATACTCATTTGTGTTTCAACTTAATAACAAATGAGTAAGTTTTTATATCATATTATATCCACTTAGGTGTATACCTGATTTCAATTCCTAATTAATAAACATTTGTTATATGTTTTTTAAATAGATATCAACAAGGAGAGATAAGAATATGCAATGCAAGGATATTAAAGAAAAGATCTCTTTACTACCAATATAAAATACATGTATAAATTTTGTGGTAAATTTTTGTTAGCCATCTCTATGACTTGTACACACAAGGGCTTACAAGCAATGAGGCAAAGCTACTTCTTTTTTTGAGAACTTTTATTAGGAGAAGGAACATCCTTTCTAAGAGTCCACTTGCCTTTCTTTGATGCTTTGGTTTCCTTGGGTGTTGAAGGCATAGCTTCACCTATTGTAGTTATATGCACCTCCTCTCCTTCAATGTCCAAGCCCCCACTATTGTCCATTCTTGTCAGTTGCATACAATTGACCATTATGTACTTCATGACTTTTGCTCTTATATACCAAACATGCTCATTTGTATAGCAATCCCTTGCAAACAGTCATATATTTGTAAGAAAAGATTTTTAGTTCATTGTTATTTTTTACAATGGACTATACTATTGTCATCAATGGATTATTTTGTAATAAATGTCTATATTAAAGTTTAGTATATTCACATTTCCATTATGAGCTTATCATCATTAAGATTAATAAACTTAACAATTAGACTTCTAGTACTTGCAATTACTCTCCAGCCACAAGAGTGACTATCATCCCGATGGGGATAATGCAATCAACAATATAAAGTAAAACTATGAAACTTGTTTATTGTAGTTTATAGAATCAATTTTCTTATTATGTTCCAACCATTTTAATCAAGACCTTACCACAACTTTTCTATATTGCATTATTGCTAGTAAATTAGAAGGCATGTGAGGTTTTTTTATCTCTAGCACTTTAATCAATCTTATTACAACTTTATACCAAAAAGGCAATAAAATTTAGAGTAATTGCAAAAAAAGATCAAAAATATTTAGAGTACTCGTTTAAAAAAAAAATCAAAGTAACAAGGAGACCCTAGATTATATAACTTACAATTTGGTATTTCCATGGATTCCTTTCATAGAATTGATGAAGAAACATTGCATCTCCACATAATCTATTCCAATTAGGCTCCAATGAGAACTGAAAATAATCATATTTCAATAATCTAGCAAAAAAATATCTCAAAAAATCTAACAAAAAATGATTTTTCTTTCTTTTCATTGTATGGAATTAAAAGAACGTCCAAAGTTTCAAAGTCAGTTAGATTAAACCAGCACTTGCATCAAGCTCACTCCTCATATAGTGTAAGATAGATGGATCAAGAACCTCAAATTTTTGTTATATATCAAAGGGAAACTCATGCATTACATATCTAATAAAGGAATGGAGATAGTAAGCATCAATATGAAAGTCCATTGCTAGGAAAATATAGTAAGTAAAAACAAGTTTTGGCATACTACACCTCATCCCAACAAGAAAAATAAAGTTGTTTGCTTCTCTCATTTTATTCTTGAGAATTTGGACACATTCAGAGTTTAAAAAAACCATATTAGATCTTTTGAAAATACCATATCAGATCTTTTGTTAATATCACCATGTAAAAAGCAATAAACATTGAAGCCCTTCTTCAAAAGATGGGAGTTTCTCTACTTCATTTTATATTCCTTTCTTTTACACTCTCTCCATTTATATGTCTACTCTTTTATGGCCTTTTCCTCTTTCTCATGTAGTCTTGTGTCTTTTTCATGGGTGACATCTTTAACCTTAGGACCTGGATCATTTTTCTTTTTTCTATTTAGAAGCACATTTAAAATACTAAAAGCCTTCACATCAGAAAGGGAGACTAGCTCAAGGACCTTTGAAAACATGTATCTCAACCTCTTGAGAATTATCATTTCTTTATCCATAAGTGTAAGTCTATGTGCATGAGCAACACATATATAAGAATCTTGGAAAAACTCAATCAAAAAATCTTCTGCAGCCTCCTAAATACAATTGAGAGATGCCCCAATCCATTTAAAACTACCAAGACTATACTTACCACAAATTTCTCTAATAAGCCTTTGAAAATGAAATTTTAGGATTGCATTATCCAAAGCATTCATTTTACTTATAATCTCCTTTAGGCATCTAACATGTTGTGAAAACCTTGTCCTTGGCTTTGATTTCCTTGTAAGTTTGAAGGCTTGAAGGATTGATGAATCTTTCAAGCAAGACAACTTTTTGTTTCCTTATAGTGGTCTTAGTTCTAGCTATTTGAAACATTAAACAAAACATAAAATACCTCAAAATTAGGAAAAAACTCAAAATCTCTAATATAATATTATCTAAAATCACTTAGAAGTAAATAACACTACTTGCATGGTTTACCTCAAGTTTCAATCAAACAATGCAAGCCCAAGATGTATGAAACATGAACTGGGCCTTCTAGACACTTCTAGACAAGAGAAACCTACACCTTCTCGTGTTTCACATGTCACCTTTTTTCTTGGATACATATTTCATCAAAGTCTCATGATAGAACAACAATGTCTCATGGAATATGCACAAGAGTAACTCATGAAAGTCACTTGTCATATGAACGCTTTGCAAGATGGGAGTTTCTAGTACAAATTCAAAGCTCAATCAAATCAAAGCATGAGCATACACTTTACATCCTTGAATCCATACTTTAACAATTTATAAAAAAGGTGTTTCCAAAGGTAATGGCACAATCCCATGAAGTTTCTCCAAGTCAATTATGGTGGAAACCAATAGTATAAACTAATCGAGACGGTGTAAGTGGTGACAATGGGGTCATGAGGGTATGTTGGAAAAACAACCAAGAGATTAACCATAAGCTAGTTCAAAGTAGGGTATTGTGTATTTGTACATTGCAATTTTCTCCTTTTGCGGATTATAGTATTGATGTTATCGATATTGTTGCCTCCTTTGTTGACTACAATGATGATAATGATGATGTGTCTTGATTCAATGATGCTCAGAATGATGATATGTTAGGTGGACTAGTCCAAGGTGATCTCTACCAAGCATTGGTTTTAGAAGGTTTTTTGCATCTATTGCTCCATTGCTAGCACCTGGCCCTACAACTGTATGTATTTCATCAATGAAAATGATTATTTGACCATCTAATTCTGTCACTTCTTTTAGCATAGCTTTCAGCATGTCTTCAAATTCTCCCCGATACTTAGAACCAACAACAATAAGGGCACCCATATATAGAGATATAAGTTTTCTATTCATCAATGATTGTGTTACATCTCCTTGAACTATTCATTCCTATCCTTTCAAGCTTTATCTATATCATTTGAAAGAGAGAGAGAAGCTCCATTTCAAGCTTCGGGAGGACTACCCGGTCAATCTCATCTAAGGCAGTAGACATTGATGTTATTTCCATCCTCAAATTGGCAGTTGCTTTTTCCACCAAATCAATTGCTTTGTCAAGAAGAAACCAGTCAGTGATATAACGGTCTACAAGGAGTGTAGCTTCGACTAAAGCACTGTCTAAGATTTGAACTCCATGGTGTAATTCATAGCATTCATGCAATCCACGAAGAATGGAAATTGTATCTTCCACAGATGGTTGATCTACATAGACTTGCTAAAATCGGCATTCCAAGGCAGAATCCTTTTCAATATACTGTTTATATATTTGTCAAGTGTTGTGGCACCAATGACGAGATGATCATCAAGCAATATTAGTAGTACATAGTCAGCACCACACGACACAAAATCAAGAATGCCATGGCAAGCACTCTGATATAATTTGTGGGAGGTAGAAAAAAGAAAAATTCTGCGTCACAAGATCTTGGATGGAAGGATGACGGCCTAAACGGAGAACCATAGCCTCCCTCCTATTCTTCGTGCCAAAACATATCTCTTCTTCTTTGGTGCTAGTCAGCTACGGCCTTTGTCCCCTCCTTCTGAGTGATTTTTGAATAAATCTCACCCAATTGAGGGAAGGTTCATAGAGAACAAAGTGAAGAGAGAAAGTAGCATCCATAGTCCGTGCTGCAAGAAGAATTGACCAGACTTCCTTGAGTATCCGTTGGCTACCATGTTCTAAACTTCAGCATCCACCCTCCATCCCTTGAACTCTGACCGTTGTTGTTTGTTCTACTCACTTTCCTCTCAGGCCATGCAAGACACACCTTTCTTGCCCAGTGAAGCCCCGTGAAAACATGTAGCTTTCTCTTTGCAAGATGGTTAATAATACCTTACTTTCCTAAAGATTTGTGACCCCCTTAATCTCCATCTCCTCTTTAGCAAGCGGCTACCCAAAAATCTTGTAGATTTTTCTTTTAAAAGCTTATGGATTTTAAAAGCTTTTTGATTATTATGCCATCATATTTTCATGTCTTTGAACACTGACTAAACCACCGTCCTCCTGTGGAATATGCCACCATGTCCAATTCAGAAGATTTGGAAACACATCCAAATGAATGTCTCTCTCCTCAAATCTCTTCCTCACATGATAAGGACTTTCATATCATCCATAAAGGCCATCCTACTATGTCTCCAACCATCCTCATTGTCACCAACGTTAAAAGGACTTGTCTAAACATTGAAAAAAAATGTCAGAGTATCATCGTCCATAGAGAATATTGCATTCGATGTAAGGCCATCCAAAGGCTTGAACCGCGCATGTCATTTCCATACGAATCAAAGAAAATCCACATTTGGGTAGAGATAATATTCCCCTTATAGTTGTGTCCTCCTAATGACATTGGATGTCAACTTTGACGAAGCATACCAAAATTCCAACACACTACCACTAACCAATTCATGTAGGTCTCATAATAATCATCACATAATCTATCTTGAAACTATGTTTGTGATTCTCAGAATCCAAGACCGATCAACAATAGTATTTTCTCTAAAACACATCCCATTCACAGTTCAAATTGAATAGCAAACAAAAAGACACACACAATAGAAAATAAATTCCTAATGATGTTGACTAATGAATTAAAATTTCTGGTGAAAAACTCTGCCCTCAATTTTGCAATGGTGGACACACAATGTCACGACATGTGCCCCCTCCAAACTTGCACATACTCCAGATGGGCCACAACTACCCATTCTCATTACTTCCAAGCTCGATCCTCAGCTTCTGTAAAATCATCAGCAATATCCACATCCTCATCTACATCATTTCCTGCCTCAAGTGTTTCCTAAAACTCATCATCCAACTCTTCAACTACATAGGCTGCATCATCTCTCCTCTTGAATAGTTTGATTTTCTTTCCTGCAATTAGAATCCACAAGGCCATACCATCAAGTTCTGCTAAGGAATGCGTAGTATTATCATGGACATGCCGTACCAAATAAGGCTCAAACCATTTTCTTGAAACCTTATGGATATCACTGTACTGGTTGTCTAGACTGCTGTCATAGACCAACACCCAATCTCCCTCCTCAATCTCTCTAGGTCTCAATCTGTGTCTGCAATCAAATTGGTCTTTGCTGCAAATTTTGGCCTCTTTGAGCCTCTAAATAGCTCTCTCAATATCCTCAGATATGCTTTCCAACTGACAAATACGAAGAGCCAAAAGATCCTCACTATGGGTAGTGCAATCAACCCATAAGGTGTAAGGAAATAATCTAGGCCACTCTCCAACCCGTCCACCGGATGCTTTGGCCAAGGCTTTCACAATTGGTAGATGGCCTCTTTTGGTCTTTACGTTGCCTTCAGGATTATATGTTGAAATCAAAGCAAGTTTAATGCCAACTAGCCTCATCAACATCCAACTCACCTCTATCTGTTGTAGTCTTCCCAATGCAGTCATACCTGCAAGTAACATCATCCAACAGAAACATATAGACCACTGAAGTAGTCTTTGTCCTCAGTGCTCTTCCTTCCACATAATTCATGAGATCCTCTCATGCCAAAACAATGTAACGCATCTGCCACAATCCAACAGGCATAGTAATCCAATCAAGAACCCACATGTAGTGAATACATAGCAGTCTCGGGTAAGTAGGGTGAAGCTCATCTCTATGCATCATTGAAGAAAACAACTGACAATCAGTGCATGTCTCAACAAATTGTGAGATATCTCTATACATGCCTCTCCACCAATAGCACTCTCTATTCTTCTCATAGGTCGCCCAAATAGCTCTATGTCCTACCCAAAGACTTTCATGAAACTCTCTCATGATTTGCACTTGTGAAGCTCTATCACATACAACTCTCAATGGATGTCCCCCTCGCTTCCATGGATTCTTCCAAAGCAACCCACTCCGCAAGAAGAAACCATTAGCTCTTCTCTTGGTCTTCTTGAAGTGTGCATCAGTCCATCCATCCTGTCTAGACATGGTACTCAAATAATGGCCAATCTACGAATACTCCCCTATATACAAAAACTCATCAAAGCTCTCCAAAGCAGATACATGACAAGTATGATTAGCATGCATGACTAAAAGATTAGCCCCATCATCAACATCATCGATGCAAGAAGAATCTATATCATCATACATCGCTTGTGAAAGCATATCAGCTACTCGGTTGTCTTTACTTGCTATATGCCTGAACTTGAGATTCATGGATTTTATGTACCTAATCCACCTAAGCATGGAAATTTCTGGAGTAGAATAACTCGTGATCATACCTAGAAGAGGCAAACAATCAGACTTGACTACCACAGTAGCACCAATGAAGTACTCTTTATCATTCTTGAGAGCCATGACAACTCCCAAGAGCTCCCTCTTAATCGGTGGATACCTGTGCTGCCGCTCGTTTAGAAATTTTGCCCCAAACTGAATGGCATACCTATTCCCATCTGCATCGTCTTGGCCAATAGCCCATCCAATGCTGATAGGACTAGTATCAACAATGAGTACAATAGGTCTCCCACTCGCATAATCTTCTTTTCAAAGAGTTAGAGTAACTCTCAACAATCTTTTCAGTTTCTACATAGCTCTAGTGTGTCTTATGTAACGCGTCCGCTCATCTGCTTAAGGGACACGTCTTAGTAGCCCATCGGGAAGAGAGTCTAGAAAGCGCCACCTGGCACTCGCAAGGAATGTCATAGGGTTTGCAATCTAGGTCTTTTCGAGTCTGCCCCAAGCGGAAAGGTTTGGGCGTTCCCACTTAGGATCGACCTGAAGTCAGGGTTCCTTTCCTATCAACAAGGTCTTTAGGAAGAAGCTAGCGTCGAGCTCTAGATGAACCACTTTGCATAGGAACACAGAGTTGAAGCGGATTCACACTGCACTTGGTTCATGGAGAATGGGAAACGAGAGGGATGTGAAGCTCAACCTCTCTGCCATAAGGCATAGTCCTATTCCTTTCCCCTAAAACAACATAAATCAAGATTTTAACCCTACTCATGCTAGGTCTTCATAGTCTCGTTGTCTCGTCTTTTGAGAAAAGTTCCCAGCTAACTGGGACCACCCTTCCATAGGACAGACCCAAGTCACGTCCACTGCACTTTCCTTAGTTTGCTTTAGTTATCTAATTACCTACCACATTATGTTTGACATGCAAAACTAGCTTCCTTAATTAATCAATTTAATCACTGATTCCTTCATGTAACTTAGGCACTGACACAAAAACAATGTCAAGAAAATTCATTTTTCTCCAATATCTGTTCTTTATTTATCATAATCCTAGTGTACATCCAATATCGTGCCCGAAGGCTATCCCAGCAATCTACAGGATTGCTGCTCCAAGCTTTGCTCGTAGACTAGTACACGGGCCTCGAGATCCCATCTGGAGTCAAGTCAGCCTCTTGTGCGGAATCCGGAAGCAAGGAATTTACAACCAAACCCTCCCCTGACACCCAAGCATCCTCCTGCTCCAAGCAGCACCTATGGAGAGACCTCTCGCGGCGAGTTAGGTCCATATACCCGGCATGGCTAATAACCCCCTTGGATAGGGCTAGGCAGACAGTCGGAGGTAACTATTCCTGCCTCTCCCTCTAGGCTTTTAACCTGAAGCATTAAGAGTTTTTCCTTGAATTAGTTCCTTGAGCAAAGGAGATCAACTAATGTACCTAAGTGTACAATCACAAACATTTCGGAGGTCGTTTGTACAACCAACTGCTAAGGTGTGACTCTTTTTTCCTGCATGCTCCCAGCATCCGATCCTGGGTCTTTTTCTCGGATGCTCCCAACATCCGATCCTGGATCATTCGCGACTTGGTGAGATCCCAATAATCTCAAACTAGATTATGCAAGCAAATGTTCTTGGTAAGTTAACTTATTTTGACTTGCCCTTTCCCTTGGGTTTTACGTTATGGTATCTTAACCTAACCCAAGCATTAACTGGACAATTAAGGCAACATACATGCTTTATTCGCAACCCAATCAAGGGTCTTTTATCCTTCCAGCTCTAACCGAGTTCAGTTAACACACTTGGCAACACAGGACTCTTCATTTAGGCCTTCAAGAAACAATCTAGATACATGCGTCCCTTCCATCTCTCTCTTAGTGTGGTACTATGCAGAGTTTTCCAATCATCCTTACCCATGTTGCATACGCTGCATTTAGTATATTTGTACATCCTAAACAACCTTTAACTCTCTTCATACCTGGAAATGAATACTTATTCCTAATGCACCTGATCACATGTGACTTGCGTATATGAAAGTCTAGGTTTCTATCCAACGGTGCAAATGCATCTTACGAACGGAAACTAACATTTTATACATTTCTTTTAATCATGATTGCGAAGCATGAATTCTAAATGACTATTCATGCACTGAACTAGTTTAAAAGCTATTATTTTATGTGAAATAATGCAAAAACATTATCATTCCATGTGTGTAAAGCTATCATTCCATGCATATAAACTTATGCGAACTCCATACTTTACCATTTCATGCATGCAACCTAGCGCTTAGAGTAAACAAAAAGTTCTAAGGCTTGTTCTTGTTCCATGTATGTAGCTAACCCCTTCATTTCTTCCATGGAAAATAATACAAAATTAATTATAAAGCTTAGGATATCTAAAGAATCTGGGTTTGATTCGTGATTGTAGGGGCATTTGTTGTGTTGGTCACTTCGCTGGCCTCTCCCACATGCATTACCGGTACCAATGGTAGCTTTGGCACCTACGCTTCCCGCGACTTTCTTTTTGGGAGCCATTTGCCACGCGGAGCCTAGATAGTCCTTGAAGATGACTGGCTCGGGAAAGAAAAGTGGTGGGAAGGGGTCCTTCGCCGATGAGGGGTTGGCTTGAGTGTGGATCCTCAAACCTTCACCACTCACCAACTCTCTCTCTCTCTCTCTCTCTCTCTCTCTCTCTTCTTCTTCTTCTTTTCTCTTCTTCTCCTACTCTCTCTCTCTCTCTCTCTCTCTCCTTCCTCTTCTTCTTCTTTTCTCTTCTTCTCCTACTCTCTCTCTCTCCTTCTCTTCTTCCTCTTCTACTTCTTATTCTCTTCTTCTCCTTCTCTCTTCTCTCCTTCTACCTCTTCTTTTTCTTCTTCTTCTTCTCTCTTCTCTCCTTCTAACTCTTCCGCTTCTTCTTCTACTTCTCTCTTCTCTCCTTCTACCTCTCCTACTTCTTCTTCACTTCTCCTTCTCCTTCTCTCTCTCTCCCTCTTTCTTTCCTTCTCTTCTTCTTCTTCTCTTCTTCTCTTCTTCTCTCCCTCTCCTCTTCCTCTTCTCTCTCTCCTTCTCCTTCTCCTTCTCTTCTTCTTCTTTCTCTTCTTCTTCTCCTTCTCTCTTCTTTCTCTCCTTCTCTTCTTCTCTCCCTCTCCTCTTCTCCTTCTCTCTCTCCTTCTCTCTTTTCCCTGCTCACGGGGCCCCGCAGCTGATTGGCGATCGAGGAGGGGGGAGGTGGCTTTAGTCGGAAGCCCCAGGGGGCACTGCTGTGGCTGCCATAGGGAGGAGGTGACGAGCACGAAGGGGGGGGGAGTGCAACTGCCTGCCGTCATCCAGGGGAGTGCTGTCTGTAGCCGAGGGAGGGGGAGAAAACTCCTTTTATAGGAGGGGGAGGAGGTGGGAATGGCTGCCACCCCTCCCACCTTGGGGGCTGCATGCCCCCCATTACTATTACATCACTCCCTCTCTCTCTCTCCCTGACGTGTTGTCGGCGGGGAGAGAGAGGGGGATAAAAAATTTGAACTAAACTTAATAATAATTTTTTTCAATTAAGGGGGGGTGGAGTTCCTATGGGGAGGCACGGGGATATTACATCTTCTCCCCCTTAGAGGAATCGAGATGCCCTCATCTCGAGAGGACCTAGGGCTATTGTTGGTTGAGAGTATCTTCATCCATCTAGGTGGCATCCTCTTCGGGATAATCTTTTCACTGGATGAGGTATTCTCTCAAGGTCCTTGACCTCAATTTCCTCTCCCTGACATCTAGGACTCTATCAGGACGTAGCTCAAGGACTCCTTGGCTAGGCATTACAATTTGCTAATCATCAAGTACATGGTTCGGATTAGGTAGATACTTTTTCAATAGGCTAACGTGGAATACATTATGAGTCTTTAGGGTTTCGGGTAGTTGTAGTCTGTAAGAATTAGGCCCTAGGCACTTAGTGATCTTATAAGGTCCACAATACCTCAGACTTAGCTTTTATTGTTCTCTCCCAAGGACGGTGAACTCTTTTTAGGGCGTACACGGATGAAGACCATATCACCTTCGACGAAGGATCTGTCTTGTTGTTTCAAGTCATCGTAACTCTTCTGCCTATCCTTGGCAACTTGGATGTCTTGTCTTATTGATTTGATTTGATCATCCATATCTTCTAGCATCTGCCTTGAAGCTTCTACCCTCAAAGCTCGATCCGAGAAGATCAAAGAGGTACGACAATCATGCCCATACAATGCCTGAAAAGGGGTCATCTGAATACTCTGTTGGTAAGAATCATTGTAGGCAAACTCAACCAGTGGTAAATATTGAATCCACTTTTTGGGTTCATGAAAGCACTATGCTCTGAGCATATCTTCAATGACTTGATTGACTCGTTCTATTTGGCCATCAGTTTGGGGATGTGTAATATTTCCGCACACTGCGTACCATAAATATTGCCTTCCCGCACGCCGTGTAAACCCTGTGCAAGGGTATTCCCTACTTCGTAATTATTTGTAACCTAATCCACACCATGCACGTTCAAAATGAGGTCTCCACGTTGAGAATTAGAGGCCGAGATTGAAGACCGTAAAAGCCGCAAGGGAACACCCTTTTTGAAGGGGCAATTTGGATAAATCAAGGCAAATTTTTTTATTATCCCTTCCCCCAGCCGATGCATGGCTGGAGGAGAGGGAGTGTGGGGAGGAATGGCCAAGCAAGGAGAATGCATGGCTGGAGGAGAGGGAGTGTGGGGAGGAATGGCCAAGGAAGGAGAAGGTCAGATTGCATGAGGAGGAGTCCTCCACGTGTGTGGAGGCCCTCTTTTCCCCCCATGCCTATATAAACACCCCCTTTTGGAGAGGGGGGAATAAGAAAGATTGCGGCAGAAGGCTGTCGTGTGGAGGAATGCCGTGAAGGAAGGGGTGAAGAGAGGAGGCCGGACGTGAAGGAGGAACCGGACGTGAAGGGAGGTGGTCGGGCTGTGAGAAGGAGGGGACGGGCTGTGTGAAGGGGAGGGAAGGTCGCCTTGTGGAGGGAGGTCGCCGTAGAGGAGAGGACGCTGTGCGGGAAGGTTGCTGGCCGCTGGGGAGCTGCCGACATGGAGCCGCCACCTCGCATGGAACCACCAGGCCGCCGCCGTCCTCGCCTAGACCACGCCCTTTTCCTCCCATGATCATTGGGACCCCCCCCCCAACGTGGCCACGTGCTGAGAGAAGCTTCTTAGAAGCTTCTCTAGGAAGCTTCTAAGGGGGCTTCTTAAGCCCCCCTTCCCACTAGTCCATTCATACCCCCCCTCCAAAATTTGAAGGGAAGAAAGCTACGAGCCTTCTCACCAATCACCCAATAAGTCCATCCCGGGACTTTGAGGAAGAGGAGGCTACAAAACCCCTTCCCACCAGTCATCCATGGGCCGGGATTTTGAAGAATAAGAGAGGAAGCACATAAAGGCCCCTCCCACTAATCACTTACAAGGCCGGTCCTTGGATTTTAGGGAAGGAGAAGAAGAACTCTAAAGTCTCCATTCTTGCAAGGCCCATTCGCAAGAGCCCTTTCCCGCGAACATCATCGTAAGGCCCACAAAATCCTTCCTAAACCCGGAATTTCAAGGTGGATTAAAGTTCTCAAACCTCCATTGTCCAAAGGACCTCATAAGAACCCTAAGGCCTTCCCAAGTCAAATTCCGCAAGTCGAAACTTCGGTCAAGGAAGCCATATCTCAAAGGAAATTGCGCATACAAGGGAGACGGACCAAGGTCATAAAAACTGCAAGCCAAGGCAAAAAGTTGAAATCCACAAAGGCTAACTGGAGATCGAATTCGTGATGGCCTTTAGAAAGATCACAAGGTGCGATGCGGGAGGTTTACCCCGAGCATACGTGGATATTTCCCGGAGTCTACAAGTCCAGGTTTTATCTATTTGGATTCTACACAAAAGTATTGGAATTATTTACGATAACTTCACGAATTAGGAAGCACTCATGCATGTTCGAATTCAACTAGTCAAGTTAAATGCAATTGGAAAATGAATTGGCTATTTGAACATTTATTAGAGATAGCTTAAGATATGACACTTGATCATTGGTACGTTCAATGGAGTTAATGAAAAGAGCATAAGGTGTCTATGCATTTGCAGGACCTTATTAGTAAGTTTCCTTTTGTGCATTCAAAAGCGACGAGCCTAGGACAACTGTTGCCTCATTACAAGGTTGAAATTATTGAGGTACACCTTTTTACTAGGCATGGAAAGATTAATGGCATGTCCCATTTTTAGATAGATCTTCCTTGTAATGATTCATGAGGGAAAACTAACACCCATAAGACGTTATTCGAAAAGGAATAGAGGGGCACGAAAATGATCTATGGACTTGTAAAATGGAGTGAATTAACACTAGCTTTAGTTTGGTATAAACTTCGTCAACTACATTGTAGCTAGGAGAATGTTGCATATTGCATAGTCATCATGCGCAAACGTCATTCATCAGAAGCCGCATTTAGGAAAGGTTGCATGGTTCGTCAAAGCATAAGATTCGAAAGTATAGACTACAAGGTTGTAGGCATGATTAATAGGTCTTAGGAAAAGTTAGTATCCAGATTATCATGCATTTTTGCTACACCAAGGAAAGATAAAATTATCATAAACCATGTGATGCGTAAAAGCAATAAATCGCATGTTTACGCGTATTGGTGTAGTTGTAACTATTGTTCTCCATTAGATTTAGCTTATTACCTTAGGAAAGGTTCATCCTTGTCGTAAGACAAGTATATTGAGTTGTCTAAATCACCTAAACCACAAGGATTCTTATGCGCATGGTTGGGTCGATATGATAGGTATCCCAAGTGTTAACTAGGGTTTAGTGCAATAAGAATTCGACCTAGTTTTACACTGGTTGCCAAGACAAAACCCGCAAACCCAAAGATCTTACACACGTTCACGAAATGTCGATTCAATTGGATGTTCATGCATAAAATGATCTAAGGTTTTATCCTAAGGATCATTCGTTCTAATGATGAAACTCCGACGGAGTTGCAAATTTCTAGGACCATGGGCCAACATAAATAGGAATGGGTTGGAGGATACCCTAAACCCTGCTACTCGGCTAGAGGTAATTCCGTGGCCGGAGGACGCCATTCAATTGGTGGAATGATCCCGTGGAATGATGCAACACATGTGCAAAAAGGTTGCAACATCGTATAGACTTGAGATTGTCCACAAGAGAGTTTTGTCATCTCTCGAAATGAGGTTGGCAAGTTATTGAAAGAATTTAACTTACAAGAGGATGAGTAATCATCCTGTTACTCACTTTTCTTGGGGGATAATTGCCAAGGAAAAGGAAAGTTAGGTATTTGCCTTGAAGCAAATGACCAGACAATAAACTAAAGCGACATGGTCGCTGGAACCTACCACAACAAAACCTAAAGTATTGGTAGGGTATGACCCTAACCCAAGAATGATAGGAATCTTGCCAAGTTGCAATTGATTCCGGATCGAATGCGGGTTGCATTCGGAGAAAAGGAGTCACTCCTTAACAGTTTGCCAGCTAAACGACCACTGGAATTGATTGTGCTTGTAATAGTTTAGAAAGCACTGTTTGCATTGTTTGCTCAAGGAACTAAAGGATGAAAAGATATCTAAAGCTTCAGGTTGAAGCCTGAAGGGAGAGGCAGCTTCAGTTACCCCCGACTGCCTGCCTGACCCTAACCAAGGGGGTTGTTAGCCGCGCCGGAAATGTGGACCGAACCCGCCGCGAGAGGTCTCTCTGTTGAGTTCTACTTGGAGCAGGAGGACGCTTGGGTGCCAAGGGGGGCTCTGGCCGTAAATCCCTCACCTTCCGGGCCCTGCACAAGAGGCTAACGTGACTCAGGATTGGATCTCGAGGCCCGCATACTAGTCTACGGGCGGAAACTTGGATTAGTGATCCCTGGTGGATTACTGGATAGCCTTCGGGCGGATTATGAATACGCCTACAGGCGGGAACTCCTTGTATTTCAAAGATAAAAGTATAAAATGATAATAAAGAAGTTGTTTGGCATTGTTTTCTTTATGTCCTGTGATAAGATTACGTGAAGGAACCAGTGCATAAGAGGGTTAATTCAAAGAAGCTGTTTGTATATGTCAAACTAATGTGGTAGGTAATTACATAACTAAAACAAACCGAGGAAAGTGCGGAGGATGGACCATGGGTCCGTCCTATGGATGGGTGGTCCCGGTTAGCCGGGAACTTTTCTCAAAGTCTTCGACGAACAGCAGGTTGATCTTCAGCATCAAAGCGAATAACGAGGACGATGACCTAGTGTTACATCCTACCCGATTTACGTTGTTTTAGGGGAACGGAATGGGACTATGCCTTATGGCAGAGAGGTCGAGCCTTGCATCCCTCTCGTTTCCCATTCTCCTTGAACCAAGTGCAGCGTGAATCCGCTTCAGACCGGGCGCTTCTGCGTAAAGTAGTTCGCTCGGGTCTGACGCTAGTTGTTGCTAGATAATGACCAAACAGGAAAACCCAAATTCAGGTCGATCCTAAGTGGGAACGGCCAGGATACTTCCGCTACGTGGCAGACGCGGGAAGACCT
The DNA here is from genome assembly GCF_053477565.2 of Lygodium microphyllum. Taxonomy (NCBI): domain Eukaryota; kingdom Viridiplantae; phylum Streptophyta; class Polypodiopsida; order Schizaeales; family Lygodiaceae; genus Lygodium; species Lygodium microphyllum. The sequence continues at coordinate 115,491,047 of NC_141150.1, read as the reverse complement.
AGAACGCAAGTCCCGTAACATTCCATGGGAGTGCCGGGCGGAGCTTTCTAGACATCCTTCCCAATGGACTGCTAAGGCGTGTCCGGGATGATTCTAGCGGACACGTTACAGTTGGTATCAGAGCGAACCAACAAAGGATTTGTTTTTAGGAAATTTTAATAAGAAGAAGTAAAGCAAATGTTGTGTCCCAAACATTTCCTTACTTTGAATGCTGTATTCCAGAATTATGAAGCATGGAACAGGTTCTTAGTGTTCCGAGTCATGTTTATGACCGCGATGCATTCCACGAATTATCGACAAAGGGTTGAGATGATGAACATCCTAGACCGCATTTACAATCCATCGCCTGTGTACATGGAACAGAGATGGATGGGTGTTTCAGGGATCTATTACATAACTGCCTATCGACCTGCGTACCTTCAAATTAACTTGAAGAGAATCAAGTGGATGGAGGATTTGAAGATCATAAAGCTGTTCATCTTTGTTGAGGCTCACGCAAACGCGACTCTACAGGTTGGAGGTCGAAGGGTTAACCAAAATAAGTATGTGTACGGAGAAGTAATTCAAAGAATCTCTGCCGACCGAATCAAGGTTTTGGGACGTCATGAGAAGAATGGATATCAAAGGAAAAGATACCCTAATCTACCAATGAACTATCGATTCCTGAAGATCGATGACCCCAATCCGTACTACTACTCAGTTCCTGTAGCTGAATGCAACAATATCTTATTCTCCTCGAATTAATGTATTAACTTGTTCCATCGCCCCAAGAAATAATTGTGCCTGAAAGGGCTATGCTGATATGAATGGAATAAAACTTTTTAATCAACGATTGTCTTGACTATGAGTATTGAAGTAAAGTGATTTGGTCACTTGGCTAAAGGAATACGGGGACGTAGTTTCTGAAGAGTTAACAGAACTCCCGCTTCAAAGAGAAGTAGATCATGAGATCAAGTCAGTAATAAGAGCTGTGCCAATTGTGAAGAGAACCTATAGAATGTCCATTCCGGAAGCTATTGAGTTGAAGGAACAACTCAAGCAACTGTTAAACCATGGCTACATCCGGCCTAGCAATTCACCATGGGGAGCTCCAGTCCTATTCCAGAAAAAGAAAGATGGGACACTTCGGCTATGTATTGATTACCGTGGGTTGAATCAATCATCAGTCAAGAACAAGTACCCTATTCCTAGAATAGATGAGCTTCTTGACCGCCTTCAAGGTGCAAAGATCTTCTCCAAAATTGATCTCAGGTCAGGCTACTATCAAATCAGGATCAAGGATGAGGATATTCCAAAAACGGCCTTCAATACAAGATATGGGCACTTTGAATTCTTGGCTATGTCATTCGGCCTTACAAATACACCTGCCACCTTCAATAGATTAATGCAGGATATTTTTAGACCATATTTTGATGATTTCGTGCTTGTCTTCTTCGACGACACTCTATTCCAAACAGGAAGGAGATCATGAATCCCAACTTCGGATTTTCCTTGAGACAAGGAGGCCACGCAAGCGGTATGCTAAGATGATGGAATTGCACGTTCCTCAAACATCAGAATGATCATCTAGAATTCATCATATCGGAAAAAGGAATCTCAGTGGAGCTAGCCTAAGTTAGAAATGTTCTAGGATGGCCAAATACCAACAACTGTCAAAGAAATACTCAGCTTTCTTGGATTGACAGGATGGTATGGGGTCTTCATCAAAAACTATGCCTTGATTGCAGCACCTTTGACAGAATTATTGAGGAAGCAAACGTCCATTGCATGGTCAACTGCCGAACAAACTAGCTTCGATAGGTTGAAGCAAAGTTTGGTATCAGCACCGATCCTAAAACTTCTAGACCACAGTAAGGAGTAGAGGTAGTAACTGATACTAGCATGCTTGCCTTAAGATATGTGCTCATGTAGGAAAATCATCAGCATATTCTTCAAGGAAATTGAAGAGTCACGAAAAGAATTATGCCACGCATGATCTGGAGTTATTAGCTGTCATCCATGCTCTAAAGCTTTGGAGACACTACCTGTTGGGTAACAAGTTTACTCTAGTAACCGATCATAAGAGCCTCAAATGGATTTTTACCCAGAACGAGCTCAACATGAGGCAACGTCGACGGATTGAAGTATTGGAGGAATATGATTTTAAGATCAAGTACCGACCTGGAAAGAAGAATGTAGTTGTTGATGCATTCAATCGCAAGGCATTCCTTAATTCATTAATCTTGCAAAATCTATCAATAGCTAGATCTCTAGCTACAGAGGTGTCCATGCCAAACGACCTAATACTTGAGCTAGCTAGAGAGGAAGGATGCCATGATCTAGCCTATCAAAGGATGCTAAGGGAAGTCTCTATCAAGGACCAGGAACAAAAGCTAGAGGCTAAGTATCGTGAATTCTCTGTCAATAATGGACATGTCTACTATAGAATGAGAGCATGTATACGAGCAAGCCAGTTATTTAAATAGAAGATATTGTGCGAAGCTTATGATTTCACTCTATCGGGACATCAAAGCTGCGAAGGATAGACAGAAGGCATACACGAAATTGAAGTGTCAAGATAGAATATTTGAGGAAGGAGACATGGTCTTCATTCACGTATGCCCAAAGAAGAGTTCTCTATCCTTAGGAGATTGCAGGAAGCTAAGTCCAAGGTATTGTGGACCATACAAGATCCTCAAGTGCTTAAGACCTAATGTTTATAGACTGCAACTCCCTGAAAACCTAAAGGTTCATAATGTATTCTATAACAGTCTATTGAAGAATGAAGTATGTACCTAGCCCTAATCATGTACTTAATGACCAACAAAATTGTAATGCCTAGTCAAGGAGTCCTTGAACTAAGGACGGACAAGATTTGAGATGCTAGGGTGAGACAACTGAGATCCAGAACCTTGAGAGAATGTCTCGTCCAGTGGAAAGATTATCCTAAGGAGCGTGCTACCTGGATGGGACAAAGCTCTCTCAATCTTCAATATCCCTAGTTTATCTCGAGATGAGGACATCTCGATTCTTCTAAGGGGGAGAGAATGTAATATTTCCGCACACTGCGTACCGTAAATATTGCCTTCCCGCACGCCGTGTAAACCCTGTGCAAGGGTATTCCCTACTTCGTAATTATTTGTAACCTAATCCACACCATGCACGTTCAAAATGAGGTCTCCACGTTGAGAATTAGAGGCCGAGATTGAAGACCGTAAAAGCCGCAAGGGAACACCCTTTTTGAAGGGGCAATTTGGATAAATCAAGGCAAATTTTTTTATTATCCCTTCCCCCAGCCGATGCATGGCTGGAGGAGAGGGAGTGTGGGGAGGAATGGCCAAGCAAGGAGAATGCATGGCTGGAGGAGAGGGAGTGTGGGGAGGAATGGCCAAGGAAGGAGAAGGTCAGATTGCATGAGGAGGAGTCCTCCACGTGTGTGGAGGCCCTCTTTTCCCCCCATGCCTATATAAACACCCCCTTTTGGAGAGGGGGGAATAAGAAAGATTGCGGCAGAAGGCTGTCGTGTGGAGGAATGCCGTGAAGGAAGGGGTGAAGAGAGGAGGCCGGACGTGAAGGAGGAACCGGACGTGAAGGGAGGTGGTCGGGCTGTGAGAAGGAGGGGACGGGCTGTGTGAAGGGGAGGGAAGGTCGCCTTGTGGAGGGAGGTCGCCGTAGAGGAGAGGACGCTGTGCGGGAAGGTCGCTGGCCGCTGGGGAGCCGCCGACAGGGAGCCGCCACCTCGCATGGAACCACCAGGCCACCGCCGTCCTCGCCTAGACCACGCCCTTTTCCTCCCATGATCATTGGGACCCCCCCCCCCCAACGTGGCCACGTGCTGAGAGAAGCTTCTTAGAAGCTTCTCTAGGAAGCTTCTAAGGGGGCTTCTTAAGCCCCCCTTCCCACTAGTCCATTCATACCCCCCCCTCCAAACTTTGAAGGGAAGAAAGCTACGAGCCTTCTCACCAATCACCCAATAAGTCCATCCCAGGACTTTGAGGAAGAGGAGGCTACAAAACCCCTTCCCACCAGTCATCCATGGGCCGGGATTTTGAAGAATAAGAGAGGAAGCACATAAAGGCCCCTCCCACTAATCACTTACAAGGCCGGTCCTTGGATTTTAGGGAAGGAGAAGAAGAACTCTAAAGTCTCCATTCTTGCAAGGCCCATTCGCAAGAGCCCTTTCCCGCGAACATCATCGTAAGGCCCACAAAATCCTTCCTAAACCCGGAATTTCAAGGTGGATTAAAGTTCTCAAACCTCCATTGTCCAAAGGACCTCATAAGAACCCTAAGGCCTTCCCAAGTCAAATTCCGCAAGTCGGAACTTCGGTCAAGGAAGCCATATCTCAAAGGAAATTGCGCATACAAGGGAGACGGACCAAGGTCATAAAAACTGCAAGCCAAGGCAAAAAGTTGAAATCCACAAAGGCTAATTGGAGATCGAATTCGCGATGGCCTCTAGAAAGATCACAAGGTGCGATGCGGGAGGTTCACCCCGAGCATACGTGGATATTTCCCGGAGTCCGCAAGTCCAGGTTTTATCTATTTGGATTCTACACAAAAGTATTGGAATTATTTACGATAACTTCACGAATTAGGAAGCACTCATGCATGTTCGAATTCAACTAGTCAAGTTAAATGCAATTGGAAAATGAATTGGCTATTTGAACATTTATTAGAGATAGCTTAAGATATGACAATTGATCATTGGTACGTTCAATGGAGTTAATGAAAAGAGCATAAGGTGTCTATGCATTTGCAGGACCTTATTAGTAAGTTTCCTTTTGTGCATTCAAAAGCGACGAGCCTAGGACAACTGTTGCCTCATTACAAGGTTGAAATTATTGAGGTACACCTTTTTACTAGGCATGGAAAGATTAATGGCATGTCCCATTTTTAGATAGATCTTCCTTGTAATGATTCATGAGGGAAAGTTAACACCCATAAGACGTTATTCGAAAAGGAATAGAGGGGCACGAAAATGATCTATGGACTTGTAAAATGGAGTGAATTAACACTAGCTTTAGTTTGGTATAAACTTCGTCAACTACATTGTAGCTAGGAGAATGTTGCGTATTGCATAGTCATCATGCGGAAACGTCATTCATCAGAAGCCGCATTTAGGAAAGGTTGCATGGTTCGTCAAAGCATAAGATTCGAAAGTATAGACTACAAGGTTGTAGGCATGATTAATAGGTCTTAGGAAAAGTTAGTATCCAGATTATCATGCATTTTTGCTACACCAAGGAAAGATAAAATTATCATAAACCATGTGATGCGTAAAAGCAATAAATTGCATGTTTACGCGTATTGGTGTAGTTGTAACTATTGTTCTCCATTAGATTTAGCTTATTACCTTAGGAAAGGTTCATCCTTGTCGTAAGACAAGTATATTGAGTTGTCTAAATCACCTAAACCACAAGGATTCTTATGGGCATGGTTGGGTTGATATGATAGGTATCCCAAGTGTTAACTAGGGTTTAGTGCAATAAGAATTCGACCTAGTTTTACATTGGTTGCCAAGACAAAACCCGCAAACCCAAAGATCTTACACACGTTCACGAAATGTCGATTCAATTGGATGTTCATGCATAAAATGATCTAAGGTTTTATCCTAAGGATCATTCGTTCTAATGATGAAACTCCGACGGAGTTGCAAATTTCTAGGACCATGGGCCAACATAATTAGGAATGGGTTGGAGGATACCCTAAACCCTGCTACTCGGCTAGAGGTAATTCCGTGGCCGGAGGACGCCATTCAATGGGTGGAATGATGCAACACATGTGCAAAAAGGTTGCAACATCGTATAGACTTGAGATTGTCCACAAGAGAGTTTTGTCATCTCTCGAAATGAGGTTGGCAAGTTATTGAAAGAATTTAACTTACAAGAGGATGAGTAATCATCCTGTTACTCACTTTTCTTGGGGGATAATTGTCAAGGAAAAGGAAAGTTAGGTATTTTCCTTGAAGCAAATGACCAGACAATAAACTAAAGCGACATGGTCGCTGGAACCTACCACAACAAAACCTAAAGTATTGATAGGGTATGACCCTAACCCAAGAATGATAGGAATCTTGCCAAGTTGCAATTGATTCCGGATCGAATGCGGGTTGCATTCGGAGAAAAGGAGTCACTCCTTAACAGTTTGCCAGCTAAACGACCACTGGAATTGATTGTGCTTGTAATAGTTTAGAAAGCACTGTTTGCATTGTTTGCTCAAGGAACTAAAGGATGAAAAGATATCTAAAGCTTCAGGTTGAAGCCTGAAGGGAGAGGCAGCTTCAGTTACCCCCGACTGCCTGCCTGACCCTAACCAAGGGGGTTGTTAGCCGCGCCGGAAACGTGGACCGAACCCGTCGTGAGAGGTCTCTCCGTTGAGTTCTACTTGGAGCAGGAGGACGCTTGGGTGCCAGGGGGGGCTCTGGCCGTAAATCCCTCGCCTTCCGGGCCCTGCACAAGAGGCTAACGTGACTCGGGATTGGATCTCGAGGCCCGCATACTAGTCTACGGGCGGAAACTTGGATTAGTGATCCCTGGTGGATTACTGGATAGCCTTCGGGCGGATTATGAATACGCCTACAGGCGGGAACTCCTTATATTTCAAAGATAAAAGGATAAAATGATAATAAAGAAGTTGTTTGGCATTGTTTTCTTTATGTCCTGTGATAAGATTACGTGAAGGAACCAGTGCATAAGAGGGTTAATTCAAAGAAGCTGTTTGTATATGTCAAACTAATGTGGTAGGTAATTACATAACTAAAACAAACCGAGGAAAGTGCGGAGGATGGACCATGGGTCCCTCCTATGGATGGGTGGTCTCGGTTAGCCGGGAACTTTTCTCAAAGTCTTCGACGAACAGCAGGTTGATCTTCAGCATCAAAGCGAATAACGAGGACGATGACCTAGTGTTACATCCTACCCGATTTACGCTGTTTTAAGGGAACGGAATGGGACTATGCCTTATGGCAGAGAGGTCGAGCCTTGCATCCCTCTCGTTTCCCATTCTCCTTGAACCAAGTGCAGCGTGAATCCGCTTCAGACCGGGCGCTTGTGCGTAAAGTAGTTCACTCGGGTCTGACGCTAGTTGTTGCTAGATAATGACCAAACAGGAAAACCCAAATTCAGGTCAATCCTAAGTGGGAACGGCCAGGATACTTCCACTACGTGGCAGACGCGGGAAGACCTAGAACGCAAGTCCCGTAACATTCCATGGGAGTGCCGGGCGGAGCTTTCTAGACATCCTTCCCGATGGACTGCTAAGACGTGTCCAAGATGATTCTAGAGGACACGTTACAGGATGGTAGGCTCTACTGAAACAGAGTTGAGTTCCAATAACCTCAAAGATAGCCCTCCAAAAGTGTGATGTGAATAGAGAGTCATGATCATTAATGATTCTTCTAGGTAGCCCATGCAGTTTGAATATTTGCTTGACGAATGATCTTGCGATGTCTGAAGCTTTATAGTTTGTCTTGATAGGGATGAGATGTGCGACCTTGATGAGCATATCGACTACAACTATAATAGAGTTGTATCCTCCCTGAACTTGGGGTAGGCCGACAATGAAGTCCATACTAATGAATTCCCATTTCATTTAAGGAATGTCAAGTGGTTGCAATTTCCCAAGCATTTTGATATGTTCTGCCTTAATGCGTTGACAAGACAAACATTCTGTGACATATTTGAGAACGTCACCCTTGAGCCTTTCCCAATAGTAGCTCTTTCTGACCGTGTTAAGGGTCTTGGCATAGCCAGGATGTCCTGAGAAAGGGGAGTCATGGGCTTCCCAAATTATCTTCTGCTTGAGAGTTTGGCCTGTAGGGATACATAATCTTGTCCTAAAGTAGAAAAGCCCACTACTGACAGAGAATTCTTGATACTTCATCTTTATCTTTGAGTCTCGATCCTTGATGGGGATCTCCCTTAGCATTTTCTGATAGACTGGGTCATGAGATGCCTCTTCTTTAGCTAGCTCAAGAATTGGATTGTTTGGCATTGATACCTTTGTGGCTAGAGATCTTGCTGTTGATGAATCTTGCAAAATAAGAGAATTTAGAAATGTCTTGCGACTGAGTGCATCGGCAACTACATTCTCTTTTCCAGGCCTGTATTTGATTTCAAAATCATATTCTTCTAGCACTTTGATCCATCGACGTTGCCTCATATTGAGCTCACTCTAGGTGAAGATCCATTTAAGACTCTTGTGGTCCATCACTAAGGAAAATTTGTTACCTAGCAAGTAATGCCTCCAAAGTTTGAGAGCATGAATGACAGCCAATAGCTCCAGGTCATGGGTAGCATAATTCCTTTCATGGCTCTTCAATTTCTTTGAAGAATATGCTACGGGATGACCTTCTTGCATAAGCACACATCCTAAAGTAAGTGCGCTAGCATCAGTTACCACTTCAAACTCCTTACTAAGATCAGGAAGTTTCAAGATGGGTGCTGATACTAAGCTTTGCTTTAGTTTATCAAAGCTGGTCTGTTCGGCAGGTGACCATATAATTGTTGCTTGCTTCTTTAGTAGATCAATCCAGAGGTGTTGCAATCAAAGCATAATTTTTGATGAAAATCCTGTACCATCTTGTCAATCCAAGAAAGCTACGTATTTCTTTGACAAAAGTTGGTGTTGGCCATTCCAGAACATCTCTGACCTTAGCTGGATCTACTAAAATTCCTTCCGGCCACTGATACAATGAATCCCAGATATTCAATCTGTCGCTTGAAAAATACACACTTCTTCTTCTTGGCATAAATCTTGTGTGCTCTTATTGTTTCAAGAACAATGCAAAGCTGGGGTTCATGATCTTTTTCTTGTTTAGAGTAGACTAGGGTATCGTCAAAGAAGACGAGTTCGAAGACATCAAGATAGGGCCTAAAGATATCCTGCATTAACCTGTTGAAGGTAGCAAGAGTATTCGTTAGCTCTAATGACATCACTAGGAATTCGAAGTGTCCATACCTTGTGCTGAATGCAGACTTCGGGATATCTTCTTTCTTGATCCGTATCTGATAATATCCAGATCTGAGATCTATCTTAGAGAAGATCTTCGCACCTTAAAGACGGTCAAGTAATTCATCTATTCTTGGAATGGGGTATTTATTTTTGATGGTTGATTGATTCAACCCTCTGTAGTCGATGCATAGACGAAGCGCTCCATCTTTCTTCTTTTGGAACATCACTGGAGCTCCCCATGGTGAACTGCTAGGATGGATGTAGCTTTAGTCTAACAATTTCTTGAGTTGCTCTTTCAGTTTGATAGCTTCTGGAATGGACATCTTATACGGCCTCTTTGCAAGTGGTGCAGCTCCTGGCACCAGTTTGATTTCGTGGTTAACTTCCCTTTGAGGAGGAAGTTTTGATAGATCTTCAGGAAATACGTATGTGTATTCCTTTAACCATGAAGGTTCTTCCCTAGATTCCTGATTCTAATCTAGCTTATTCAGTTTAATCAAGTAGACAAGTAGGCCCTTTCTAATACCTTTTATTATCCGTGTTGCTTTTGCCAACTGTACTTTTGGCTTACTAGCCTCACCTTGAGTCATGACTTACTAGCCTCACCTTTTATTATCCGTGTTGCTTTTGCCAACTGTACTTTTGGCTTACTTTTGGCTTACTAGCCTCACCTTGAGTTGTGACTAGTTCTTCTTCAGAATTTCGGAAGGAGACTTGGCCCTTCCCATAGTGGATGTGGGCATCATTGGGTATCAACCAATCCATTTCGAGTAAACATTCATGGACACCAAGGTTCATTACCCTGAATCTCACTGAAGTTGGCTTTCCACCCAGTAGGAATTTCACCTTAGCAGTTGCCTAGTACAAGAGACTTCACGACCATTTGCTAATTCCACCAGTAAAGTAGGTACATCTATTGTGGCTATCCCTAATCTTTTTGCATAGATTGGAGAAATGAAGGAATGTGTACTTCCATAGTGAATCAGGGTTCTGAAGCTTTTACCTTCATAATTTGATGGAGTTTGAATCATCGAGAATTGGTGATATAGACCCTTCTTGTGAAGAGTGGCATGAACCATTTCCCTCTCAATGTCAGCATCCATGGATGGATCTTCTTCATCGTCCAGCTCTTTGTTGGAAACACTGGAGGTTGTCCCTCTAGTCGTGATGGTGGTTCCTTGGCCATGAGCGGCTCTATTTTGACCTTGGAATTGCCCTTGGTGATGTCCTCTACTAAGTTTGGGACATTCCCTCTTGAAGTGTCCTGGCTCGTTGCAATGAAAGCAATGTGGGTTGCTGTCATTACTTTGTGTAGGAACAAAGTTGTTGACAATGTTGGCCCTAGCTTTCTTTCTTTGGCCCTAATTCTGACCCTGCACTCTCTTAGTCTGAGCCCTAGTCATACCCTCAGGAGGTTCACTATATATATATATTCTCTATATAACATGCATTCATGGCCTATTTATAAATATCCTAATCTATGAATTTTTCTTGAATAAAACACAACCCTTTTCTATTCAATCTGTAAGTAACCCCTTTATATGACACCCTCTGTATGTAAAAATTGTATAAAACTAGTATTTTAAAAACCCCTTATTTTGAACTCACGTTATATATCCATATATTCATGAGTGACCCCCCCGAGGTCATACCCTTATTCCGATCCTTGTAAGGCCAAGTCCCTTGGTTTCGTCTGCACCTCCTGTATTATTGGAGCAGCTCGAATGAGTGCGTCTTGTAGGTGCGTTGGATACATGGATTCCAATCGAGTGTTTATGGGTGGATTCAACCCAACATAGATTTTTGACACCTATTGTGTCATATCCATTGGAGGCGCGTACTTTAGGAGTGAAACGAACTTTGAATAGCATCAAGGGATAATCCTAGCTGCTTCAAGTCATAGAATTCATTCATCTTTTGTGTGCGGTAGGTAGGTGGCAGATACCTCCCTTGCACAACTTCCTTAAGCTTATCCCAAGTGAATGTCCCCTCCGAGATCGGTTGGTCCCTGCACCACTGTTTCCACCAAAGTCTTGCTTTGCCTGTAAGCTTAAGTTTGGCGAGCATTGCTTGGTTAGCAGGTGCAGTTCCTGCTGCCTCAAAATAATCCTCCATGGACTCAATCCAGATCTCGACATCAGCTTGAAGAGTCCTTCCCTTGCCATCAAAATCGGGTGGCTTAATTTTTTTGAGAAGGAACTTCTTCTCTTGAACCACAGCTGTACTTAGTGCAGGAGTCGGACATGGAACTTGTGCTTGGGGTTGCGTTTAGACAATAAGATTCTTTATGTTAACATATTATCAAATGTTCCCCATGTTACGTTAATACGACTAGCACAGCTTTTAGCCAAGTGACTTAATCACTTAACACCTTTGCTAACATTTACGATCAAGATAGACAATAGTAAAAAGTCTTATTCATTCTTGAGGGCATAACCCTTTGAGTACGTTTATTTTGGGTAAGTAGGACAAGCTGATTGATACATCAGTTTGGGGAAAATAGGATTGTGTTACAATTGGCTACAGGGATGGAGTAATAATATGGAGTGGGGTCATGGATTTTCAAGAAACGATAAGTCATAGGAAGCCTAGGGTATCCCTTCCTTTGATACCTGTTCTTCTCATAGAGCCCTAACACTTTGATCCTGTCGGTAGAGATTGCCTGGGTTACTTCTTTATAGACATACTTATTCTGCTTGACTTGTCGACCTCTAACATGCAAAGTTGTGTTTGCGTGAGCTTCGACAAAGATGAACAGCTTCATGATCTTTAAATCTTCCATCCACTTGATTCTCTTCAAGTTGGTCTGAAGGTATGCGAGTCGGTGGGCTGCTATGTAGTATATTCCTAATTCTCCCGTCCATCTCCGTTCTGCATACAGGGGGGTGAAGGATTATAGATGTGGTCTAGAATGTTCATCATGCCAAGCCTCTAATGATAATCCGAAGCACGCATTGCAGTCATGAACATGACGTGGAACACCAAGAACTTGCTCCATGCTTCGTGACTTTGCAACCCAGCATCCATAAGTGAGTAAATAAATGTTTTCAACAGAAAACACTGCTCTATTCCACTCACCTTCCCTTAATTGTCCCCTTATTTCCTTTATTTTCCTCCATTAAGTTCCCTTGTAATCTTAGATCGCATTGGTTTGCTCTGATACCAACTATAACGTGTCCGCTCATCCGTTTAAGGGACACGTCTTAGCAGCCCATCGGGAAGAGAGTCTAGAAAGCGCCGCCTGGCACTCGTAAGGAATGTCACAGGGTTTTCCATCTAGGTCTTTCCGAGTCTGCCCCAAACGGAAGTGTCTGTCCGTTCCCACTTAGGATCGACTTGAAGTCAGGGTTCCTTTCCTATTAGCAAGGTCTCTACAAAGAAGCTAGCGTCGAGCTCCAAATGAACCACTTTGCGTAGGAACACAGAGGCGAAGCGGATTCACGCTGCACTTGGTTCATGGAGAATGGGAAACGAGAGGGATGTGAAGCTCAACCTCTCTGCTATAAGGTATAATCCCATTCCTTTCCCCTAAAACATAATAAATCAGGATTTTAACCCTACTGATGCTAGGTCTTCATAGTCTCGTTGTCTCGTCTTTTGAGAAAAGTTTCCAGCTGACCGAGACCACCCTTCTGTAGGATGGATGCAAGTCACGTCCACCGCACTTTCCTCAGTTTACTTTAGTTATCTAATTACCTACCACATTACATTTGACATGCAAAATTAGCTTCCTTAATTAATCAATTTAATCACTATTGACACAAAAACAATGTCAAGAAATTTCCTTTTTCTCCAATATATGTTCTTTATTTATCATAATCCTAGAGTACATCGAATATCATGCTCGAAGGCTATCCCAGCAATCTACAGGATTGCTGCTCCAAGTTCCACCTGTAGACTAGTACACGGGCCTTAAGATCCCATCTCGAGTCACGTTGGCCTCTTGTGCGGGATTTGGAGGCAAGGAATTTACGACCATACCCTCCCTCGGCACCCAAGCATCCTCCCGCTCCAAGTAGCATCCACGGAGTGACCTCTCATGGCGGGTTAGGTCCATATACCCGGCATGGCTAACAACCACCTTGGATAGGGCCAGGCAGACAATCGGAGGTAACTGTTCCTACCTCTCCCTCCAGGCTTTTAACTTGAAGTATTAAGTGTTTTTCCTTGAATTAGTTCCTTGAGCAAAGGAGATCAAATAATGTACCTAAGTATACAATCACAAACATTTCGGAGGTCATTTGTACGATCAACTGCTAAGGTGTGACTCTTTTTTCCCACATGCTCCCAACATCCGATCCTGGGTCTTTTTCCCAGATTCTCCCAGCATCCAATCCTAGATCGTTCGCAACTTGGCGAGATCCCAATAATCTCAAAAAAGATTATACAAGCAAATGTTCTTGGTAAGTTAACTTATTTTGACTTGCCCTTTCCCTTGGGTTCTGCCTTATGGTATCTTAACCTAACCCAAGCATTAACTGGACAATCAAGGCAACAGACATGCCTTATTCACAACCCAACCAAGGGTCTTTTATCCTTCCAGCTCTAACCAAGTTTAGTTAACACACTTGGCAATACATGACTCTTCATCTAGGCCTTCAAGATACAGTCTAGATGAATGTGTCCCTTCCATCTCTCTCTTAGTGTGGTACTATGCAAAGTTTTCCAATCATCCTTACCCACCTTGCACACGGTGTGTTTAGTATATTTGTACATCCTAAACGACCTTTAACTTTCTTCATACCTAGCAATGAATACTTATTACTAATGCAGCGGATCACATGTGACTTGCGTATATGAAAGACTAGGTTTCTACCCAACAGTGCAAATGCATCTTACGAACGAAAACTAACATTTCATGCATTTCTTTTAATCATGATTGCGAAGCATGAATTCTAAATGACTATTCATGCACTGAACTGGTTTAAAAGCTATTATTTTATGTGAAATAATGCAAAAACCTTATCATTCCATGTGTGTAAAGCTATTATTCCATGCATATAAACTTATGCGAACTCCATACTTTACCATTTCATGCATGCAACCTAGCACTTAGAGTAAACAAAAAGTCCTAAGGCTCGTTCTTGTTCCATGCATGTAGCTAACCCCTTCATTTTTTCCACGAGAAATAATACAGAATTAATTATAAATCTTAGGATATCTAAAGAACCTGGGTTTGATTTGTGATCCTAGGGGCATTTGTTGCGTTGGTCGCTCCGCTCACCTCTCCCACATGCATTACCGGTACCAATGGTAGCTTTGGCACCTATGCTTCCCGCGACTTTCTTTTTGGGAGCCATTTGCCACACGGACCCTGGATAGTCCGGTCCTTAACAACCTTCAAGATGACCGGCTCGGAAAAGAAAAGTCGTGGGAAGGGGTCCTTCGCCGATGAGGGGTTGGCTTGAGTGTGGGTCCTCGAATATTCACCACTCACCAACTCTCTCTCTCTCTCTCTCTCTCTCCCTCTCTCTCCTTCTTCTTTTCTCTTCTTCTCCTACTCTCTCTCTCTCCTTCCTCTTCTTCTTCTTTTCTCTTCTTCTCCCACTCTCTCTCTCTCTTCTTCTCTTCTTCTCTCCCTCTCCTCTTCCTCTTCTACTTCTTTTTCTCTTCTTCTCCTTCCCTCTCTTCTTCTTCTTCTCCTTCTCTCTTCTCTCCTTCTACCTGTTCTTCTTCTTCTTCTTCTTCTCTCTTCTCTCCTTCTACCTCTTCTGCTTCTTCTTCTACTTCTCTCTTCTCTCCTTCTACCTCTCCTACTTCTTCTTCACTTCTCCTTCTCCTTCTCTCTCTCTCCCTCTTTCTCTCCTTCTCTTCTTCTTCTTCTCTCCCTCTTCTTCTCTTCTCTCTCCCTCTCCTTCTTCTTCTCTCCTTCTCCTTCTCTTCCTCTTCTTCTCTTCTTCTCTCCCTCTCCTCTTCCTCTTCTCTCTCTCCTTCGCTTCTTCTCTCCTTCTCTTTCTCTTTCTCTTCTTCTTCTTTCTCTTCTTCTTCTCCTTCTCTCTTCTCACCTTCTCTCTCTCCTCTTCTTCTCTCCCTCTCCTCTTCCCCTTCTCTCTCTCCTTCTCTATTTTTCCTGCTTACGGGGGCCTGCAGCTGCTGGCTGGCGATCGAGGAGGGGGTGGCTTCAGTTGGAAGCCCCAGGGGTTGCTGCTACTGCCGCAGGGAGGAGATGACGAGCACGAAGGGGGGGGAGCACAGCTGCCTACCATCATCCAGGGGGGTGCTGTCTGTAGCTGAGGGAGGGGGAGGAGGTGGGCATGGCCGCCACCCCTCCCACCTGGGGGGCTGCATGCCCCCCATTACTATCACATCACTCCCTCTCTCTCTCTCCCCGACGTGTTGTCGGTGGGGAGAGCGAGGGGGATAAAAGAATTTGAACTAAACTTAATAAAAATTTTTTCTTCCAATTAAGGGGGGGGGGAGTTCCTATGGGGAGGCACGGTGATATTATAGTCTCATGTCCTAGGAATAACACTGCCCTTTCGTCAAGAGTTGGTAGAGATCATCTGAAATATGAGAAAAGTGAGGAATTTGAATAAGATAAAATACACAAGCTCTAAGGAATGTGTGAACCTTTGAAGTAGAAGAGAATGTCTCCACGATCTTCTCTATGGCATCAACCTTCGCAGGGGAAGGCCTCCTGCCATAATAACCACACATATGTCCAACAATCAAAACCTCTTTGGCACCAAAAACAAAATTCAGCCCCAGAAAAGGTCAAATTCACTTCCTCTAGCCTGCAAAGAATCCTCTTAACATCTCTGATAAGCATAGCCACGAAGTACTTGTATCCATAATCATCTAAAGTCTCATCCTTCTCTTTCTCCAAACAACCCTTGATAGGCAGATCATCAATGAAATGCATGGTAAGCTCTGGAATAAAATCCTATAAGACCTTGTTCATCCCATTCATCATATGGGCAACCAAATTAGTAGCTCCCTACAGAAGCATACACATCCGAACAAGGCCTAAAGGTGTATTCATCATAGTCAAATCTCTACTCTGAAGGGAAAGTTGGAACTAGTCATAGCCACAATAAAGATCACCAACAAGTGAATAGATAGCACGTCCAACAAAAACCTCTACGAACTCATCCACAATACGTCTTGCACCAACATTCCTTATAGTGACCCTGTTCACCAACTATAAGTCTTGTATGAATTTGAGTGTCCCATTCTTCTTGGAAACTGTGAACCATCTATTAGAATATGGAGTTGAAGATGGTTCTAGAATCCCCATCTTGATCCACTCATCCAAAAGCTCCACCAATTTAGGCAAGTGAGCCCTAGGCACAGGAATAGGCCGTAGATTCCAACGAACATGCAGAATGGTAAAAATAACCATAGGCACCACAACCCTAGGATCAACTAATCATATCTCGTGTGAGAAAAAAGAAAAGGCTCTCCCATGTCTGCTCAACATCTCCTCAAAACATCTCACCTCTACTGGAAGCAAAAAATCATCAATCCTAATCTTCATCTCTTTTTGTGTCGTTTCGACTAAAAAGCTGTGTCCAATACCTACAGAATCTTATAAAGGAGGCTATAGAGCTGCTCTCTTAATCATCTCATCACTGTCCAGAGGTAGCGGTCCTACAACTAGTCTGACCTTCTTGTCAACTATCTTATATTTTTTCTGTACTCTGGCTTCTTTGCTACAACATGCAAATTTTAGCTCTTGTTGTAAGTACCCTACTAAACACAAATTTTATTGTGTATAAAAAACACCATGTAAATCTTTTTGTTGAAATATTTCAACAAAGAACACTTTTTGCAGAGAATTCTCAACACCCAAATTTTCTTGTAGCATGAAATTAACAATTTCACAATACATTGCCAAAGAATGGACCTATAAGACATATGACAACTCTTGATTTTCAGTTTCCAGCAATGCTAAAAGATCCTCCATAATATCTGAGCATGACAACCCATCATAGAAACCATCTACTTTGTCTTCATCCTATAAAAGACCTGCAAGCTTCAATTCTTTTTCTTTTCTCTTCAAGTACTGCATGGTACTCTAGGCATGTCCCTAATATTTTGAAAATAAAAAGTACTTTCAACAGGCACACCATAAACTCTTGAGAGAAAAAACTAATGTTGCCAAGAGGCAAGAGCTTTTCATGTCTCATACCATTGTCATCTCGCAAGCCAGTGGTACCTAATTAAAATTCAACTCTCTTGATGGAAGAGGGGAATCCCTCAAAGAATCCTTATTCCATTGATGGTTGACACAAACTGTCATGAATTGGACAACCCTCTTTCCATCCTTGCTTTGAATTCATGCATCAGAAGACCCACCGTCCAGAACCTTAGTCTCCATCTACGACTCAGCAATGAATGGCTGCCCCAGAATAATAGGATAGGAACAAGAGTTTTGCACAAAGAAATGACAAGTCTCATCCACATCTCCAATAGAAATCTTCAAGTTCAGACAAGTAGCATACAAATCTCCTGCATTGTTGTTGGTCACACACATGCGCCAACCATGATCCACATCAACTAGCCATCTACCAATATGGTACAATCCATGCACTATGACATTAATCTCGGAGCCATGATCCAAAAGAGTAACACAATGGGTCTCCATCTCACCAAGCTTGACTACCCTCTCCGTAGTCACATGAGCCTAGTGATGACTGCGAGAAAAATGGCTATGAGGCACCAATCTAGGCACATCATCACTCTTCGCATACTGTACGGACTGAAGTAAATCTTGAAGAGTCTTCTCCAATTGCATACAGAAAGCTCCATTCATAGACTCCCCAATAATCTCCTCATCAAAATCAGTCTCCTCAATTTGCAAGCCATAGATAATAGCCTCAACAACTACTAAAGACTCTCGATGGATCATATAATGTGTCGAGTCTTCAATAATATGTCATTTTCTTTTAATGATGTCAATGATAACATCATGAAATTCTCTTTTCGAAATCCCCAATACTTGTTTAAGAGTGAATTCAATTTTGCAGTTGTAAGAATACGATCCTCAAGCACCATCTTCAAGTCCATAGTCGTCTCAATGTCGAAAAGCAACTTGAATCCATGTTTCTTTTTTGGCTTTAGATCCTTTATCTTCGAAGCTTTCTGATCTTCTTGTACTTTTGGCTTCTAAACATCAACCATACTCTGTCCTAAAGAAGAAGGCTGAGAAACCAGATCACTCCTCCTAGTCACCCTCTTTGAACCCTCAGGTTGATCATCATCTCTTTTTCACTTCTCCTCAACAAGAGCCTCAAATCCCTAAGATTTTTCCATATAGGCATAGATAGAAAAGGCATCAACTCAATCTTTTCCATATAGTCCCTTTCCTGATCACATCACCTATGGCTGAAGGTTCAGATGTTGAAGCTTTTCCTTTTTTCTCTACATGTAGTGCATAGGACCATAAAGGAGATTTGTCCTTCTGTAACTACTCTAATTGAAGGCCATAGGTAGTAGCTTCTCTTGCCACCTGTCACATCACATAAGAAGAGCGTAGAAAAGAATCCTCTAACAATTTCTTCATACCACCCTTACCAAATTTTGGTTTGATCGGTTGCTATGTATCTCCAAAACATATCATCTTGTTCTTCAAAAATACCAACTTCAGCCTTCTCACCTCTTCAAAATCTTGACAGATCTTGTGTTCATGATCTGGACTATCACACCACATGAAATGAGAAAAATGATCATTCTTGGAAGAATTTGTAGGAGCAGAAGAAGTTGGGGCTGAAATTGGAGTTGGACTAAGCAGCTACTGGTCCATTCTAGTCATCTTGATTTGTAGGTCTTTTAAGTTCTTTGAAATCTCCTCCACCATATCTTCAATAGTCAATTTTGCAATTGGTCTAACAACAACAGTAACAAGAATAGGCATAGGCATAGACATAGGTTGAGAAATAGGAGAAATAGTGGATGGAGCAACAAGAGGAGTAGGAGAAGTCATGGTAGGAGAAGACATCGCTAGTGGTGACTACATCCCATTCTACAAGCGAGCCTTCCATCTCCGCCCCTTTGTCAGTGTAGAAACTGCATCAATAGTGTCCTGCCAATCCATCTTCAACCCCATAGGCTACGTATCCTCAAGAACCTCTCCCAACTCATCCTAAAGTGTTGGATCAAGCCGCCTATAAGAATAACTCCACTTTCTCTAAGTTCAAAGCTCTTTCCTCTAGTGCAGCCAATTGGTTGTATTGCTCTTCAAACTCTCGCAACAATTTAGAAGCAACAAGTCCTTTGTTGGGTTGATAAGCCTACTCTCTGAATGTTTTTCATGTAGCAATACCATAATCCTCCAGGAAATATTCATCTTTGAGCACTTTCTTGAAAGCATCCCAAGTAGAGTCCTGTACAAACAGATCTGTCACTCTAACCCACAAAGCAGGCATGACAAGCCATAAGAAATAGTTGCTCCAGTTGGTCAAAACTCTAAAAAAGTGCATCTATTTTTCAAAGTATTTAATGTATCTAAAACATTTCAACCATCACGTTCACTAACCACACCCTCAATCACCTTGGTTGCACCATGTTTATGCTCTTGTTCTTGATGCAATAGTCATTGTTGATCCAACTGCTGCTGATGTAACTATTGTTGCTACTACATAGATAATTGCATCTAGTGATTTTGCATCATAATGGTTGAAGAAAGAGATTGTAACAAAGTCTTCATCTCATCGGTTGAAAAGGAAGAAGCAGTCGATCTTGAAGGTGGATCTCCCATCTCGATGATTAGAAGGTTGCGTCTTCAATTCACATTTGGTTTACCAAATATCGCATGGAATATGTGTAGGAGTTCATGAAAGTCGCTTGTCGCAGGGATGCTTTGCAACGTGGGAGTTTCTAGTACAAATCCAAATCTTAATCAAATCAAAGCATGAACATACACTTTACATCCTTGAATCCATACTTCAACAATTTATAAAAAATCCATTTCCAAAGGTAATGGCACAATCCCATGAAGTTTCTCTAAGTCAATTATGGTGGCAACCAGTAGTATAAACTACTCGAGATGATGTAAGTGATGATAATGGGGTCATGAGGGTATGTTGGAAACACAACTGAGAGATCATCCACAAGCTAGTTCAAAGTAGGGTATTGTGTACTTGTACATTGCAATTCGCTCCTTTTGCTGATTATAGTAATGATGCCTCCTTTGATACTCCATTTCATGTCCTTTGAAGCTTTATCTATATCACTTATAAGACAGAGACACTCCATTTCAAGCTCAAGATTGCCCAATCAATATCATCTAAGGCAATAGGATTTGATGTTATTTCCATCTTCAATTTGGCAGCTGCTTCATCCACCAAATCAATTGCTTTGTCAAGAAGAAATCGGTCTCTAATATAATGGTCTGCAAGGAGTGCAGCTTCAACTAAAGCAATGTCTAAGAATCGAATCCCATGGTGTAATTCATAGTGTTCACCTAATCCATGAAGAATGGAAATTGTATCTTCCATAGATGTAGGCAAGCCAGTAATGAAGTCCATGGTAATGTGCGTCCATTTACCTATAGGAATGGGTAATGGCTACAACAAACCACCTGGCTTATGGGTGCTATCCTTATTCTACTGATAAGGAATACACTTCATGACAAAGTCCTTGACATATTTCCACAGCCTTTTCCAATAGAAACTTTTTTCGATCCTATCATAAGTCTTGAAAACTCCAAGGTGTCTGGCTAAAGGCAAAGAATGTAGTTCCTCCATAATTTTCCGTGAAAAATAAGAGGTAGAAGGAATGAGAATATTGCCATTTAACCAAATAAGGCCATTTTTAAGCTGATAATGCGAGTTATCTTCTATGAGACCTTGCTGTAATTTCTGAAAAATATGGCTGAGCTCTTCATCCAAAAGATAAGCCTCCTGTAGTTCTTCAATCCAATCGCTATGCAGTTGAGTCATTGTTGAAACTTTGCAAGCCCACATATGAGAAAGCGAACCAGCCACTATATTGTCTGTAATATCAAAATCATAATTCTGCAATGTAGCTGTACACCTACGCTGCTTAGGAGTAAGATTGGCCTGAGTAAGGAAATACTTAAGAACCCAATGATCACTCTAGACTCTAAATGGGCTACCATAGAAATAATGGTGCCATTTCTTTATTGCATGCAAGATAGCCAACATCTCTTGGTCATAAATCATCAACTAATGCTCTCTACATACATGGTTAGATTGAGAAATTGGTTAGTGTACTCTCTCACCCTTAGGCCTCTTTGCTCTAAACCATATCATCTCCATGTCAATTTCTCTTTTTCCAGAGGGGAGACAAAGACTTCAGTCCATAAGTGTCTTGAAAGCTTCCTAATTCTCTACAAGTATGTTTTCCTTTTTAATATACCTCTAGCAAGTATGCGCAAATCCCTCCAAATGCAAGGTAGCAAAATGAATCTTCATGTCATCAGATTCGCGAAATATGTCAAAGTAAGATTCCAATTTGGAGGTCCACTTCTCTAAATCAGATGGTGAACAATTGAACTTGGCCAAAATGATCTTATCTTTTAGCTCTCTTTCATGGAAGGGTTGCTATCCCAAAATAGACTGATCATGAGTGCTAGGCATTGAACCTCAAAAATGTGATGGAAATCTCCCAATAGGTGGTTGAGAACCACTATGAAACCTTCTTGTCAGTAGAGGACCTCTAGGAAGTTGGGTATTCATCCCAAAAGCTTGGGAGTTGGCACCATTCAAACTGCCCAAATAGTCATCACGCCTTTGTGAAGTCTCACCTACTTCATATTGTCTATTTGGGATACCCCTTTGTCAAATATTTCCATGACCTTGACCATTTTGGTTAGGTGGTTGAAGTGGGACTGAGGGCTCACTGTTTGAATAAGATTTCTCCTTTACTTCTTTAGATCGCATTTGCATTTGCATCCATTGGGAGAATTGAGCCATTATTTGAGCATTAAATTCTACTAACTTGTCAATAGAAGCCTTTGTTTGAGTAGTTGAATCCACTAATTTCTCAATAGAATACTTCATTTGATCAATAGATAAAACCATATGCTCTATTCTTGATAATAGGTCCTTATGACGTTGGAAATGCCTTTGTTCATGTGCACACAATGTATTATTAAATGCACTGATTTCTCCATGTTTTTTAGGCTCTTCAAGGCTCTCTTGGGATATATCCTCTAGCAAAGAATCTCTCATTTGCTGAGCATAATCATCCTGGACCCTATTTTTGCCTTTATGCCCTACCATAATAGTGCAGTCCTGCAGTATCCCTTGTTAGAGAAACGGCTATAACTTGGGCTAGGAAATTCCAATTTCAAAATTTTTTGATTCAAATTGAAGCCAAGGATGCCTTCTTTTAGATGAGATATAGCATGCTATAGCATGTTTAGGACAAAATATTTTGCAAATCAATCTTTGAGTCTGAACTGTCTAGGCTTGCACCCTGTTTCAACCAGTGAATG
The DNA here is from genome assembly GCF_053477565.2 of Lygodium microphyllum. Lineage (NCBI taxonomy): Eukaryota > Viridiplantae > Streptophyta > Polypodiopsida > Schizaeales > Lygodiaceae > Lygodium > Lygodium microphyllum. Next base: position 115,468,712 of record NC_141150.1, on the reverse strand, counting down.
CCATGTTTCCACCCCATGAGGTAAAATAGTAATCCCAAATGGCTACCAAACCCTATAGAAGGATGAGTAGGACCTATGGTCACCTTATAGTATCTACATTTGTTCTTCAATAATGAAGTTTGTACTTGTAAGGACCTGTAAATACCCTACAGTGTCTTGTAAAGTCCTTGTTTTGCTCTTGAAGGTACCTGAGTCTTTGAAAACACTTCAATCTTCAATTCTCTACTTGCGGTACCTATGTGAGGGATACCTTGGGCTCGCTTAACGTAGCCCCATGAAATCCCTTTGTTTTGATTCTAGAGCCTATTATTCCTTGGCTTTGGCTGAATCTCTTGAACAAGGGGTGCTACACAAATGAAAGCATCTTGCGCATCAGTTGGAAACACTGATTCAAGGCATGTGTTCAGAGGAGCATTCAATCCGTGACAAAACTTAGACACGTATTGAGCAATAGTCATGGAAGACATATCTAAGGAGTGAGATAAACTTTGAGTAATATGTCTCGAGGCTCATTCCCAACTGTCTTAACTTTAAGAACTCATTCATTTTTAGTTTGCGATAAGATGGTGGAAAATATCAACCACGCACAACTTCTTTCAGCTTTTCCCTAATAATAGTTGGCTCAGCAGTCCCTGATCTTTACACCACTGTTTCCACACAGGCGTGCCTCACTGGTCAATTTCAACTTGGCAATCATAGCTTGATTAGCAGGGGTAGTTCATGCAGTAGTCCTCCATGGTCTCAATCCAAATCTCCGCCTCAGTTTCAATGTCTTTGCCCTTGCCATTGAATTCCAGTGGCTTAACTTCTCTAAGGAGACACTTCTTCTCTTGAATTTCAGTCGGACTAGCAATAGTTGTACTACCCTGAGTTATCATAATTCCAGTGGCTTAACTTCTCTAAGGAGACACTTCTTCTCTTGAATTTCAGTCGGACTAGCAATAGTTGTATTACCCTGAGTTATCATAATTTTGACGAATTAGTTTAGCACTTAAACTTTTCAACTTTGTTTTCACATTAACATATCTTACTAGATTTGTAAAACAATGATGGGCCAAAGAGCACAATATATTTACACTGTTTTCTTTTATTATCAATAGCCATACACTACGATTTTTACAAGGGATATTTACAAATGATAGATGTTTACAAGTATAGATACATCAGCATTGATAGGATACATCAGCATTGATAGGATAGGCTAGATGCTATGTACAATTTCCAAAACATGATATCATTATATCTTTCTTTTTCAGGGATGGATATTAGTTAGATTCATGTAGAAAAAAATAGGCCAATTGTTGTCTATGTCCAGAAACCTATACTGTGGAAATGGCAGATCTCAAAAACCATGGATATGGTAATCTTGATACTTGCAAGGTCCTTGAATTATGATCCTATAAGCTGGAACTACAAGGAAAGAGAGATATAGCAACGGCGGGTAGCGACGCAGGAATAACATCGCTATTTGGGTCGCAAATAGCGATGTCCCACAAGGAAAAAAACAAGCCGAAACCCGAGCGCGTTTTATTTCGTGCATTTTCATGAAACATTTCGAGAGGGAGAGCGAGAGAGAGAGCGAGCGTCTTGCATAGGATGAGAGAGGGAGAGGAAGAAGGCTTGCCGCCGCCACCGCCGTTCGTGAAGGAGAGGAGGAGCCTTCATCGTGAAGAGGAGCTGCCAAATCCTCGCCATATCTCATTGGTGAGTCCATTCTCTCCTTCTTTTGCTTGTTTAGGAGAGGAAATGAGAGAGAAAGAGAGGGAGAGGGAGAGGGAGGGAGAGAAAGAGAAAGAGAAAGAGAGGGAGAGGGAGGGGGAAGGAAATGAGAGAGGGAGAGAAAGAGAAAGAGAGGGAGAGGGAGAGGGAGAGGAATAGGGAGGAAATGAGAGAGGGAGAGTGCATTCTCTCTCTCTTTTACTTTTGCTTATATGATTTGTGTATATATATTGAGAGAGGGAGAGGAAATGAGAGACAAAGAGAGGGAGAGAGAGAGGGAGGGGGAGGGAGGGAGAGAGAGAGAAAGAGAGGGAGAGGGAGAGGGAGAGGGAGGGGGATGAAATGAGAGAACGAGAGGAAGGGAGAGTGTATTCTCTCTCTTTTTTATTTATTTTTTGTATAATTTATATATAATGAGAGAGGGAGAAGAAATGAGGGAGAGGGAGAGGGAGAAAGAGAGGGAAATTAAAGAGAGGGAGAGGGAGGGGAAAGGAAATGAGAGAGGGAGGGGGAGGAAGAGAGAGAAAATGAGAGAGGGAGAGGGAGAGGGAGAGGGAGAGGGGGGGAGGCGAAAACATAATACGGAAATGAGAGAGGGAGAGGGAGGGAGAAGAAATGAGAGAAGGAGAGGAAGAGAGCAAAAGGAAATGAGAGAGGGAGAGGAGAGACAAAAAAACAGAGAATGAAAGGAGAGAGAAAAAGAGATAAGATGTTAAACATAATAGGCAAAGAGAGAAAGAGAGGATGTGGATGAGGGTGAGGGTGAGGGTGAGGGAGGGAGAGGAAATGAGAGAGGGAGAGGAAGAGAGAAAAGGAAATGAGAGAGGAAGAGGAGAGAGAAAAAGAAATGAGAGAGAGAGGAGAGAGAAAAAGAGAGAAAGATCATTAAACCTAATGGAAAAATAGAGAAAGAGAGAGTCAGGGTGAGGGAGGGAGAGGAAATGAGAGAGGGAGAGAAAGAAAGAAAGGGAAATGAAACGGGGAGAGGAGAGAAAAAAAATGAGAGAGGGAAAGGAGAGAGAAAAAGAGAAAAAATTATTAAATCTAATAGAGAAAGAGAAAAAGAGAGGGTCAGGGTGAGGGAGGGATAGGAAATGAGAGAGGGAGAGAAATGTAAATGAGAGAGAGAGAGAGGAGAGAGAAAAAATGAGAGAGAGAGGAGAGAGAAAAAGAGAGAAAAATCATTAAACCTAATAGGGAAAGAGAGAAAGAGAGGGTGAGGGCGAGGGAGGGAGAGGAAGAGAGAAAACGAAATGAGAGAGGAGAGAGAAAAATCATTAAATCTAATATGGAAAGAGAGAAAGAGAGGCTGAGGGCGAGGGAGGGAGAGGAAATGAGAGAGGGTGAGGAAGAGAGAAAAGGAAATGACAGAGGGAGAGGAGAGAGAAAAAGAGAGAAAAATCATTAAACCTAATAGGGAAAGAGAGAAAGAGAGGGTGAGGGCGAGGGAGGGAGAGGAAATGAGAGAGGGAGAGGAAGAGAGAAAAGGAAATGAGAGAGGGAGAGGAGAGAGAAAAAGAGAGAAAGATAATTAAACCTAATGGAAAAAGAGAGAAAGAGAGGGTCAGGGTGAGGGAGGGAGAGGAAATGAGAGAGGGAGAGAAAGAGAGAAAGGGAAATGAGAGAGGGAGAGGAGAGAGAAAAAGGAATGAGAGAGAGAGAGGAAATAAAAAAAGAGAAAAAATAATTAAACCTAATAGGGAAAGAGAGAAAGAGAGGGCTAGGTTGAGGGAGGGAGAGGAAATGAGAGGGGGAGAAAGGGAAATGAGAGAGGGAGAGGAGAGAGAAAAAGAGAAAAAAAATCATTAAATCTAATAGAGAAAGGGAAAAAGAGAGGGTCATGGTGAGGGAGGGACATGAAATGAGAGAGGGAGAGAAAGAGAGAAAGGGAAATGAGAGAGGGAAAGGAGAGAGAAAAAGAAATGAGAGAGAGAGAGGAGAGAGAAAAAGAGAAAAATCATTAAACCTAATAGGGAAAGAGAGAAAGAGAGGGTTAGGGTGAGGGAGGGAGAGGAAATGAGAGAGGGGAAGAAAGAGAGAAAGGGACATGAGAGAGAGAGAGGAGAGAGAAAAAAATGAGGGAGAGGAGAGGAGAGAGAAAAAGAGAAAAAATCATTAAACCTAATAGGAAAAGAGAGAAAGAGAGGGTACCCTGGCACCTACTACATAGTATCATAGTACTAGGTACTTGGCACTATGATTAGAGTACTAGGTGTTAGATACTAAGATGCTATGATATTATGTGCTAGGTACTGAGTACTAGGTACTAAATACTAGTGTTGTATGATACTATATGTTAGGTCATAGAAAAAGAAAGAGATGGAAGGAGAGGATAACAATCTAAGAAAAGAAAAGAATGATAACAAAAACAAATTGTTTGTTGTAACGTAGACAAAATGGAAAATGAAGAAGGTCTTGTTGTTCAAGATCGCGAGGCGTATCTTAATTAGCATGTCCCATATCCTTGCTCTCAATGCAAGTTGGCAATTAGACGAAAACGCCGATTGTCTATAGAACACGTACGATGATTTGGTGAGTTTCAATCTGAGATCATTGATCAGGCAATTGTGGATTTTCAGCAAACAGTAATTTGAAGTTAATATCAATCATGCATTGTACTCACAAGCTAATTGAATACCATATACAATAAGATTGGGTCTTGCTGGCAAATTTTCTATCCAGGGAGGTGATGTCTCGTCCAAGGAGGAGTGCACCCTTTGCGGCCAATTAGAAGAGTAAGTGGGCGTGCGATGGATGGAGTGCAGGAGCCAATCCACCACTCGCAAGGCCAATCTATACCATCAATGCTAGAGGAGACAAGCAACCTTCCAAACCTACCTACAATCTTGGAGCCTGAGATGGAGGCAATGATCGATGCATTGATTCCCATGGATGTCGAGACTTCTGATCCACTTAGAGAGGAAGCATCCATACCATTATATGATGGGTGCTGAGTATCTCAGTTGAAGACACTGCTTGCACTCTTAAGTGTACAAGCAAAATACGGGTGGAGCGATACGAGTGTGACCGAGTTGTTCAGGTACCTTGTACATAAGCTTCATTGAAATTTTTTTTCGGCACTATTATTACAAACATTTATGCTTTTTCAAGGTGTTTTATGATTTTTTTCAGGTTATTGAAATATCATATATTACCACTTGCAAATACCATGCCTGAGTCTTGTTGATGATGCACGACATGTTTTACGGAAGCTTGGCATGGACTACAATAACATCCATGCATGTATCAACAATTACATACTGTTTCAAGGAGAATACAAGACTATGGGGACATGTCCAAAGTGTGGTGCTCACAGGTATCGATAGGACTTGCAAGGGCAAACCATCCCTCAAAAATTTCTCAGACACTTTCTGCTTATCCCCCACATAAACCACATGTTTCGTACAACTGGCATGGCGAGCTTGACAATGTGGCATACGCAGAATAGGTCCACGGATGGAGTTCAACGAATATTAGCAGATTCACGCGCATGGAGCCACATTGACTCTACCTTCCTAGGCTTTTCTCGAGAGCCAAGGAATCTTCGGCTCAGTCTTGCAATGGATGGCATAAACCCATTCAGTCTGCGCTCAACTTCTTACAGTGTGTGGCCTATAGTCCCTGTCAACTACAATATCCCTCCATGGCTTTCTACGAAGAAAGGACATCTCATCCTTAGCTTACTCATCCTCGGCCGCTACAAAGTCAAAAATATGGAGTTGTATCTTCGTCCAATAGTCGATGAGCTTAAGATTTTGTGGGAGAAGGGGGTCACTGTGCAAGATATGAGCAGGCGTGATGGTGGGCGGTCAGCCAATATTCGAGCCATTCTCATGTGGACGATGCATGACTTTCCGGGATTCAGAGAGTGCTCAGGTGAGTAGGCCTCCGTTCTCGATGGTAATATCTATAATTTATCTCGTTCAAGCAAGTATTCACTAGGTCGTGGTGTTGGAACAAGTCTGGTTACCTCAGGTTATCATGCATGTCCATTGTGCGGGCCACAGTTAGACTCCCGAAGGTCACGAACCATGAAGAAGATGGTATATCAAGGACACGCTACTTTCTTGCCAAAGGATCATGAACTCAAGGAAGGTTTCCTTGGGTGACCTCCAACACATATGAATGTCGCAAGCTGGTACGAGCTGAAAATGGACCATGCAGAATCACATCCAAATGGAATGCAACGGTTCTCAGTTTTCTACGAGTTGCCATATCGGACCCACTTACAGGTCAACCACTTATTGGATCCCATGCATATTTTCAAGAATGTGGGCAGCTTGTTATGGGACCACATCACAGGAAAGAGAGACACTATAGGGGCACGAATGGATTTGAAAGAGGTAGGTAAGATGGAGGCGCTTTGGTTGCAGTCGAGTGCTGATGGTTGCGTGCAGCTTCCTCGCGCTCCTTGGGTTTTTTCCACTAAAGAAGAGCGCATTATGAAGCAAGTAATCAAGTCTATCCGCACTCCAACGTGTATGATGCGTTCTCTCAGTCCGCATTTTCCAAAGACGACCAATTATCAGGGCTAAAATCCCATGACTGGCATAAGATATGTCAGGTTTGTACTACGAATGGATTGTAATTGGCATGGGCATTTTGCTATTTGAAATGTAGCTATTATTCATAATGCTTTCTCATTTGTGGCAGTTTTTACTACTGATCGCGATCGCAGGATGTCTCTCTAGAAATACGCGGGGCCATTTACAGGCTGTCTACTTTAGTGCAATGGATCTCACAGAAGGAGATTAAGATGTCCTCTATTGAATCCGTGAGGCGGGGAGCAGTGGAGACGGTCTGTCTCTTTGAGAAATACCTGCCCACCAGCATGCTCACAATGCAAATCCACCTTCTTCTGCATCTTGTAGATGAAGTGGAGATTGCTGGGCCTGTCCATACGCGATGGATGTTCTTCTTGGAGCGCTTCATGAAAAACCTAAAAGGCTTTGTGCAACAACGAGCTCGGCCAAAAGGTAGCATGGCTGAAGGTTGGTTGGTGCCTGAGGCGCTAGTGCATATTTCACAATGGCTACCAATGGTGGAACCAGACAATGAAATGCTATGGTTGCTGAAGGACGATGATAGACTGACTGGAGATGTGGTGATTGGAAATGGGGTAGAAAAAAGAATGGATGTCTCAATGGAAGAGAATATGAATCGTTTTTTATGTTGCACCATGCCTCTATGGAGACGTGGCTTGCCAAGTACCAGATCGCCAGGCAAGATCGAGAGGAAGCGTGAGCTGATTTCCGAGGTAGTACGCATCATCGACTGATTCGATATCCTGAAGGCATGGAGGAGATGCCACGGTTCATGTCAACACGATGGTTGCATGGAGCTTTGACCGCAGTGTCTCGCGAAGGGATAGAGGTCTCAATGGAGGAGTGGGAATTCTCGAGGGGATGTAGTCCAAAGGTGATGAGGGGTTTAGAATCTGTCATATCTAAATTTTATATGTAACATCTAATTTGAGTGTTTCAATGTACATTACAAAATATATAGTGCAGCGTGGTCACGCGGACGGTATTTTCACGTAGAGCGTATTGACAAGATGTGCTCCACAATGGACTATGGTATCATGGCAAGGTTTGAGCAAGAGAGCCGGCGACAAGCAATGGATCCAAACACGGTTGTGGATGAGATGGAGTATTTTGGGAACTTGTAAAGTATTGTTACGGTGGATTACCTAGCTTCTCCATGATACTATTTGATGTGCAGTGGTTCAAAGTGGTACTTGGAGGAGCTGGAGCAATAGTTCGACAAGGTCCATCTGGATTTCTTGAAATAGATTCCGAAAAAAAATGGACAGATTTGCGCGACACCTTTGTGTTGCCGGCCCATTGTGAACAGGTGCATGGACTCATTTGCTTGCTAATTGTATTACGACATGGTTTATGTCACAATGGTTTGAACTCTCTTGTACGTGTTTGTGAATAGGTAATTTTCTATCCAAACCCCGACAACCTCGATGGTGGTATGTTATATCTTCAACTCCCCGAAGTGCGAGAGTATATGATCAAAGCAATGTTCCGAGCATAGATGAAGATAATATGCAAATAGAGGGGTCCATATTGCAAGGGGTGGAAGCCGTTGAAATCTTGGAGCCAGCTTTCTGCTAACAATGATGGAAATATAGGAGTCCAAGAATTCTTTGAGAACGAGGTGGACTCATTCTTTTGTGGTGACATGTCTATCGATCTTCCAGTGTATGCGGACTTGTGTCAGGAGATTAACATGGGACCATAGGATACTTCATACTTGGAGCATCCACTTACTCAATTCGTTGACCAATCGCTTATAAGGGTACATAAGATATACACTTTAAGTGAGATTTTTTAAAATGATTTATATTATTGTGCTTTATATGATTTAAATTGATTATTCTAACATCATTTTTTATCTGTATAGGTGACATTTTCAGGATGAGTCGAGGGATGAGCAATGAGGAGCTACATGACATCTTTACATGCATGTCTCCAGACCAGATCACGAGATTCAGAGATATGGCAGACCAAGAGATGTCTCGATCTTCGTCAGGGCGCTCTACTAGATCTACTTCAGCACAATTGGATATTCAGCTTCGAGCAAATGAGCTCAACGCTCACGACTTGGGCCAGAGGAAGGGAGTGCATCGGGATCACAGGGAGATGCTGCAGAGATACAGAGGCAGTGAGCCCATGATCGACACAGGATATAGGTGCAAATCCTCACTCTCATGGCCCTTCTAGGGAGCGTGGCTCAGGCTCAGGTGGATGCTGTGGAGGCACAGACGGCTGTCAGCAGGTGGCACCCCTGTGGGTGCCACTCTGAGAGATATTACCCCGGTCGGTACACCGGATGCACACGGGTCTCCTGGATATGCCGAGGAGCGTGGATGCAGATGGAAGAGGACCCATCTTAGGTAGACTCTAGGGGGTTATGGATATCTAGTCAATAGTAGGTCAGGAGCCATCATCATGAATGATGAGCGGAGGAGGGTGGTGGCTCGCATGAGAGAGTTGTGCCAACAAGTTTTTCGGCACAACGTCTTGGATCATTGGAAAAACATATCGGAGGGGACCAAGGACTACATAGTAGCATCCTTACACGAGGATTTTCCGGTGCTAGCCTCAGTAGATAGATTCTCTACGGGCTGGATGATGGATTGCATGCGTGCATACATGTCACATAGACGATCCGATGCACGCAAGGCAATCAAGAGTGGGGCTGCAAAGCCCAAGTGGTTAGATGCAGATGGCTGGCGCCGACTGAGGGAGGAGGCTACATATTCTCTAGGACGTTGGAGTTAGTAGCGCGAGACGGCAAGGGCACGACTCGAGGCCAGAGTGGTCCATCATCTTGGGAGTGGCGGCCACAGGACATATTTGGAGGAATTTGTAAGTTTTTCTTTTGTTTTGCTTGTTTATTTTTTTGAAATATTCTTTGTACTGACAATCATTTTTCTAACAGTTAGCATTTTGTTTTCTTTGTAGCACTCCATTACAAATCGTGATCCGACTGGCCTTGAGACTCGATATGCAGAGAGGCATGGTCTCACTTCATTGATCGACCGATTGTATAGACGGGGCGGCCCTGTAAGTCACTCATCTTTCTTCTCTGTAGTTACCATGAGATATTTGAATGCATTATTGTATGGTGAACTGATGTGTTGTTTCTTTTTCTCCAGAGTCCGTTCGATGCTTCTTTGTAGCAGGACGAGCTTTCGGGGGACGAGGATATGTAGCTCACCCTTGGATCCTTGGAGCTCACACACCTTTATTTTTGAGTCACCTGATCTATGTAGACATTTTCTATGTATTAGTGATATCTTGTCATGATTGTACCAATCGCTTATTATGCGATCATGTATCAGTGTTATGATTTCAGTATACATTGTTTTTGTTTACAAGCGCATTGTACACAGTGCAGAAACAAATGTTTTTTCCCCTATTATGACCGTCGCTATTAGTGTCGCAAATTTTACTGCTCGCATTGTTATTGGGGTTGTTATTTATGTCGCTAACCGTCGCTATCAGCGTCGATATTGGCATTGGTATCAGCATCGCAAAAAATGCGACGTTGATACCGACTGTTCTATGGCGTTACCAATAACGACGCTTTTTGCGGCGACGGGGGAAAATTTTGTTATTTGCATTTTCATCGCTTTAAACGCCGGTATAAGGTCTATATCTTGTAGTGTGGGATTACCTTCAGTTCCTTGTCATAGACATAATGGTCTAAACGTATCTACCGATCACTAGTAATCATAAGTGGATTCCTTTTGGACGGACAAAAGATAAAGGCCTCAACTAATTTTAAATTTTCCATCCATTCGAGGCATTTCAGATTAGTTTGCATGTTGAAGTGTCGATTAGCCTCAAGGTAATAGTAATGCTAATCTTAGAATCATTTTCTTTCAGGATTCACAGGGATGGATCATATAGATGATCGATTATCCTCATCATTTCTCTTCTCCACTCATCATATCGATGGAGTTTAGTGCATATGTGTACATTTCTTAAAAAGCAAGGAACTAGTTCCAAGCTTCATTATTCTGCCAAAGTTTATTCCTTAACTATCACCAAACTGATTATAAGATATAACATTTGGTCTTAAAAACCATAGGTATTTTTAATTTCAATTATTTTCTGATACCACCTGTCATGTTCCTACCTAACAATTCCTTGGCAGCATGTTTTAGTGGTCGATTAAGGAAGTATCCTAGACAGCCTCACCTGACACTCACAAGAATACACGGGGTCTATCGTCTAGGTTTCATAGAGTCCAGCTTGGTGACAGAAGGTACTAGCCATCCCCACGAGGATCAACTTGCAAGCTTGAGGTCCTAATTTCACAATTGAGGTCTCAATGCATCATTAGCTCCATCAGAGGTGTTCCACAAGGGCTTCTTGTCCAATTGGAGCCATCGTAGTTATCTTGGTTTATGGAGTGTAACTTTTTTTCCCAGCAATTGGTTAGGATTCAAAGAACCTTAACAAAGTTCTAGCACAGTTGTCGCACCTTTCCCCTAAGATAATTACTGATCAAGGTTTTAAGACCTGACCCTAAGTAAGTCAATGCTCAGCTCTACCTAATTTTTTCTAATTAACATTTTGTTCAATCTCTTCAGAGAAGCTCCCAGCTTAGCGAGACCACCCATCCATAGGACACATCCATTAGGGATCTCGCCCACCTACTTTCCACTGATGGTTTTCTTTACTTTTCTTATTACCTATCACATTGAGTTATGACATATGAAAGTAGCTTCGTTAATTAACCCGTTATCACAGGTTCCTTTGCGTAATTTTATGCCACAACACAAAGACAGAGAAAATATTATTTTGACAAAAAATATTTTTTAATTATTTCACAAAGTTATTTACAATGATTTTTCCCTTCTACCTACACAGAAAATAAACTTCCATTCACCGAAAAATCCCTTCTATATGTGCAGAAGAAAAGAAACCCTCCAAGATTTTGGTTCCTTCACTAGTACCGGGGACTGCAGAATCTCATCCTGATTCATATGAGGGTCAGGTTGTTCCTAGGAGTGATCAAGAGATTTATGCCCAGACCCCCCCTGGCACTCCTGCCTCCTCGTGCCTAACAGATTTCTCACCCAGTGACCTCTTGTCATCTAGTATGGTCCAAATATCCTCTCAGCAGCAATACAAAACAATTTGCCTTGGAGCAGGGCTCCTCGTCTAGCCATGGGGGAGGGATAGCACAATCTTTCCTCTTATTTTTCTAAGTATATATTTACAATCAGATCTAACTATTGCAAGCACAATCAATCTTTCCTGTGCAACCATTAATGCATGCACAAAAAAAAGGAACAACAGCAAGTGTTTTTAGCATAGGAAGCAACCCCACCCAAATCTGGGGTTTCTCTTTTAAGGTCCCACCTTATTCTTATGGTTTCACTTCCTACTTGCAACTCATGATATTGATGCACTCCCTAATATAATCATTAATATTAACATTGCATGTGTTTTCAACAAGAAAAATAAATTTTATTTTATTCTACTCATATTCTATGGTTTAATCGACGATGTCCAACCATTTGTCGAACTTTCAATGTTATTTAAAAAGGCCAATTTTCATTTAGATATGTCATAAGTGTAATGCTATTTGTTTTTTTGAAAACTTTATTCTAGGCAATGCAAAAACCCTAAGTGTAATTTTTTTCGTCTTTCAGACATTGAAGTATATAAAATTATTTTCTAAAAATTATTATAAAAGTCATATGCGTCTATTTATCATTAACAAAATGAAATAGAGATAATCACTTTTAGAAAAATTTTATAAAATATTCCCTTCTCCTAACACCGTCTACTTTTTTTCTGTTATTATATTCACATGCGTCCCTAATAAAATAACAATAAATATCACGGAATAAACCAGAATTAAGATACTTTTTGAATAACAGGCATATTATTCTTTTTCAAGTGAAAGAGTCTTTTTACTGAATAGTTATTTATTATATTACTTAGATTATTTTCCTAAGCGATAGTTCATATGCATTTTCTTTAGAATGTGTTTGTAATCCTTTAAAGCCAAATATAGAAATAAGCTTATAAAACTTTTTTTTTCAAACTAACAAGATGTTACCTCTCTTAGGTTTGTTGTAATGGGGGTTTTGCCAATTTCTACTGCATCATTTTCTCCATCGGCCGCGTTCGTTGCTTTCCTTGCTTCAAATTGACTTTTTGAATTTCTACAACTCGGGGAGCCATGGATGTCAGGCGAAATTGACGTGATAGTTCAGGGAGAGTTAGTGGTCATCCAGAAAAAATTCGCCAGCATTTTACTTAGCAATTTAGCCGTATGGAAGGAAGGCATAATAGGGGGTAGAGAAAGTGGAAATGAGATAGAAGAGGTGTATTTTCCTCTTTCAAGGCTCAAGCTACAATGGAAAAGAGAAGTAGAGAAATTTTTCCATCATCAGGAGGTCTCCCTTCTTGCTTTCTTTGTGATGGAGAGGGGGTGTATTTATAGGCATGAGGGGGAGCATGCAACCGACTCATTCTTTTGGCTACTTGTCAAGAGCCAAGTGAGCTTTATTAAAAATGCATTTTGATTGCCTACCTGTTGGATGGTGGCATGGGGATGATTTTAAAATGTTTTCTCTCCCCAAGCATTAAAAAATCATGATTTTTTGTCGTCATGATTTTTTGCTTGTTTTTTAAAAAATATCTTTTTTTTCTTCAAAACGACTTCATCTGGTGGTTTTTGGCCAAGCTACCTCATGACTTATCTAGTTTATAAAGTCATGCCATATTCTTTGATATTTAACTTACTCAATATCATGCTCATTCTTGCACGTTCTGTCTACCGATTAAAGCTTTTGCCATTTGTCTTGCGGTTATGAAATCAATGCGATCTTTGACGCATTAAATGGAATCGGGAATACTAAATCAAATATAATGAGGGAAAATTTATGATCAAGCCATCATAGTATTATTTACAAGGTGTCTTTGATTCTTATTGGCTAGGAACATTGAGTTGTCTTCTCGTGTCCGATTGCAAAATTGATCTAACGCAAGACTCAATATTAAGAAAATTACGTGCGGCCACTTATGTGATAAATCAACGAGTAGTTTTGAAAACATTTTAAGCTCAAATTTTTTTCTTGATATGAAGTGTTATGGTAGGAATATTACAGCATTCAAATTCTATGAGTGCTAATCAGTTGACCAAGAATTGCAATCTTCCATATATGAAGACAAAGCACATTGAGGTAGACTATCACTTCATTAGGGAGGTGGTAGATGACAAGTTTGTTGAGCCAATGAGAGTCCCACAGATTTGCTCATTGAAAGTCTCTCAGCAGAACATCTTGCCTTAAGAAGATGGTGCACATAGGATGAGATGACATCTATTTCTTATTCTATTGTACTTTATGTACATTTGGACTTTGTTGCTTTTTTCCTACTCTCTCCTCACTAGAGGTACATTTATTCTTTATTCTTTTAGTGACTATTGAATAAGGGAAGGTTGGTCACACATTATGGCTATTGGCATTCCTACATCTTGTGGCTCTCTCTCTTGCTCTCTTGCTTCATTCTCCATAGCTCATATCTTTCTTGCTTTTGCTTGCTCGTGCTTCCACTTGAGCTTTAACCTTCACATAATTGATGGTGTATCAATATAACACAATCCCATTAGCACAGGTGTAAGACTAAAATGTCCAAGGAGGATTACAGGGTAGAGCAAAGAATAAAAGTATCATGTCATGTGTGAAGAGGCATGCCTCATGTGTACAAAAGGAAATTTGAAAAAATGATATAAAAATTGACTAAAATCTTTGAATAATATCATATTTTTCATCTTGAAAAGTACCTAGATTTCGAAAGAAAAATTCAAAGGGAACCATAAGAGAAGTACACAAATTTTATCCATCATGTAAGACTTACAATTCACTAAGACTCCATATATGCATGTTGGAGAGATTTTAAAACATTTAATAAATTTATACAATTTGAAAAAATGATAGATATTTCAACAAGAAGAGGCTTTAAAGACATGGATAATTTTCAAATTTTGTAAAGAATTTACTCCTCTTCATCTTCCTCTTGTGTTGCGCTATCAATACCACTAGCTTTTGTCCATTCACCTTTTAAACTAGATGATGCATGCTCCTCTCTACTATCAACAAGAGCATTTCTTTCATCTAAATGTAGACCTTTCTTTTTTAAGTTTTCATCTCTACTTCTAGTCCATCTTGTTTTGTTATGCAAATCATCATCGTCATCATCTTTAATCAAGCAAAAAACTTTCTCTTTAAGAATTGCAATGGTTGACTCCTACGACATCCAAGGGAAATATCATATACTAATATATCCATTCATCAAGTTTCAATATACTTGTGCATCGGTTTGACTTTGCTTGATTTCGTTTTGTTGTGGTATTTCTTGTAGAGTTCATGGCTAGTGTGTATTTACCTACAAGTGCATCTTGTGCTTTTTTTGAAACCAATGTACTTATATGGAGCATATATTACCTAAAGCATCATCCCTATTAACTTTCAAAACTTTTTCTATCCAAAATGGATGACCCATCTCATCATCCTCAACTAGTTTTGCCACAAAAGTGACCCTACCTTAGTATCATTAATATCGCCTTGCCATATTTCTTATAGCTTCTCAATTGTCATTCTTGATCTTCTAATATCTATATATGTTTCTTGACAAAATTTTAGGCCATGCAAAAGTTTTTTCTAGATGCCAATCATCACTTTATATTTTTGTAAGTATTTTATCTTGGTCCTAGAAAAAATCGTCTCACCAAGTCACATCATGTGTGTGTGCATACTTTCTTGCTTTTTCAATTAATTGCCTTTATCATTGTATACATTTGGCATGGTCAATCTCTCGTCCCTTCTTAGATGCTTCTTTGTCGTCTTTGATGGAATTAAAGGGTTCTTGTTTTGCTACAAGCATTACAGTATCTAGGATATATCTCAAAAACTTAATTCCCCTTAAAGGTAACCACTCCTTACTGAAAGAGAATTGCTTTCCATAAGAGGTACTCTACCACCTTCCTTTTTTCTCTTTATTAGAAATGCATGTTGGAAGTTGAGGTCATTTAACTTGTGCAAAGATTCTACCTTTTCTTACTTTGAGCCATATGGAAAAAGCTTGATCTCATATGTTTCTCTTAAGTGCATGATAGTTGGTTTTGGTGTATAAGCATCCTGTATGATACACATCATTTTAGGCAAGCTAAAATTATTGTGTCAAGATAGTCACTTAGCAAATGTGCTAAAAATTTGATCAATATGATCATATGTATGAACCCCCATTAGAAATTTCACTTTTTCTTTTTGAAATAACCCCATGTGTACAAGCATATTGAGGTAGTCCAAAATAGTCTGATTTTTGTTCTCTCTTATTATGTTATCCAACTGCAAATAAAGAACAAGTAATAAAACACCCTCCCAACTAAAGAGTACAATGTTCAAAATTGTGATCATAGGATTAGGATAATTATGAACATTTGGATAAGTAAAGAACACTCTAGGGTGAATTCTTCCATAGTGCACAAGGAATTTGTTAAAGGTGGTAGCAATCAACAAAATTTAAGCTAAAGTGCCCAGCAGTGCATTAAGGAGATAATGGGTGTAGATGAGGTAAGGATACCAAACACTACACATGGGTGGAGAGAAGGTCTCATTGCAAGAAGTGGCATATATAATGGTAGGGAGCAAATCATCATTTTTTGAAGCCTATGCATACCCATAGTGGTTAAGCAACAAAGGATTATCTTGCTCAATGCCATATCCTTCCTGAGTGTTTCTTCCAACTCTTCTTTGATTGGCATCTTCGGTGCTCTCATAGCAGACCTTATCATGTACTACTTTCCTAGTCCTTGTATTCGAGAGTAGCACTATCTTGGTCATTATATCTTACAGTTGTCTTTTGTTTCTAGAGAACTATGTTGAGACCCTTTGGTCCCTGATTGATGTATTGATTTCAACTTTAGCAATATACATATTGGGTTGAGTTTTGAGTACATTTTCTGTTTGATCTCTGTGTTATGAATGTGTATCGCTTTGCAACTCGAGCACTGTATGTCAAAAGTGATGTTGAGACCCTTTGGTCCCTGATTGATGTATTGATTTCAACTTTAGCAATATACATATTGGGTTGAGTTTTGAGTACATTTTCTGTTTGATCTCTGTGTTATGAATGTGTATCGCTTTGCAACCCAAGCATTGTATGTCAAAAGCGATGTCAGTGTCTGTTTGTGTTAGCTTTGAGTACACCTATCATCATTTTTGTGGTAGCTACACTTGGACATCAGTTTTGGTGTTAAGCCATTTGCAGCAATCCTAGTCTAGACAACACCGAACAATGCCACCTTCTAAAATTGTTCCATTCCTCAATGAGGGCATATCTAAAGCGTAGAAAACTTCTCTGAAATTTCAAAAGCGTCATTTGCATTCCACTCCTCCGATTTGGAGTGAACTTGGCAATTTTTTCTTTCCACCCATTACAACATTAAATCTAGCAAATTGTTTCCTAGATTCACTCAAACTAGTAGGTGTATCATCAATAGTCACAACTCCCCCTATCCTTCCCATCCCAATGGCACACCAACCTAGCATATCTCTCCCAAAGTTCTCTGGGTCTTTCCATGAAGATCTTGATGCTTTTATTTTGCAATTCAATGTGAAATACACAATCAACTACCCTAATGAGGTCAATGAAGCCCACAAAGTTGCCATATTGGAATCATGGCTGCCACTTGCATCTTTTGACACATTTGGTTTTTCCAATCAAAAAATTGGTGCATGTCACCAAATCAACATATCATTGGAATGAAGAAATCGACTTGGCGTTCCAACACCTTGGGCTCTTACTCTCAAAAGCTCTTATTGTAATTTTGGCAGATTGGGT
This sequence comes from Lygodium microphyllum, assembly GCF_053477565.2. Lineage (NCBI taxonomy): Eukaryota > Viridiplantae > Streptophyta > Polypodiopsida > Schizaeales > Lygodiaceae > Lygodium > Lygodium microphyllum. The sequence continues at coordinate 115,451,610 of NC_141150.1, read as the reverse complement.
GAAGACCTTCCATGTAATTATAGATGCATCTAACATTGCTATTGGTAGTGTGCTTATGTAGCATGATACTAATGGTTGGTTCTAACCCGTATTTTATGTAGCAGGATATTAATGGTTGGTTCTGACCCGTATTTTATGCCAGTAGAACATTATTTAATGTTGAGAAAAAATATTCAGTAACCAAAAGAGAGTGTCTCAACATGATCTACTCCATCAAGAAATTTTGACATTATTTGCTAGGGCATGCCTTTGTTTTTCATGTGGATTACTCAATGCTAGTTTACTTGGTTAAGTAACAAAGTGACACTAGTAGGCGACTTGTCCAATGGATTCTCATGCTGCGGGAATTTGAACACAGTGTCATCCATCATCACAGAACCTAGCACGTCATTTTGAATTTCTTATCTCACCTTGACTCTGGAGAATCTCCATAGAGGATTACTTCCTGGATACCCAATTATTTGTCATAGAAGTGAATGCACCCCCAGCCTCCATGGTCGTGGTATGAAGAAATGATTATTTTTTTGGAAACTGGAGTACTTTCACCTCATCTCTAAAAGACTAACATAAAGGAGTAGCTCTCTGAAGCCAACATTTTGAAATTGCCATGGAACAATTGTATGGCACACTATTTGGAGTGCTGCAAAGAGTAGTTCTCCCTATGGAGCAATGTGCTATCTTGGAGGAAGCCCATGAAGGAATTACTAGTTTTGCTACTTTGCTATTGAACTATCGCAAAATGTAGCAAATTGGATTATAGTGGTTGACTATGCATGGTGAAGCTCGTAAGTGGGTCCAACATTATGATTCCTAGAGATTGCTTGCCCCTCTAGCCAATCCTACCTCTGGAACCTTTCTAGAAGTGGGGATTGTACCTCATCGATTCCATCTCTCTAGCTATGGCATACACAAGAAATAAGATACATCTTGTAGCAACAACAGATTATTTCACCAAATTGTCAAAGCATGGGCCCTACTGATGGAAAATAGGGCAAAATTAATGGCAAAATGCCTCTTTAAGGATATCTTCACAAGATATGGTACTCCAATCAAAATTTTCAGTGAGATAGAGATACACATTTCATAAATAAGGGAATCAAGGAGCTCATATCATTATTTCTTATTGTACATAAGAAATCCTCTCCTTACTACCCACAAGCTAATGGCTTCATTGAGTCCACCAACAAAGTCTTGTGTAAAATTTGAACCAAATTGATAGATTAAAATAGAAAATATTGGGACATTAAGCTTCCTACAACATTATGGGCTTTTTGGACATTCTTCAAAGTCGCCACTGGCATGAATCCCTACAAGTTTTGGAAGCCTTTACCCCCCTATAATTTGTAGTCTTGAGTTTTTGACTCACAACGAAAGATTGACTCATTCCCAAAGAATCACTTCCATTCCAAATGGAATCCATAGCCCAATTAGAAGAAGATAGGATCTACAACACGTACATTCTATCTAAGGTCTAAGCTTGACTATCCAAGAAATTATTGTTCCAAAAGGGCCCTTAAAGACCCACATAGAGAGAATTCTTGATAAGCTCAAATTCCGATGGAGTGATCCTTTCTGGATCTTTCATGACTCTGGTACTAATTCATTCTATTTGATAGATTTACAAGGCAAGTTGCTACCATGGCCTATCAACAAATTCCAACTACACCACTATCATGACGATGGCCTCTAGTGCCCATTTTTTATCATATTGAACTCACTTGTTTTCGCTTCACCATTGGATTAGGGAATTTTGTGCCCACTGGTTGTCTGCTGCCACATCAAATGAATCTCCAAAGTCCCCACCTATGTTGACATGATGCTCATTTATGGCACCTACTCATTTGATGATATCCCCTATGGCCCCATAGTTCAATGAAAATCTCATTCTCATCATACTTAGTTATGTCTTGTTTTGTTGACGTGGTGGACATGCATTGGCCACAGACCTTTCACTATCAACTCTCTCTATGTTGCTTGTGCATCACTCTTCTTAAGTGTTGCTTTCATGGTGGAAATTTAGCTCACCAATGAGGAGGTATATCTCCTTATCACGCAGGCCATCAACAATTCTGGCTAATGCACTATAGCTTACTCGCTTCATCAACCTCCCCTAGAACTATGTCGTCCTAGTCCACCCAAAAACCTTGTCCATCTTAGAGTAGCTTAACAAAAGCACCACCATCTACCTCTAGGGTTGTAAGTATAATGTCTCCACCCATTGCATTCAAGAGAAGTTGGCCTTGCTAGATTAGGTGAGGTTGACCTACCGACACTCTCCACCTAGGCAATGGAGGTTGACCTACACACACTCTCCACCCAGGCAATGGAGGAGATATTTGGCCTCATCAGTAACAAAGAGTATTGGCTGAACAACCTCCTTGTGCCACACAAATTGAAGCAAGAGGCCCTTAAGTTCCTGGTCAAGGCCCTCTACCTATAAGCAAAGGCATCCAGCATCACAAAGAAGGTATCTTCTCTGTTCTTCTTGCCTTCTTCCATTGTTATTGCCTGGGCTCATATCCTTTGGGACTGTCTCTTCATTGAGTCCAAACACAAAGATCAAGAATGGCCCCCAAGTGGAGATTGTCATGTGTGGATGGAAATCCCACAACAAGCAATGAAGCCTCAAGCAAGGACATCATTGCCAATCCAACAACGATACCAGTTGCGTAAGTAATGAATTTCTAAATTAATAAGATGATTGCTTTGGTTTCCGCATGAGATGCATCAGACCCGAACTATGCCGCACAGGAATACGTTAACTGAAAGGAAAAGTTCATCCCAAATATTCGAATGAAGGAGTGTGCAAAGTGCTTGTATAAAGAGGAGTAAAACTGTGACTAGTTGCTATGTGACAAATCCATGCATAGCATAAGCAACATATATGATTCTAAAGTATTAAGCATCGATAAGTTTTTGATTAGTCTATACTTAGGACAATATTGTTTAGAGTTAGCAAGGTTACCTTATGGGTTATGCACATAGACGGTGCATGCATGGGGAAGATTATATGAAACATGCATTGATGGTACACGAATTGATCTTGCATTAAAGTCTTGCATCCATCCTATGAAGGTTTCACATAAAATAACGGTCAAGGAGTTTATCTTGTGCTGCCAAACCATGAGTTGATTACAACTCGCACAATAATTCAAGGATTATTTTACATTGGAAGATATTCTTGCACCATTACAAATTTGTCTCGCATTCTTTGCCATAGGGGAAAGAAAGATAAAGTCAAGTTAAAATTCTGCCTAGAATCCCTCTTTGATCCCAAAGGGGGAGAGCAAATATGCAATGGAAATGTTATCACAGCTATTATTGCATTTTTTGGAAGAGATACAGTTGGTTTTGTTGATTGATCAAACAACACCCTAAATGCTTTTACATTTAGCTGATTGTTGAAATTTTTGTTTGGATGATTATTTCAAGTGCTTGTGATTTATGGTAAATTCATGGTAGGGGTATGTGATGACAAGTTGCCATGGAAATAAAGGAATGTTTTCTTGGAAGATGATATTAGGCTCATTGCCTTGATTTTGCTTGATTCTTAACTTGATTAATTGAGGAAATGATATTTTGCACGGGTGGATCATCTCCATGATCACACTATGGATTAACTCGAAAAGGGCACTACTCGATTCATGGGCTGAAGGTCGAGTGGTGAAAAGGCCAACCAGGAAAATGGTGTTTCACTCCTAGGCCACTTGTGGGTCAAGTGGAGCTCTGGACGCCCCTTGCCAAGGCTGAAACGGAGTTGAAGACTACCATGGGCCCAATGTCTGTGGTGTTGGAAGATCCTATTCTAGATAAAGGATGGAAATTATGGTGCCATGTGATTTGGACTGGGTACTTTTGCAAGGTAGAAGGGATATATAATTCCTCATATATGGGCAGGAGACAAAGATTAACTTGAAGATAAGTTAAGAAATTTGTTTGTCAAAAGGATTGCTTGCTCTGTTTTTGTGTCTATACTATAAATTACGCAAACGAACCGTGTTCCCTAAAAGGTTTAATTAAGGAAGCTAATTTTAAATGTCGCACCTAAATGTGGTAGGACCTAATTAGATAACTAAAGAATGCCTATTGAGGGAAGCAGGTGGGTGGAACCCCTGATGGGTCTGTCTTATGGTAGGGTGGTCCCAGAGAACTAGAAGGCTTCTCACAAGGTTTTTATTGACGATCGCCCCTTAGAAATTGTTAGGTTAGAACCCTGATTTGTGCCGTTTTAGGGGACCGAAATGGGACCATGCCCTAGGGGATGAGAGGTTTAGCGGTTCATCCCTCTCATTTCCCATTCTCTTTGAACACAGTGCGGCATGGGTCTGCTTCAGTGTGGATATCTCTGCGTAAAGTAGGATGTCTAGGACTCGACGCTAGAATGTTGTCAGGAGACCTTGACCACTAGGGGACCCAGATTTGAGGTCGATCCTAACATTCCCTTGTGAGGCGGACTCGGGAAACCCTAGGCAAAAAACCCTGTAACATTTCATGGGAGTGCCGAGTGATGTCGCTTAGATTCGGATCGCTAAAAACATGCCTAGAAAACTGATAGGCAGGCACGTTACACTCCATCGTTGGCCATTCTAGCCCCACCTCTGCCCACTAAACCAGTTCCAAGCTAATGATGCGTTTGACACAAAGGATTACAATGAAATTAATGAGTAGCTCTGTGGGTCCAAGTCCACCATGCATGCTGGTGTTAAAGGCAGTGACGGTTTGTGGAATTTGGGCCAGAGTTGCTAGTAGTGCATTAAGGAGCCGACAGGTGAAGCTGTAGTAAAGGCTATTGAACATAGCACATGGGTGGAGAGTGTGTTTGGATACCTCACATGACACATGGGTGGAGAGAAGGTCCCATTGTAGGTAGAACTGCCTATATAATGGTAGGGAGCAAATCATCATTGTTATGAGCCTATCCATACCCATAGAGGTTAAGAAACAAAGGGTCCTCTTACTTGATGACATATGACTCTCGAATCTTTCTACCAAGTCTTCTTTGACAACCATCTTGGGTGCTCTCACAAAAATAGAGCTTATCATGTATTGTTTTTCTAGGCCTTGCACTTAGCAATAGTACTATCTTGGTCATTGTATTTTACAGTCGTCTATTGTTTCTAGAGAACTATATTGAGACCATTTGGTCCCTGATTGATGTGTTGATTTTGACTTCAACAATATACATATTGAGTTGAGTTTTGATCTTATTTGCTATTTGATCTCTATGCTATGAATATGTATCACTCTATAACCCAGCACTATATGTTGAAAGTGATGTTTGTGTTTGGTTATGTCCGCTTTGCATACACCCATCCTAGTTTTTGTGGCGGATGTGCTTGGACACCGATTACAACATCCCATTAAATGCATTTGTACAAGAGTTTATTCATTTACATCCTTTGAAAGATGAAAAAAATGAGGTAAGCATGACTTATTTTGGTCCATACCATCAATGACAAGTCTAATATATCTTTTTGGTACAACAAAACACTTACACCTATTGTGCATGGCCTTTTTTCTCTCTATTGATTGATGTAATGCTTCCTTTGCCATCATAATCCCTCTCATCTCTTGCGTTCTTTAATTGAGATTTTAAATTTGTACAAATGCTACACACTCCCATTATGACTTTCTTTGGGATTGATATATTGCTGAAGAATGACTTTCACAATTTGGTGAAATGTGGATAGCTAACAAACTTTTCTCCATTTTGAGGCATAGCATGATTGTAGATGGAATATACTTTAGTCTAGTAAAGTTATTTGCAAGAAGCAACCTCCCAATTGTTGGCATAACCTCACACTATGCCTTAAAGTACATTTCCATTCAAGAAATTGCAACCTTGCCTAAAGGACCAATGGTAATATTTGGCATATTAAAAGCAATGTCTCTCTACCTCTCTTTATCTCTCTCTCCCCCCTCTCACTTTACTTTTCTCTCTTTCCCCTCTCTCTCATTCTCTCATTGTTTTCCTATTTCTATCTCCTTCTCTCTTGCTCTCTAATTTTTTTTCTCTAATTTTTTTTCTCTCTCTTTCCATCTCTCTTTCTCACTGTCTCTCTTCTTTTCACTCTCCTTCCTCCTTATACCTCACCCTTGTTTTCTACCTCCTCCTTCTCTCTTCCTTCCTTCTCTCTCCCTCTCTATTTCTCTCCCCACCCCTCTTTCTCTCTCTCTTTATTTCCTCTATCTTTCTTTCTCCCTCCCCCTCTCTCTCTCATTGTTTCTCTCACTCACCCTCCTATCTCCCTCCCTTCATCTCTCATTTCTCTCTTCCTCTTCCTCTTTTTTTTCTTCCTTCCCCTTCTCTCTCTCTTTCTCTCCTTTCCTTATTCTTCCTCTCTCCCTCTCTTTCAATGAATCTCTTTGAAAAAAAAAAGAAAAAAAAACACAAAAACAAAGCAAGAAGAGGCAATGTACCTACCTCAAATGCCCGAAGATGAAACCCTTCGTGTCTCCTCTTCACGACTTCCCTTCCTTCTCCCTTGCACATTCTCCTTCTTCTTTGTGTATACAATGGCAATGGTGGCAGTGATGAACTCTCACACATACACTCTCTCCCTCTTCGTCACCCTCTCTATCTCAAAGCTTTCAGCTCTCTTGCTCTCTCTTTCATTGTATCTTACAAATGTTAGGCAAAAGCCACGCTTAGGTTTTTGCACCTTTTTTTCTCAAAGCAGTGTTGCTATTTGCATCACTAATAGTGTCGCTAAAATCATCTCTATAAGCATCACTATTAGCATTGCAAAACCAAATTAGTGACATAAATAGCAATGCATATAGTGACATTATTAGTGATGCTACTATTTTAGGTTGCAAAAATGGCCGTCGTTATTGTCCCATCCCCTTGTAGTGCATAATATTATCCTTACCCCTAGTATGGGTAATATCAAAGTCATAATTTTGAAGAATAGCCACCCATATTCTTTACTTTTGAGTGAGATTAGACTATATGAGAAAATACTTTAGTACCCTATGGTCACTGTTCACATGGAACTTGTTGTCATAAAGGTAGTGGTGGCATTTCCTGATAGCATGCAAAATAGGAAACATCTCTTGGTTGTACACATTTATTTCCATCTTCTTGTCACTCAACTTGCGACTTTCAAAAGTAATGACCCCATGCTCTTGAAGTAATACAACACCAATACCCCATTCACTAGCATCACACTAAATAGTGAAATCCTTAGAAAAGTCAAGGAAAATTAAGATAGGGGCTGAAGTAACTAACTCCTTCAACTCATTAAAGTTAGGATTAGCAATATAGTCCCAAACAATGTTTTCTTTTTAAGTCTATCTATCAATGGTGTTGCAATGGTCACATAATGCCTAATAAACATGTGATAGAAAGAGAATAGAGCTAGGAATTCATGAAGTGAAGTGGTATTAGTAGGTGTTAGCTATGCATGAAAACACTATACTTTCTTTTAGAGAGACTAAATCCCTTTTTCACTCACAATGTATCCCTAGTACTCTACCTCAATTTGAATGAAGTACTATATTTCTTCTTAACCACCACCCAGTAGCTTTAAAGAAGTATATGGGAAGAACTAGGCTACATAAATCCCATCTCCAACAAGTCCTTAATCTCCTTGGTCATTCCTTTTATGTTATACTTTGAAAGCCTATAAGAGGTTTTGTTGACAACCTTTGAGTTGGACTCCAAATCTATAGAATGATCAAGTGTTTGTTTTGGAGAGAGAGTAGTGTGCACTTGAAACAAATCTATGTACTCCTCCAATAGAGATTTTAGGGGGGCTACATCATTTGCTAAATTCTTAAGCTAATCTATGGTTTCCTTATTGATATGCAAGGCAAAAATTTGAGACCACTTCTTACACTCTTCCTTGAGTTGTTTAGTAGTAATAAGCCGAAAGTCTAATGTATATTAAACTCCTTCTAAATGTACTAGCTATCCATCACTCACAAACTCCATGTACAGCTTAGAGAATCCCAATGTGATTTTGGCCAATTTTTAAAGCCAATCATATCCTAAATTAACATCAATAGGGCCCATTTCTAATGTAATCAAGTTTAGGTGCACTTCATATTTTTTAGCAAGGCATAATTGCAAATGTGAGTATATTGAAGTACTAATTTCCTCATCTCCATGGGCTAGTTGTACTTTGATTGGATGCCACGATTTAGAGGGTAGATATTTCAAATGATCCATGGCTGTTCTATTGATGAAACTATGAGTGCTACCACTATCAACTAGAATAGAAACATTTTTCCCTTGGATACTCCCTTATATTCTGAGTGTATTTCAACTCCTAGAATTAGTCTAAGCATCCATAGAGATGGAATAAGTTGAAATGGCAATGTGAGAAGGATCAAATCCACGTGCATCAAATGATACACACTCACCCAAATCAAAAGGAAAATAATCAAATGGATCACAGAACTGCTCTTGAGCACCCTCCTCATCATAATCTTCAATTTTAGCATGAGCCATAATTTTTGGATCCTCATTTTCATCCTCAACAACTTCAATGACAAACACACCGTTCATTTTAGCCTTCTGTATGCATTTAAGGAAGCATGATCTATTGTATATTTTTCTCCACACTTGAAACAGAAGCCTTTTTCTTTTCTTTCCTTGAATAGGTCCATAGAAATGAGCTCTAGATTACCTTGTGAGTTTGATCCTTTAGTCTGCTTAGTCTCTATTTTAAAACTACTTCTTGGTCAAAGGTTACTTTGAGGCTATAAAGCATGAAATGGTGGATAAATCAACACTCTAGAGCCCCCACTAGATGTATGATTTCTACCATAAGTATTGACAACTTGACCTTGCTTTAAAATAGTCCTTGACTATCCATAAGTGGGCCAAAATGTACGCTCTCTTCTATACTTTCTTCCATGCCTTTCTGCAAACTCAATAGGGCTTGAAAAGAATGGTGGGATCATGTGCCATAGTATCAACCAATAATGAAAGCTCTAAGCCATACATGTACTTATGGAGCTTGGCTTCATTACTTATGCTCTTCACGTTAAGATTAAGGAATTGGTTTATATAATATTGTACACTAAGACCTTGTTTCTCTAAACCATACCATCTTCTTGCCAAATTTTCTTTCTCAAGTGGAGATACAAGGACTTCATCCTTAAGTGTCTTGAATGTATCCCAATTTTTCACTAGTATGTGTTCTTTCTTCATATAGTGCCACCAAGTATGTGCAAACCCTTCCAAATGTAATGTGGGAAAAAGGATCTTCCATGAGGGTTAATCTTCTCACTGAAAATAACTATGGGTAAGGGTATGTTGTCGCCATACATAGCCTCAAAGGGTGAAACTCCAATGCTAGCATGAACAGAGTTATTATAGGAAAACTCAGCTAAATGTAACATGAGTCCTACTCATGTTGTACATCATGATACAAATGTCAAGATTGTGGGAGAGAAGGAAGGAGTCTCACTTGTAGCTTTCTTGCTTGCACAATGGGGGAATACACACAAAGGTGGAGGCTGAAAATATTTTTCCTCTTCTTAGTTGTGTAAGCCAAAAGAACTCAAGTACATAGAAATAGAAGAACCCTATATATGGGTCTAAAAAAAAACTCAACTAACTAAGGTGGCATACTAACTGAGCCATGAACTAGAGTAGATAAGGATAGCTGTCATCTAGCTATTACTCATGGGCGGTATACCAATCGCATCTGCAACTGACAAGTCGGTGACATAAATGCACAATGGTCACCCTAGCATATCACAAGTGGAGCTCGATATCTCAACACTCACCCTCGAGCTCAATCCCAATTCCTGCACACCAAGTAGGTCTCTGAACTTGCACAGCTTCTCTGCGCCCAATGCCTTCATGAATATATCAGCTACCTAATCCTCTGTGCTGACATAAACTAGATCAATAAGACCTAGCAAAACCCTCTCCCGCACATAGTGATAATGCACCTCAATGTGCTTTGTTCTAGCATGATAGACTGGGTTATTTGCCAAGTGTATACTACTCATGTTGTCACAATAAATGACAACTGGCCCATCTGTAGGCTGATGCATATCATAAAGTAGCTTATGCAACCAAGCTACCTCACATGCAACCATTGCTGCGCCCCTGTACTCAGCCTCTATGCTCGACAAGGCAACTGTAGGCTGTTTTCTGCTGCTCCAAGTGACAGCAGCACTCCCAAAAGAGAACACATATCCGCTGGTAGATTGTCTATCAGAAATACTACCAGCCCAACCAGCATTAGTGTATCCATGCAACTGTATCTGAACCCTAGTCTCATAAAATAGTCCATACTGCAATGTGGACTTCACATATCTGAGTATGCGTCTAGCCGCATCCAAATGTGGCTTCCTTGGAGCCTGCATAAACTGACTTACCAATCCAATAGCATAGCTCAAATCTGGCTTGGTAATAGTCATATAAATCAAACTTCCTACTATGCGTCTGTACATAGTAGGGTCTTCGAGAAGCTCACCTGCATCTGCACTCAACTTCACATTCTGCTCCAAAGGAACTGAAATAGGCTTACAGCCTGTCATCCCATATTTGGATAGCATGTCCAATCCATACTGCCTCTGCAAGAGCCATATCCCACTTGGTGATCTAATCACCTCAATGCCCAAGAAATAATGCAGCTCTCCCAAATCCTTCATCTCAAACTTATGCTTCAATAGCATTTTCACATGAAGGATATCTTCATCACTGTCACCTGTCATAATCAAATCATCAACATAAATGACAAGTAGGATAATACATTTCTCTGTTTTTCTCACATAAAGTGAGAAATCTGCCTTGGAAATCTAAAAGCCAATAGTGACAAGATACTGTCCTATCTTGTCAGACCATGCTCTAGGTGCTTGCTTCAAGCCATACAAGGCTTTCTTCAACCTGCAAACAAACTCAGGATGAATAGCATGCACATAACCTGGTGGCTGCTCCATATAGACCTCTTCTTGCAAATCACCATGCAAGAAGGCATTCTTTACATCCATTTGATGTAAAGACCATTCCTTTGATGCAGTCATAGCAATGACTGCTCTTACAGTTGCCATCCTTGCAACCAGACGGAATGTTTCTTCATAATCAATGCCATATGTTTGTGCATACCCCTTGACTACTAATCTTGCCTTGTATCTATTCACAGAACCATCTGCATTGTGCTTCACCTTATAAACCCACTTACAACCAATTGCATTCTTATCTTTAGGAAAAGGTACCAATTCCCATGTAGCATTTGCTTCCAAGGCATCCATTTCTTCATCCATGGCTTTCTCCCATTTTTCTTTTCCCATGGCTTGCTCAAAAGAAGTGGGTTCTGGTTCCTGTATCACTTTGACCATATATGCATAGTGAATGGCTATAAATCCATTATATTTCATCCTATCCACAGGATACCTAGCTCTGGTAGACCTGCGCAAAGTAGGTTCACTCCCAGGTGCTCTCAAAACATCCCTGGTCTTCCTTACTCCAGGTGTAACAATAGAAGGAATACCCAACTCATCATCAATGCTCTGTTCTAAGCCACTGGATTCACCATCCACGTAAGAGTGACCTGCATTCACATCAAACATGGGCTGATCTACCTTCTCTTTTCCTTTTCGTGATACCTGCATACCACTATCTGCATTGCTTTGAGAAGATTCTCCTGATCTCAATCTGCCTGTCCATGGCGAAAAATGTGAACCACTGCTAGAGGACGCTCCAGGTCCACTAATATCTTGTGACTGCTGCTATGAATTCTGTGCAGCATTACCATTTTGTGCATCTACATTATCAATCACATTTACTAGTTTATACCAGCTACTCATCTCATCAAAAACAACATCTCTGCTCACTGTAAACTTACGAGTAGAAGGGTTATAACATCTATACCCTTTCTGCTGCAAAGAGTAACCAATAAAGATACACTTCTCAGCTTTTGGATCCAACTTGGATCTCAACTCATCTGGCACATGAACATAGACAATGCAACAAAAAATTTTCCAATGAGAAATATCTAGTTTCCTACCAGTATACCTCTCCTTTGGAGTCATCCCATGTATTGCTGCAGTGGGAGTCCTGTTCATTATGTAGACTGCTGTAGCATCTGCCTCAGCCCAATAAAAATCTGGCAGGTCTTTTTCATTGAGCATGGCATGAGATACCTCTCCAATATGCATGTTTTTCCTTTTTGCAATTTCATTTTGTTGTGGGGTACGACTGCATGAATATTGATGCTTTATGCCATGCTCCTGTAGGAACCTTGCAAACTCATTTGAGAGGTACTCTCCCTCTCCATCTGACCTTAGGCATTTTATTTGCAGGCCCGTTTCTTTTTCAACCATAGGTTTAAGAGTTTTGAAATGCCCAAACACTTCACTTTTCTTTTTCATAAAGTACACCTAAACTTTTCTGCTATAGTCATCAATAAAAGTGACAAAATAATGACAGCCTCCAAGAGATGCAGCTTTAGTAGTCCATACATCAGAGTGGATTAATTCCAATGGCTTCTTACTCTCTTGAACATGTCTAGGAAATGGTTTCCTTGCCTGTTTTCCAAATTGACAGGCTTCACATACCTTATGCATTTCTGCAACCTTGAATTTTGGCAATCCTACAATAATATTTTGGGCTTGCATTGATTTAAGTCGTTGTACATTAACATGACCAATGCATTTATGCCAGATATCAATATCTGCAACTACATCGGTCCCATGTACAAACATTGCTGCACTCAATTCAGGCATGCCTGCTTCCAACATAAACATTCTGCCCTTCTTCTTTCCTTTTGCTATCAAGTGACCTTTATTTTTCATATCCTCAACAAAGCATCCATGAGAATTAAATCTGACCTGCAAGCCCTGCTCAACCATTTGGCCAACAGAAACCAGGTTCTTGGTGATATTCGGGACATGAAATACATTCGACATGTATTTCTTTTTCCCATCCTGCATAGACAAATGAATTTTTCCAATCTGCACAATAGGATGTGCAGTATCATCACCAGTCTCCACAAATCGTAGTTTTTCCATTTTCCTTGCATCTTGCATCCATTCTGCATGACCTGTCATGTGGTTTGATGCACCTGAGTCAACATACCACACATCGTTACTTTCTTCTGCACTTGTCACAGAATTGGTCATGTGCTGCACCATAAACAAATGCTCATTTCTGTCATCACCCTGTCTACTAGAAGATGCATAATTCCCTTGTTGCTGTTTTCCATTCATGATGTCATTCTGCTTTTTATAGCAGTCTTTAGCCATATGACCCATTTTACCACAGTAGTAGCATTCAACATTGCTGTTTGCATTTTGGCCTCTTTGCCATCCACCACGACCTCTTTGGCTCCCCCGGCCTCTAGAGTTACCACGTCCTCCTCCATAGGACTGGTTTTCCTGAGTCTGTTGTATATACTGATTTCTACCACGGCCTCCAGATCGGCCTCCTCTACCTCTGCCTCTACCTCTTCCAGCATTTGAGTAGAAGACAGTTTCTTTTGAAGTTTCTCCTGAAGAAGATGCAACACCATTTCTCTGCTCCTCAGAAATTAGAAGAGCAATCAACTCCTCAAAATCAGAAAATCTTTCATGAACTGAAATGGATGTCCAAAACTGTGCATAATCCTTTCCTAGACCATTCAAGGTCACAGAAACTAAATCATCATCTTCCACTGGCGACCCAATGGAAGCAAGTGCATCTGCAATCTTCTTCACCTTCATGTGGTAGTCATTGATGCTCATACTTTCTCTTTGTACATTATGCAACTCTTGCTTGAGCTACATTTTCCTGGCTTGCGTATTTGTGCTATACATTTTTGACAAAGTATCCCATGCCTCCTTTGGTGCACTTGCATCTTGAATATGCACAATCATAGAGTCTGAAATACTGATAGACAGCTAGTACATAACTTTCCTGGCTCTCTCATGCCATGCTTTCAATGCTTGCATTTGCTGTTGATTGGGAACATCAGGAAGAACTGGTTCTTCTTCATTTCCTGCAACAAATTCCCAATATCCTTTTCCCATAAGGAAATTCGTCATTCTAAACTTCCATGCTTGGAAGTTATTCTTGTCAAGCTTTTCAGTTACAATCTGTGAAAGAGAATCAACGCCATTACAGAACACTACAAAAAATTCTGTCACTGCAAAAAGCATAGCTTCACCCTCACACGAGCAAATCTGCAAAACTGGCGAAAGTGGTATTTGACCACACAGTCACTTCCTAGTGACGATTTTGCATAAACAGGAAACAAGGATGATTCTGTAACTCCCAATGTCTTTGCACACAAGCATACGATGCAATTTCTGTGGTAACTTTTCACCGACCTGTGGAATAGTGGTCGCACAGCATAAAATAGGGCCTTTTCCTGAGTACATGCAGAAAACTTTCGCCTCCAAAATAGGCCCCGAAATGGCATATATTGCCCTCTTGCTACACCGCGAAGGGCGTCTCAATCTGAGACAATGCACTCTTGCACTTTCCGGCTGTGCTACTTGCAAAGACTTGCTCCCAAACAGAAAAATGAAAGCAACACTGGTCCTCTTACCAGAACACCGCAAACTTGGCTTGCTTTCTTGAGCTCCTTACCACGAACAAGGCTCTGATACCATGTCAAGATTGTGGGAGAGAAGAAAGGAGTCTCACTTGTAGCTTTCTTGCTTGCACAATGGGGGAATACACACAAAGGTGGAGGCTGAAAACAGTTTTCCTCTTCTTATTTGTGTAAGCCAAAAGAACTCAAGTACATAGAAATAGAAGAACCCTATATATGGGTCTCAAAACAAACTCAACTAACTAAGGTGGCATACTAACTGAGTCATGAACTAGAGTAGATAAGGATAGCTGTCATCTAGCTATTATTCATGGGCGGTGTACCAACTGCATCTGCACACTGACAAGTCGGTGACATAAATGCACAACGGTCACCCTGGCATATCACGAGTGAAGTTCGATATCTCAACAACAAATGGTAAAGGTAAGTCTCCAACCACTTATTGAACCTTTCTATCTGACCATCAAAATACGGATGATAGGTTGAAAAAGGAGCCACTTTAGTTCCATGGAGCTAAATATACCACCTACTAGAAGTTACTCATGAACTTGGTATCTTCATCATACACAATCACATACAGTAATCTATAGAATCTAAAGATTTTCTCCATGAATTGACTAGTCACTTGTGAAGCAATGAACTTAATCTTGGTAGGAATGAAATGGGCTACCTTAGTGAGTCTATCCACTATCACATGAATGCTATTCCAACCCTTTTTTGTAATATGTAGACCAATAATGAAGTCCATGGTAATATGTGCCCACTTGCCTTCTGGAATAGCCAATGCCTATAACAAACGACCTAGCTTATTTTGCTGACAAGCCATACATTTCATGATATAATCCTTAACATCTTTCCACCATCCTTTCCAGTGAAAGCTCTTGCTGATTTTACCATAGGTCTTAAACACTCCAAAGTGTCTACTTGCTGTGGACGAAGATTGTAACTACTCAATAATTTTTAGCCTAAAAGAAGAAGTAGAGGGAATAACAATATTTTCATTAAGCCAAATGAGGCTATTCTAAAGTTGATAATGGGAGTTTTCCTCCATAATACCTTACTATAATTTCTAAAGTGCATGGTTGAGCTCATCATCCAAAAGATACACTTTCTGTAATCATCAATCTAGCCACCATGTAACTCAGTCAAAGTAGAACCCGACATGCCCACATTCTAGAGAGAGAACCAACTACCACATTGTATTTTCTCCTTGTATGAGTGATGTCAAAATCATAGTTTTGCAAGGTAGCTGCCCACCTACATTACTTTGGGGTAAGATTTGACTGAGTAAGGAAGTACTTTAGAACCCTATGATCACCTTGAGCTCTAAACCACTTGCCATATAAATAATGATGCCATTTCTTTATCACATCTAGAATAGCCAACATCTCTTGGTCATAGACATTCATAGCTATCTCTTTATTTGTAAGATTATGGATTTTAAAGACAATACCTCTATGCTCCTATAGCAAAACAACCCTTATGCCACAGCCATTGGCATCACTCTGTATGGAAAATGCTCTAGAGATATATAGGCATACTAGAATAAGAGTAAAAGTAAGTGATTCATTTAGATACTCGAAGCTATTGTCTACAAGTGCATCACAAAAGAAAGATTGCTTCTTCAAACCTGTTAGTCAAAGGAGCTACTATAGCTACATAATGCTTAATGAATTCGTGAATAGAATGATGATAGACCAAGAAACCCTCAAAGGGAAGTAGTGGTGGTAGGTATTGGCCAATCTCTGACACAGTATACCTTCTTAGGATCAGCTAATATCCCTAGTTCATCGATAATATGACCCAAGTACTCCACTTCAATCTACATGAAAGAGCACTTTTTCTCCTTAGCAAAGAGTTTGTAATGTCTCAACACATCAAAAACCTTCCTCATATATAATAAATAGTCATGTAGAGTCTTACTATAAATCAATATGTCAACAAAGAAGACTATGAAAAACTTAAAGAGAGAAGGCTACAAAATCTTATTCATTTGACTCTTGAAGGTAACTGAAGCATTAGTAAGCCCAAATGGCATCACTAGGAAATGGCATAGCCTACGATCAGTCCTAAAGGCAAGCTTAACTTCATCACCCTCTTGCATATGAATTTGATGATATCCATATCTCAAATCAATCTTGGTAAAGAATCTAGCCCCCTTGAGCTCATCAAGCAAATCATCAACTCTAGGTATTGGATACATGTTCTTCATTGTGATCTTGTTTAGATTCTTGTAGTCAATACATATCCTAAAGGATCCATCTTTCTTCTTCATTACCAAGACCGGAGATGCATAAGATGAAGAACTAGGCTCAATAGATTTCATCTGTAAAAGCTCCCTAATTTGCTTGGCTACTTTCTCATGCTCACATTTTGACAACTTGTAGGGTGGCTTGTTGACGGAATGAGGCTCTAAATCAATAAGGTGATTCACTACTCTCTTAGGAGGTAATGAAGTAGGTACTTAAACAAGTCCTTGTATTGCCCTCAAGTAGAGCTTTCAAAGCAAGATGCTCTATTGAATTCTTGGACTAATCTTCTACCTCTTTATTTAAGTGCAATACAAAAATTTGTTATCTCTTCTTATACTCGAGTGTTTTGATGGTGATACGATGAAAATTATACTTACTCTGGATTCCATGTAGATGGATAGGCTGCCATCAATGGCAAACTCCATGTACAACTACAAGAAATCCATAGTAATCTTCCCCAAAATCATCAGTCAATCACAACCGAATACAATATTGATGGGTCCCATTTCCAAAGCAATTAGGTTCACCTGTACTTCATAATTTTCAACTAATTGGTGGAAACATTTGAGTTGTAATTTTCTCTTCTCCATTAGCTAGTTGTACTCTTATGGGCTATTGTAAATCGATGGGAAAGTAGTGTAACCTATCCACAACTAATGTATTGACAAAACTATGTGTACTGCTACTGTCTATAAAAAATGAATGCATCCTTTCCATGAATGGTACCCTTCATATGAAGTGTATTAGGGATGTTTGCACATGTTAAAGCATCCATGGAAATAGAAAAAATATTAGTAGCACTAAAAGGTAATTTTTTCCCACCAAGTTCAGAATGAATATGTCCACCTATTGAGGGTTGAATTAACTTGTTTTTTGGGCATCTGAATAGATATTTTAGTAATGCATCTCATGCTAATTGATTAGAGTCTATGCTACTACTATGTTGATATTCCTACCAAGGAAAAATGTGGATGTCAGAGGAGATAGTGAGACAAAAGAGAGGTGACCCTTCCCCTCACTATTAAAGATCCCAAAGGGGTACAACTAACCGATAACCCGAGGGAAACTTTGCCCACCTCTCGGTGATTTGGAAGCCATATAGGGAGCTTGTCATGCCATTTTATCCCTCACAAAAATATAGAAAGTAGAGAATTGAATATTGAAACACTTTCAAAGACTCCATTACCTTCAAGAGAAAAATAGGGTAAAACAAGAAAATTACAAGACACTGCAGGGTATATACAAGTCTTTACAGGTGTCAACTTCATTACTAAAGTACAAATGTAGGTACTACAGGGTGCCCACAGGTCCTATTTGGCTTTTGCAGAGTTTGGTAGCCATTTGGGACCACCATTTAACTCTTATAGGTGGGAACAAGGTACTTATAGTTTGAAACAAGGTGCAAGCCTAGACAGTTCAGAATCAGATATTGAATTGCATGATTTTTTTTCCTAAACTTTTTATAAGGTGATATAGCTCATCTTAAAGAGGTCATTGTTGGCTTAGATTTGAATAAAAAAGGTTGCAAATCGGAGTTTCCTAGTTGAAGTTGTTAGAGCCAATTTTCTGATAGGGGATACTGCAGGACTACACTATTATGGCAGGACATAAAGGCAAGAATAAGGCCTAGGATGAGTATGCACAACAAATCAAAGACTCCATGCTAGATAATAGACCTCAAGAGGGCCGTGAAGAGTCTCAAGTACATGGGAAAATCATTGCACTTAATAATACCATGTGTGAATATGAGAATAGGCATGCCCCAAGACATATGGACCTATTATCAAGAGTGGAGTAGATGGTATTATCTACTAGTCAAACAAAGTCTCCCATTGAGAAGTTGGTGGATTCCACTACCCAAACAAAGGCTTCCATTGACAAGTTAGTAGAATCTAATTCTCAAATAATGGCTCAATTCTTCCAATGGTGGATGTAATTTCAAATGGGAACCAAAGAAGCTAAGGAGAAAGCTCATTCAAACAGTAAACCATCAATTCCACTTTAACCAGCTAACCAAAATGGTCAAGATCATAGTATCATTGGATGAAGGGGTATTCCAAATAGCCAATATGAAGTAGATGAGACTTCACAAAGATATGATGACTATTTGGGTATTTTTAATTGTGCTAATCCCCAAGCTTTTGGGATGAATACCCAACTTCTTATGGGTCCTCTACCAACAAGAAGGTTTCATGCTAGTTCTTAGCCACCTATAGTTCCATCTTATTTTTTGGGGTTCTATGCCTAATACTCATGGCCAGTCTATTTTGGGGCAACAACCCTTTCATAAAAGAGAGATGAAAGATATGATCATTTTGGAAAATTACAATGGTCACTCATATTCACCATTGGATCTAGAGGAATTTCCAAATTGGAAGCTTACTTTGATATATTCCCTAGAACTAATGATACGAAGATTCATTTTTTTTCCTTGCATTTGGAGAGATTTGTGCATGCTTGGTGGAGATACATTAAGAAGGAGAACATACTTACAGAGAAATGGGATGCATTCAAGACACTTATGGCTGAGGTCTTTGTCTCTCCTCTTGAAAAAGGGAAATTGACATGGAGATGGTATGGATTAGAGCAAAGAGGCCTAAGTGTACGAGAGTATACCAACCAATTCCTCAATCTTACCATGTATGTGGAGAGCATTAGTGATAAAGCTAGACTCCACAAGTACATGTATGGTTTAGAGCCATCCTTATATTAGCTAATGTTATGGCGCAAAACCCTACCACTCTTTTCAAAGCTATTGAGCTTGTGGAGCATTAAGAAAGGAAATATAGAAGGGAATATCCATTTTAGTCTAGTTATGGATAGCCAAGGACTGATTTAAAATAGGGAAAATTTGGCAATGTTTATGGCAGCAATCATGCACTAAGTGGGAGCTTAAGAGTCCCAACTTATCCATCATTCAATGATTCAAGACCTCAAAGCAATTTTAGGATAGCAAATAGTCCAAGAGTAGATTTCAAATAAGAGGACAGCAAGCCTAAATCTATTTCAACCAATATGAATCCAAAGTCTATTCGTATGGATCTCTACAAAGAAAGAAAGAAAAAATGATTATGCTTCAAATGTGGGAAAAATTATGTGAGGAACCAATATCTTGCTAGTGTGCCTTACTTACTCCAAAATACACATGGCTAGTTAGCCAATCAGTGAGAGGAACTAGTTAAATAATTGAAAATGGTTGGAAAGAGATTAGAGCATATTTGGAGTGGTAAACATAGATAATTAGGTATCTCAAGTAGAGAAAGGAAAACTTTGAACAAATCCATAACAATCTTTGACCTTTTAGTCTTATGGAAGCAAAGTACACTTAAGGGTACATCGATGTACTAGTTGCTTGCATAAGGTCTCTTAGCCCGTGAACTTGAGTAGATTGATAGCATTCAACTGATCATGCCACAAAGTCTGTATACAAAAATGCAAAGCCAAAGTTCATAGTATGCTAGTCTCTGAGGAATTTGAAGATGACATTGATGAGGCCAATGCATTTGTACCCACTACTGAAAATAATGATCTTGATGAAGAAGTTAGGCAAGAATATTTTTATGATACTGTCGACTCTTTTCCTTTTGATCCAGATGGGAGTGTTCCTTTCGACCCAAAAGGGATTTATGATGAGCCGCTTGTTGCCACTAGTTGTTCAATTTTCACAAATTCTTGGACAGGTTCTAAGAGCCCTAATACATTTCATATTATGAAGGGTAATATTCATGGGAAGGACACATAGTTAACCCTGATAGATAGTGGCAGTACACATAGTTTTGTGAATAATTCCATTATGGACAAGTTGAATTGTCTTCCCCCACTGACTTACACAAGCCCCCCATAAACATTCAAATAGCCAATTATAAAGAAGAAATCGGTACTCTAATATGCCCACAAGTTTCTTTACAGCTGGTTGAAAATTATGAAGCAAAAGTAAACCTGGTAACCCTAGAAATGGGGCCTACAGATACTGTACTTGGTTGTGATTGGTTGATGACATTGGAAAAAATTACTATGGATTTCTCGTAGCTGGATATGGAGTTTATCTTTGATGAGAAACTTATCCATTTACAAGGGATTCCTAGTAAATCAGATTTTCTGTTTATCACCATTCAACAACTTAAAAAAGAGTACAAGAGGTACTCATAGATCTTTGTTCTATACCTGAATAAAGAGGTTGAAGTTCAGTTCAAAAATTCAGTAAGTCACCTAGCTTTGAAAGCTCTTCTTGAGGAGTACATGGATTTGTTTGAAGTGTCTACTTCATCGCCTCCCAAGAGAGCAGTAGATCACCCCATTGATTTCAAGCCCAACTCAAAGCCAATTAATAAGCCACCTTATGTCCAAGTGTGAGCGTGAAGAAGTAGCCAAGAAAATCAAGGAGCTTCTTGAAATGGGATTCATTGAACCTAGTTCTTTACCCTATGCATCTCTGGTCTTTTTAGTTAAAAAGAAATATGGATCTTTCAGGATGTGTATTGATTACAAGGATCTTAACAACATCACAATGAAGAGCAAGTACCCAATACACCCAGAATTGATGATTTTCTTGATGAGCTCAAGGGCGCTAGATTCTTTACAAAGATTGACTTGAGATTAGGGTACCATCAGATCCGCATGCGAGAGGGTGATGACATTTTGTAGCCTTTCCTCTTTCATTTTTTCTTAGTCTTCTTGATTTATGGTAAGACCCTTCACAACCATTTATCACACATGATGAAGGTTTTTGATGTATTGAGGCATCATAGACTCTTTGCTAAGGAGAAGAAATGCTCTTTCATGTAGACTGAAGTGGAATACTTGGGACATATTGTCAGTGAAAAAGGGATCCATGCTCACTCTAAGAAGGTGTAGTGTGTTAAAGATTGGCCAACACCTGCTACCACTACTTGGGACATATTGTCAGTGAAAAAGGGATCCATGCTCACTCCAAGAAGGTGTAGTGTGTTAAAGATTGGCCAACACCTACTACCACTACTTCACTTAGAGGATTTCTTGGTCTATCTTCATCTTATCGCCAATTCATCAAACATTATGTGGCTGTTGTAGCTCCTTTGACTAATAGGTTGAAGAAAGAAGCTTTCTTTTGGGATGTTCTTGATGATAGTATCTTTAACCAGTTAAAGGAACTCCTTACTTTTGCTCTTATTCTAGTATGCCTGGATTTTTTCAAAGGAGTTTACCATACAGTGTGATGCAAGTGGTGGTTGAGGCATAGGGGGTCTTTTGTTACAGGAGCATGGAGTGATTGCCTTTGAAAGTTGCAAGCTTACAAATAAGAAAATGGCTATGAACGTTGATGACGAAGAGATATTGGCTATCTTGTATGCAATAAAGAAATGACATCATTATTTGTATGGTAGTTGATTCAGAGTTCAATGTGATCACACGGTCCTTAAGAATTTCCTCACTCAGTCCAATCTTACTCCTAAGCAGGGTAGGTGGGTAGCTACATTGCAAAATTATGATTTTGAAATCACTCATACGAGGGGCAAAGACAATGTAGTGGTTGATTCTCTTTCTTGTATGTGTGCCTACAAAGTTTTAGCAATGATTGAGCTACATAGTGATTGGATTGAAGATTTACATGAAGCTTATCTTTTGGATGAAGAGCTCAGCCATATTTTTCAAAAATTACAGCAAGGTTTCATGGAAAATAACTCGCATTATCAGCTTCAAAATGGCCTAATCTAGTTAAATGGTAAGATTTTCATTCCCTCTACTTCTTCTTTTCAATGGAAAATTATGGAGGAGTTTCATTCTTTGCCTTTAGCTAGACACCTTGGAGTTTTCAAAACCTATGATAGGATCAACAAAAGCTTTTATTGGAAAGTACCGTGGAAAGATGTTAAAGATTTTATCATGAAGTGCATGCATTGTGAGCAGAATAAGGACATCAACCATATGCCAAGTTATTTGTTGTAGCCATTAGCTATTCTTACATGTAAATGGATGCACATTACCATGGATTTCATTACTGGATTTTCTACTACCAAAAAGGGATGGAAGGATATATATGTCATTGTGGATAGACTCATTAAGGTGGCCCCTTTCATTCCAACCAAAACCCAATTTACTACTTCATAAGTGGCCAATTAGTTTATGGAGTAGATATTTAGATTACATGGATTACCGTATGTAATTGTTCACAACAGAGATTCAAAATTCATGAGTAACTTTTGACATGTGGTATTCACATCCATGGGCACTAAATTGGTTCCCTCTACGGCCTATCATCCACAAATTGATGGAGAGACAGAAAAGGTAAACAAGTGATTGGAGAATTACCTTCGCCATTTTTGTTATGATGTTTAGAATTCATGGGATTCTTGGTTACATTTGGCTGATTTTGCTTACAATAACTCCACTCATGCTAATATTGGAGTTTCTCCATTTGAGGCTATGCATAGTTATAAGGTGCCCTTACTCACAGTCATCTTCAATGAAAGAATCAATCCTCATGCGAAAGAAGAATTGGAAAGAATGTAGACCCTTCTTCAGCAGTGTAAGATGAATCTTAGGAAAGCTCAAGACCAAATGAAGATGTACAAAAATGAGAAGAGGCAACCTTTACAGTTCCAAGAAGAAGAGTTAGTTTTGTTGAAGGTGCCCAAGTCTCAATATTCTACTTTGAAAGATAGATCCAGTAACAAGCTTGCTCATAGATTTTATGGCCCCTAGAGGATCCTAAAGCACATTGGAGACTTGGCATATAGATTAGAGCTACCCTCTTCCACTAAGATTTATGATGTATTCCATGTTAGTCAACTCAAGTCTTTCTATGGTGATCCTATCGATACAATTGATGAGCTGCCAGCTACATGATAAAGGTCTTATTCAGTACATCCCAGAGGCCATCATAGGTCAGTGTGAGAAGAAGCTTTGAACTTGCTCCATCATTGAATATTTGATCAAATGGAGAGGTTTACTACTTGAGGAAGCTTCTTGGAGGCCTGATTCCATATCAGATGAGTTTCCTTACCTAAGGGACACTTTGGTCTGAAGCTTACTAACTATGGAGCCAATTATGATGCAAATAAGGACTTGACAACATACTATTTTAGAAGAATTTTTACTATGCCTAATTTTTAGAATTATGCCACCTACATATATGTCAAAGAACTCTTCAAGATCTACATTTTGACATGTGGCATGCTTCGTTTGGATACTTTTGCAAGAAGTTATGGAAGATTTGGCTCAACATGGTTTGTGCTTACAACAAGCTATCTACTTCATTTTGAGTTCATCATTTGAAGACTTTAAGGCTCCAAGTCCTTTTGAATCATTCTTGCTTATGTATATAATTGAGGCTTGCTTCCATTCCTTCATTTCAGCCCATATGTCTCTCATCTTTCATTCATTTTCCCATTTGTAAAGCTAAAAATAGAGTAGTACTCTATTCTATCCATCCTTTGTAAGTTTGATTTTGAGGGAAAAAACCCTTGGAATGGGATGGATTGTAAGAATCTGGGAAGAATAGTGGTTTAGTGTGAAAATAATAGTAATACCATGTCACACTAACATATGCATAAAAGGAGGGGGCACATAAATTTTCTAATATTTTGACACATAAGTACATTATTGTCCTTCTTCTCATTACCTTTTTCTCAGCTTCAATTGCTTCTTACATCTTTCTATCTTTCTCTCTCCTATTCTAGTATTTCTCTCTCCTTATCACTCTCTTTCTCACTTTTTCACTCCATCTCTCTCTTCTACAGCCTTCTCTCTCTCCAGTTCACTTCTTGACATCTTGTGCTGTAATGTCAATCGCTTCTCACTCTTTTTCAATGATGCGATAAGGGTTGCTCGGGCTCCACGAAGTGCCTCTCTTGCCCCATAATGGTAATCACTTGATAGCCTTCCCTAATGGTGCGATAAGGGTTTCTTAGGCTCCATGAATTGCCTCCTTCATGCCATAATAGCCTTATAACTAAGTCTGTTACTAGAAGTTTGATAAAATATTTAGATGATGTACCTTTCTTTGTAGCTTAGAGGAGTTATATCATCATGTATTAGTTTGCTACTATTATAATAATCTACCTCACCACTCACATATCTTAAGGGGCTCCTATTGTTTCATTTGGTTATTTGGTTTTAGTCTAGATAGTATATCATAACGTGTAATGAATAACTATCATGTGACAAATAGACAAGTGAAGATCCACAAAATAAATAAATAAATAATATTTTATACATTTTTATTTTGTGGATTCTCATTTATCTGTTCACTTTATGATAGTGATTTCTTGCACATATAAACACTTATTATAAGCTAATATCATGTGGCCCAAATAGATAAATGACAATTCAAAAATTAAGTTTAAAAATGGCATCTTACTTTAATAGATATAAAAGCAAGATTAATCATAATAGATCACTAATATTGTCTATTTTCTTTTCATCCTTATAATTGTGGCTGCATTGACCAAGGTTTGGCTCCATTCGGGTACAAGTTGCTCCATTGAAAATTAATTTAGCAATCTTATTTTTTTCTCTTGATAGCTTGAAGCTCTAGAATCTTCATGTCTTGGTCTAGCTCTTTTAAGCACATAAGCTTCAATTTTTCTAACTTTTACTCCCCAATCTCCTCTCGCACTTTGGAAACAACTCCATTGCTGTAAATGCAATCACTTTTGCATATTGGACACTCAAAGTGTTGAATAGTGGGTTGCCAAGAATGGTTCCATAGAAAGGATTTAAGGAAGTTTGCAAGTTGTGGAGTTTTCGGATGGTAGGATACACAACTTGAATGCATGCTTGAAGTTGACATTATCCTAAATTTGGGTGCAAGGGACCCTGGGGTACATTTATTGGTAGAGAACTTATGTTTTGCATGGTTGTGGAGATGGAGGGATCCACAAGGGATCTTGCCAATGGGGGCTCCCTTATGGGAAAGGAGGAGAAAGAGGCCTTGACACACAATCTTTTACACTAGGAGGTCTTGCAAATGGGGGCTCCCTTATGAGAAAGGGGAGGGGCGGGGGGGGGGGGGGGGGGGGGGGGGGGCAAAGAGACCTTGCACAATATTTCACACTAGGGGGATCTATGAAAGGGATTGATGAGGTAACATGCAATAGGCCAACTCTTTTGTACTTCAAAAATTGGGTTTAAAAGGATGTTTGTTTACACCTGTGGCTATTGTAATGTGTAGTTAACTTGACACGTATGATGAGTAAATCGTTTTTGCCTAGGAACTTGTGCCACATGTCACTGACATTTTTGGCATGGTAGAGCTTTTATGGCTCCATTTTTTAAATATAAAAGATAAAATTTAGCCTCTTTTTTTTCATTTTAAATGCATGTCTTCCTAATGAGTGCACAATACTTCTCGAACAAACGTGCGGTGACTGTTGGCATATATATATCGATGAAACACAAAATTGCATGCCTCCTCTGTGTTGCTCAAACAGTCAACTCACTTTTTGTAAGGCACTGCTATTGTATTTTGATCAATTTGACATGTGTGGTATCTTAGGGATTTGGACATGCAAGATGAATGAAATAAGGTATCATTGTTGGACAATGTTTTATGTTTGTTGGTTTAAGAGGAGAAAGATACATCACAAAGTTAGAAATTCTATACATGGTTTGACAAAATTTTCCTATCAATCTTGGTTTAATCTTGTACATATGTTGAATGATGTAGTTTTGATGTTAGACAATTTTTTTGGATGTATAAAATGTGATGTGGTCAAGTTTTTTGGATCGACTAACGTATGAAATATGGTTTTATTAACTGCGAAGTGGTTTTGATTATTGTTATTGCATTTCATGAGTCCTGAATGTAAAACAAAATTTGATCGATGAGACAAGATGTAACGTGCCCGCCACTCAAATTACAGGACACGTCTTAGCAGCCCATCGAGAGATCAATCTAGAAGACGCCACTCGGCACTTCCAAGGAATGACATGGGGTTTGCCAACTAGGGTCTCTCGAGCCTGCCTCGCAATGGAACTTATCCGACCGTTCCCACTAGGATCGACTTCAAGTCTGGGTTCCTAGCAGTCAAGTCTTCCTAACAGCCTTCTAGCGTCGGTCGACAGCCGCTCCACTTTGCGTAGATACAGCTGAACCCAAGCGGACTCATACCGCACTTGGTTCAAAGAGAATGGGAAACGAGAGGAAGGCAATGCTCGACCTCTCTGCCAGTAGGGCATAGTCCCATTCCGGTCCCCTAAAATGGTATGAATCAGGGTTTCAACTTACAAGTTATAATGTCCTTGTCTAACGAACATTCACATCGAATAAATTCCATTGAGGAAAGCTCTCGGCTAACCGAGACCACCCTTCTGTAGGATAGACCCATTGGTCACATCCACCACACTTCCCTTGGGGGTTGTTTTAGTTATCTAATTACCTACCACATTATGTTTGACACATAAAAGCAGCTTTCTTAATTAACCTGTTAATCACAGGTTCCTTTACGTAATTTAGGGCACTGACATGAAAGCAAGATAAAACAAGATCAAACACTTCCTTAACTTATCTTCAGATTAATGTTTGTCTCCTGCCCATACAGGAGAATTAAGTATTCCTTTCTGCCTCTGCAGAAAAATCCTTCCGTCTCCCGGCAATAAAACTTGAAGGTTTATCCTACTAAGATTTCGCTTTGTAACTAGTATTAAGGCCTGAAGATCCAATCTCGAGTCACCTAGAACACTTGTGTAGGGTTGAGAGGCATTGGGATTTATGGCCAGAGCCCCCACTGGCACCCAAGCATCCTCCTACGCCTCGGGGGGGGCGGAGGGGTTTACTCATGAATATATGTATATATGACGTGAGTTCAAAATAAGGGATTTTTAAAATACCATTTTTATACATTTTTTACACACAGAAGGGTGTCATATAAAGGGGTTACTTACAGATTGAATAGAAAAGGGTTGTGTTTTATTCAAGAAAAATTCACAGATTAGGATATTTATAATTAAGCCATGAATGCACGTTATACAGAGAATATATATATAGTGAAACCCCCGAGTCCTATGCCAAGTAATTTCCGCGGAGAGACCTCTTGCGGGCAGGTTCGGCCCACATTCCCGGCGCGGACTCATAACCCCCTTGGTTAGGGTTTGGCGGTTCGCAGGGGATACCTAGTGCCATCCTTCCTTAATTATCCCTTTAGGAAATCATCCACAGCTGAAGCAACCAGCCTAATAACATTTACTAGGGAAAACATCCCTTTTGTTCCCATGGCAATTTATCCTTATAGTTCCCGCCATGAAAATATAATCACTTGGATATTCATCCAAAACCATAACCAATCCTTAGGTATCCTTTCGGAAACAATAAAGTTGAAACAACCAACTTAACATAGTTAGGAAAACATCCTTTTTGTTCTCATGGCAATCAGTCATCACAGACCTGGCCATGAAATCATCAATCACAACAACTTGGATTAGCATCCAAAACCACATCAAGCAATCACCTTGCTTATGATCCACCTATCCTTACTAAGATTCTCTCCTCTTACCAACACAACTAGTAGATATTCACTTGGAGATACCCTTTTCACACAATCAAGCATAACTTGGGTCAATAGTCCATTTAGGGTTAGGTCACCAACTTCTATTAAGCTAGGAACGTATCCATTTGCGATAGTCTACAATAAGATCAATAATTCAATTCGTAGGCAATTATACTTATTCCTAATGCACCGGATCACATGTGACTCGCATATATGAAAGTCTAGGTTTTTATTCTTCGGCGCAATTGCATCTTACGAATGGAAACTATTATTTCATGTGTTTCTTTTAGTCATGATCGTGAAGCGTGAATTCTAAATGACTATTCATGCACTGAACTAGTTTAAAAGCTATTATTTTATGTAAAATAATGTGAAAACCTTATCATTCTATGTGTGTAGAAGTTATCATTTCATGCATATAAACTTATGCGAACTCCATACTCTATCATTTCATGCATGCAACCTAGCGCTTAGAGTAAACAAAAAGTTCTAAGACTTGTTCTTATTCCATGCATATAGCTAACCCCTTCATTTCTTTCATGAGAAATAATACATAATTAAATATAAAGCTTAAAGAACCTGGGTTTGATTTGTGATCGTAGGGGCATTTGCTGCGTTGGTTGCTCCACTCGCCTCTCCCGCATTATCGGTACCAATGGTAGCTTTGGCACCTATGCTTCCCATGACTTTCTTTTTGGGAGCCATTTGCCATGCAGAGTTTGGATAGTCTGAACCTTAATGGCCTTCAAGAGGACAAACTAGGGTGGGGAAGGTCGTGAGAAGGGTTCCTTCATCGATGAGGGGGTGGCTTGAAAAAGATGGCTTCACCAATGCGGCTCCTCGACACGGCCCTCTCACTCCCTCTCTCTCTCTCTCTCTCTCTCTCTCTCTCTCTCTTCTTCTTCTCTTCTCCTTCTTTCTCTCTCTCCTTCCTCTTCTTTTCTTCTCTCCTTCTCCTACTCTCTCTCTTCCTCTTCTTCTTCTTCTTCTTCTTCTCGTCTTCTTCTCCTACTCTCTCTCCCTCTCCTTCTCTTCTTCTCTCTCTCTCTCTTCTTCCTCTTCTTCTTCTTCTTCTTCTTCTTCTTCTTCTTTCTCTCCCTTCCTCTTCTTCTTCCTCTCTCCCTCTTCTTCTCCTTCTTTCTCTCCCTTCCTCTTCTTCTTCTTCTCTCCCTCTTCTTCTCCTTCTTTCTCTCCCTTCCTCTTCTTCTGCTTCTTTCTCTCCCTTTTCTTCTTCTTCTCCTTCTCCTTCTCTCTCTCTCCCTCTTCTTCTTCTTCTTCTTCTTCTTCTCCTCTCTCTCTCTTCTTCTCCTTCTCTCTCTCCCTCTTCTTCTTCTTCTTCTTCTTCTTCTTCTTCTTCTCCTCTCTCTCTCTCTCTTCTTCTTCTCCTCTCTCTCTCTTCTTCTTCTCCTCTCTCTCTCTTCTTCTCCTTCTCTCCCTCTTCTTCTTCTTCTCCTCCTTCTTCTCTCTTTCACACACTCTCTCTCATTAGCATGACGGCCTGATCATATGTCCGTCCTGCATAAAGGCTAAGCCCTTTATATAGTGTTTCAACCAGGGGGGTCACCGTGTGGCCCATGCGGCATTATGGCGGCCACTTGCTCACGATGGAAAGAGGGGAGGTGCGCTGTCCAGAAGACGAGGGGCATGCTGCAGTAAGGGGGGGAGAGCTCCCTGCCATTTGGGAGGCTGCATGCCCCCCTAACTATCACTTCACTCCCTCTCTCTCTCCTCGACATGTTGTCGGCGGGGAGAGGGAGAGGGAAATTTTTTTTAAGGATTTTGAAGGGGGGGTTCTCATGGGGGGAATAGTACGGGGGTCATGGGGGGGGGGGGGGGGGGAACATTACATCCTCTCCCCCTTAGAGGAATCGAGACGTCCTCATCTCGAGAAGAAACTGGGGAAGACAAGCACTAATGGGGCTTGTGACCTGTGGGTTAAGACCCACCATGCATCCGCTACACTACTCTTAATGTTTCAAGTAGTGCACTCATATTATTTGAATTGACCATAGGTATAAGAGTAGGATTTATTCTCAATTGGGTTACATATTGATTAAGCTTCTAGGAATTTTAGTCCTCCTAATAAGGTTTAGTGGGCTCTAGATCTTCGTCTTCATCTAATTTGCCTATATATCCATAGATTGCGCCTGTGTAGCTTCGTTTTCTTGGAGGCTCAATGTCTTTTGAACTTAGATCAAGGCAGTCTACTTGGATGTTTCGTAGCTCATTACAATGGAAGCATTGACGGTAGGGACATCTCCTACGGATGTGCCCTATCTCTCTGCACGTATGGCATCTCTTATCCTGATCTCCATAGTCATCTTTCTTACTATTGCCCGATTTAAGTTCTTGGACGATTGGATTTACTCGGAGCAATGCATCTTACAAGTTCGTTGGGCACATCGATTCCAATTGAGTATTTATGGGTGGATCCAACCCAACACAAAATTTTGACAACTGTTATGTCATATCCATTGGGAGTGCATACTTTAGGAGTGAAATGAACTTCAAATAATATGCTTCAAGGGATAATCCTAGCTGCTTCTAGCCATAGAATTCATTCATCTTTTGTGTGCGGTAGGCAAGTGGTGGATACCTCCCTCGCACAACTTCCTTAAGCTTATCCCAAGTGACTGTCCCCTCCGAGATCACTTGGTCTCTGCACCATTGTTTCCACCAAAGTCTCACTTCTCCTGTAAGCTTAAGTTTGGCGAGCATGGCTTGGTTAGTAGGTACAGTTTCTGCAGCCTCAAAATAGTCCTCCATGGACTCAATCCAGATCTCGGTGTCGACTTGGACAGTCCTTCCCCTGCCATCAAACTCGGGTGGCTTAATTTGTTTAAGAAGGAACTTCTTCTCTTGCATGTTAGCATTCATGGGCGCAGAAGGTTCCTGACAATCAAGCCATACCACTAAGGTTATTTTTGTTTAGGATATATCTATGAATTGAACATTAATCAATCATGTATCATTATGAAGTTTTGCTTTGATACCAACTGTAACGTGCCCGCCCCTCAAATTGCGGGACATGTCCTAGTAGCCCATAGAGATCAATCTAGAAGACGCTCCCCGGCACTTCCAAGGAATGACATGGGATTTGCCAACTAGGGTCTCTCGAGTCTGCCTTGCAACGGAACTTATCCGGCCGTTCCCACTAGGATCGGACCTGAAGTCCAGGTTCTTAGCAGTCGAGCCTTCCTAACAGCCTTCTAGTGTCAATTGATAGCCGCTCCACTTTAAGTAGATACAAGTGGACCCAAGCGGACTCGTATCGCACTTGGTTCAAAGAGAATGGGAAACAAGGGGGAGGCAGTGCTCGACCTCTCTGCCCATAGGGCATAGTCCCATTCCGGTCCCCTAAAACGGTATGAATCAGGGTTTTAACTTACAAATTCTAAGATCCTTGTCTAACTAACATTCGCATCGAATAAATTCCATTGAGGAAAGCTCTCGACTAACCGAGACCACCCTTCCGTAGGATAGACCCATTGGTCACATCCACCATGCTTCCCTTGGGGGTTGTTTTAGTTACCTAATTACCTACCACATTATGTTTGACATATAAAAGCAGCTTCCTTAATTAACCTGTTAATCACAGGTTCCTTTACGTAATTTAGGGCACTGACATGAAAGCAAGATAAAACAAGATCAACTTATCTTCAGATTAATGTTTATCTCCCAACCATACATGAGAATTAAGTGTTCCTTTCTGCCTTCGTAGAAAAATCCTTTCGTCTCCCGGCAATTAAACCTGAAGGTTTATCCTACCAAGATCCCACCTTGTAACTAGTATCAAGGCCTCGAGATCCCATCTTGAGTCACGTAGAACACTTGTGTAGGGTCTGGAGGCATTGGATTTATGGCCAAAGCCCCCACTGGAACCCAAGCATCCTCCTACGCCAAGTAATTTCCATGGAGAGGCCTCTCGCGACAGGTTCAGCCCACATTCCCGTCTCGGATTCATAACCCCCTTGGTTAGGGTTTGGCAGTTCGCGGGGGATAGCTAGCGCCATCATTCCTTAATTATCACTTTAGAAAATCATCCACAGCTGAAGCAACCAGCCTAATAACATTTACTAGGGAAAACATCCCTTTTGTTCCCATGGCAATTTATCCTTACAGTTCCTGCCATGAAAATATAATCACTTGGATATTCATCCAAAACCATAACCAATCCTTAAGTATCCTTTCGGAAACAATCAAGCTGAAACAACTAGCCTAACATCCTTTAGTTAGGAAAACATCCTTTTTGTTCCTATGGCAATCAGTCATCACAGACGTGACCATGAAATCATCAATCACAACAACTTGGATTAGCATCCAAAACCACATCAAGCAATCACCTTGCTTATGATCCACCTATCCTTACTAAGATTCTCTCCTCTTACCAACACAACCAGTAGATATTCACTTGGAGATACCCTTTTCACACAATCAAGCATAACTTGGGTCAATAATCCATTTAGGGCTAGGTCACCAACTTCTATTAAGCTAGGAACGTATCCATTTGCGATAGTCTACAGCAAGATCGATAATTCAATTCACAGGCAATTATACTTATTCCTACTACACCGAATCACATGTGACTTGCATATATGAAAGTCTAGGTTTTTATCCTTCGGCACAATTGCATCTTACGAACAGAAACTATCATTTCATGTGTTTCTTTTAGTCATGATCATGAACCATGAATTCTAAAGGACTATTCATGCACTGAACTGGTTTAAAAGCTATTATTTTATGTAAAATAATGCAAAAACCTTATCATTCTATGTGTGTAGAAGTTATCATTTCATGCATATAAACTTATGCGAACTCCATACTCTATCATTTCATGCATGCAACATAGCGCTTAGAGTAAACAAAATGTCCGAAGGCTTGTTCTTGTTCCATGCATGTAGCTAACCCCTTCATTTCTTCCACGAGAAATAATAAAGAATTAATTATAAAGCTTAAAGCACCTAGGTTTGATTCGTGATCGTAGGGGTATTTGTTGCATTGGTTGCTCCGCTTGCCTCTCCCGCATTATCGGTACCAAAGGTAGCTTTGGCACCTACGCTTCCCACAACTTTCTTTTTGCGAGCCATTTGCCACGCGGAGTTTGGATAGTCCGGATCTTAACGGCCTTCAAGACGACACACTCGGGCAAGGAAGGTCATGAGAAGGGGTCCTTCGCCGATGAGAGGGTGGCTTGAAAAAGATGGCTTCACCAATGCGGCTCGACACGGCCCTCTCACTGCCTCTCTCTCTCTCTCTCTTCTTCTTCTTCTTCTCTTCTCCTTCTTTCTCTCTCTCCTTCCTCTTCTTTTCTTCTCTCCTTCTCCTACTCTCTCTCTTCCTCCTCCTCTTCTTCTCCTCTTCTTCTTCTCCTACTCTCTCTCCCTCTCCTTCTCTTCTTCTCTCTCTCTCTATCCTTCCTCTTCTTCTTCTTCTTCTTCTTCTTCTCCCTCTTCTTCTCCTTCTTTCTCTCCCTTCCTCTTCTTCTTCTTCTCTCCCTCTTCTTCTCCTTCTTTCTCTCCCTTCCTCTTCTTCTGCTTCTTTCTCTCCCTTTTCTTCTTCTTCTCCTTCTCCTTCTCTCTCTCCCTCTTCTTCTTCTTCTCCTTCTCTCTCTCCCTCTTCTTCTTCTTCTTCTTCTTCTTCTCCTCTCTCTCTCTTCTTCTCCTTCTCTCTCTCCCTCTTCTTCTTCTTCTTCTCCTCTCTCTCTCTCTCTTCTTCTTTTTCTTCTTCTCCTCTCTCTCTCTTCTTCTCCTTCTCTCCTTCTCTCCTTCTCTCCTTCTCCTTCTTCTTCTCCTTCTCTCCCTTTTCTTCTTCTTCTTCTTCTTATCCTTCTTCTATCTCTCACTCTCTCTCTCTCTCTCTCATCAGCATGACGGCCTGATCATACGTCCATCCTGCATAAAGGCTAAGCCCTTTATATAGAGTTTCAACTAGAGGGGGGGGGGGTTCACTGTGTGGCCCATGTGGCATTATGGCAGCCACTTGCTCAACGGAAAGGGGGGGTGCTTTGTCCAGAAGACGGGGGGCCGTGCTGTAGTAAGGGGGGGGGACATTACACAAGAAATTGCATGCTTCCTCTATTGAAAGGACGATTTCACTTTTTACAAGGCAGTGCTATTTTATTCTGACCAATTTAACATGTGTGTTATCTTAGGGTTTTAGACATGCAAGATGAATGAAGTAAAGTATCATTGTTGCGCATTTTTTTGTATTTGTTGATTTAAGAGGAGGAAGATAACATTGTTTTAATATTTATTGGTTTAAGAGAAGGAAGATAACATTGAACCCTTGCTCAGAATTTGTTAGTGGGCATGTCATATATAAGGAGTCTAAACTTTAAAGCCAAGAGTGAGTTCTTGATAGAATATTAAGTAGGCAGAATTTCTATGAAAGGTTTGACTGAATTTCTAAAGCAATGTTGCTTTAATCTTCTAGATGTAAGCAAATGTGGATCGGTGCATTGTGTCCCTAAATTTACTTTATTGTTTTTTGGATTTGGTTTTGGGAGTAATCAAGATGACTAAAAGGTAGTTTTCTTTAGAGGGAATGGAGGAAGAGGATCTAGAGGATACTTGTGATGAAAACCTCTTTGTTTTTTGTCTATGCAATGTTCCCTTTGATTTGCAAGGGCTCTTGAAGAAACTTGAAGACAAATTAAATGATTTTAGGAAGTTTTATGATAGACATGTGGAAGGCCTAGAGATTGAGGAAATTTTCCATTATAGTGATGTAATGGAAGCTACCAATGCTACTAGAACAACTTTGTAAACAAGGTTTAGCCTTATTGATGAGGAATTTAAGAAGTAGAAATAAGATTTCCCTTTTCATCAAAATCAACGTCAATGTTTTCTTGTATAGAAGGATGTTGGATTTCTTATATATCTTCAATATATGGATAGTTGTTCTTTAGATACAATACAAGAGATGAATATAGAGGATATTGCAAGCAAAGATAAAGAGGTTGAAGAGAAATGGGAAAATTTTCAAGAGGATATTGAGAACCAGCTAGTGCAGGGATTTGATGTCCCTTTGTTTAAAAGTGAGAACATTATAAAATTGAAAGAAAAGGAGAGATTTGAGTGCAAAGATTGAAACAAGTCCTCTTGAATGTGTCCCAACATTTCCCAATTATCTTATCAACAAAAAGAGATATGCATTGCTAAATGATATTCAATACCTTTTTTTATCTTAGAGAAGATTACTGCTTGGCAATCCTTACAGCATGGGGGCAAAATGATACAAATTTTATAGGTTATGAATAGGAATCGCTAGCAAGTCTTGATGTTGAGGGAGAGAATTTTCAAGATAACTCTATAGCCTTGCATTCATGTATTAATCAGATCATGGAATATGAAAAAGGGGGGATACCTACAGAGGAAGAGTTCTTACAAATTCATTAGAGAGTTGGTATTCATAACATGGGGTATGAAGAGAAAGTGCAGTCTCAATTAGAGGAGAAACCAAAAAGTTCAATAAATCTTTATGATGATTGTCTTCTTGAAGAAGATGAAAACCCTAAGGCATGAAAGATAGTTCTAAGATATCCATTGTGAATTTCTTGAAACTAAAGACTCTTCTGCAATAAAGTGAAGACTAAAAGATGTTAAGGGTTTCTTGAAACCCATCTTTTTTCATCTATTTATCTAGTTTGTAACCATTCTGAAAATCTTTACTTTTCACAAGTGTTTAAATATCCATCTTTTCTTATTTGGGTAACAGTGGATATAGTCCTTGCCAAAGATTATATATTACATGATGCAATTGTGTCTTGGAGCTTGAATTTGTCCCAAATTTGTTTGGATAACCATTCAAAGACCTCTAATAAACTGTTTGCTTTATATCTTCCACCTCCATGTCTTGTGTATCTAAAATATTTTGTTTTTACTTGTTGATAATGTGATTTTTCCATATCTTGGGTTGACCAGATAGATAGAAATCCATATTTCTTGATAAAATGTGAAGTATGGTTGTATAAAATATACTGCAATATAGTTCAAAAATAAAGAAATTCCATTAAAAAACCTTATGAGTCAGACAATAAAGAGACATACATATGCAAACTTCTTACCATATAGTGAGTGAAGTGTTGATTACCCCAAGCTTATATCATTGCCTTTTTAAAAAGGTTCAATTGGTTTTTGAATTCTTTGAGATCATCATCATTCCACTTAGTTTAATCACAATAAAAGAATACTTTATCTAGTGTTTTCCAAACATTCGATTTTCTATTTTGAGCTTGTCCATTATCAACATGATCCTTAACTGCATTATGTAGGGACTTCCATTGATTGTATCTAATAGTTGAGCCACCATTCCTAAATTTTATCTTAACAAGTATCCCAAAAGCCTAGGAACCTTCTAGCCTTCACTCCACTAATAGATGGATTTTTGGGAACACAATTTCCATCCTTAGACTTTTGAAGATCTAGTTCAATAACAACATTACCACCATATAGACCAATTGTGTAGATAATACTTTTTCAATTTTTGTTATAGCATCTATTCTAGTTGATAATGGCTTCAACTTCCATGCAAATCCTATATAAAGATGAACAATCTTTTCAATTACCCTACAAAGCGCATGAAGTGTACAACTATAGGCATTCACTAAAGAAATATCTAGGATTGGCTTAAACTGTGGATCTTTGTTGTGCCTAGAGGGAGCCCTATTTCAATTTCTTGAGTTCAACTCTATGGCTAGGGACATACAATATAGGCAAGGAGATCTAGAGTTGGCTCCCTTTGATACATTATACATACATTTAAGTGTCTTTAAGTCACTAGCTATGTACCACTCAATCTTATAGTTCCCAAATCCTTCAACAAATAGCTCTTCTCTTGCTTGTTGTCTCTTAATAACATTAGGTATTGGTGTTTGATGAAAAACCCAATACAATATATAAAAATCCACTGTATCTACTTCAAATGCTTCTAGCCACTAAATGTTATGTTCCGATTGAACATAAATGGCATTGAGTGATTGCAATGATCTAATGAAAGTGCTCTATTCATCAAGATAATAGAGACCCTCTCTAGTTTTGTGCATTTCAGAATCTCACTTTCATCAAGTTTAACCATAAATCTAGCCACTCCTTGTGCCTCTTCTAGTGACAAGTCATAGAATCTAATCATTAAACATTCTAGGGTGGGCAAGTCAAGGAAAATATTGTTAAATTCATTGAATACATCTTTTTTTTTTCTTTCCCTTGAAGCTAGCTTTGATATGGAAAGGCTCACCCAGAATCTCCATCACTTTGTTATTCACTCTCAGTCTAATAGTTCTAACCATAGATGCCCTTGGAAGTATGCAATTGCATACTTGTCCTTGCTTCATATTTGATTGTAAAAGGTGAAAAAGTTGTATGTAAGCATCTCAACTGATACCAATATTATCTAATGTCTTCTACACTAACTCAATATCCAAAGACTGATTCTTTATAAATGTCTCCAAGCATTGTTTCTTTGTGTTTTTAAATTTCTTCTTCTCCAAAATATCTTTTGAAATTACTAAAGGAAGAAGATAATAATAAAACTGAGATGCTTTTAAAGAATCTCTTTCACTTGCATTCAATTGAAGAAGAGACCTAAATGAAATCAATATCACAAATAAATACAATTAATTATAAACAAAGCCATATTTGATATTTTTAAAGTGCGAAAAAATGTACCTTGCTACTTTGATTCTTTTACTACAACCATCTCCTCCTCGTCTAAGACTCTCAATATTTTTAAGAGCCTTTTGTGGATTTCAAAGGCCTAAAATAGTTTATTTTTATTTATAAGATTTTATGTGTTCCTCCAATGAATGAATCCTTTGATGATAGCCCTCTAGGTTCTGTAGTAACTCATTGTTATGTTTTGATAAAAGATGGTTCTCCAATCTGAGGACATCCTTTTCCACAACCAAGTTAAGCGTATAACCTAGAAACCCATTATAACCATCACCAATGAACCTCAACAATGAAGAGCTATTATAGAAAGGCGGAGTGCCATTTTTGCTAGGATCTTTGGGATATATCCTATCATCCAACCAAAGATAAAGATTCTTCTTTTCTTAAAACCTGAGTATATGCTTCGTAGACTCTATAATAGTAATGGATTTTGTTCTCTTCCTTATTGGTTGATACTCACTATCCAACTCAATATGAAGGTGATAGAGAGCTCTTTTACTAGAGCTACAAAGATCATTGGATGAGTGATCCATAGCTAAAGATGTGATTAGAAGATTGGATTGGAAAACTATGCTAATTAGAAACAAGAAGGAAAATGAAGAAGAAACTAGTAAGGATGGGAAAGAAAGGAAAGAGTGAGAATGGAGGAAAATAATCAAAAGTTGAACAAAATTCAAATTGAATATTAGTTTTCACTTTAATGAGGATGAGTAAGATCTTCATTATAACAATCTTTGTCACCTTTATGCCGGCCTAGATTTCTAGGTTTGATGTGACCATGAGAATATCATGACAATGACTTATTAACAATTTTTTATATATTTACTTACCAAAATATAAATGTTAAAATTTTTTAAAAATAATTTTATTTTAAAAAATATTTTCTTTCTCTAGGATTGCTTATAGGACATTTTCGAGACCTCAAAACTCGTCTAATGGTAATACCACCTAAGGTCTCCAAATAGGCAAGCATGGTGAAAATCTATGATAATGATTAAATGCCTTAAAATACACCTTTTCTATCCAAGTTCTTCATTTGGAAAATGTTGATTGATGCAGTCCCTCTTACTATTTCACTCTCTATGCTTTTCCTCTTGCCATTGCACTCTGTATGCAAAGGATTTCCAATGGTTGCTGCTTCTTTTGTCACATGTTGGTAGAAACCCCCTGCCATCGATTCCTTGCTTGCCTAGTGGCACAAAAGGTTTGGTCACTACTATTGGCCATTTGATTTCAAGTGGTTGGGCTATCCATGCTTCCAAAAGACTAGGTATTTGGACATCCCAAGTTTCTAGATCCATGTAGGCTGATATGAAAGTGCTCTTTACCTTCTTACACTTCTAGGGTTGTTGGCATATATAGACCATGAGGAATGCATTCATCTTTGATGCTTCATCAAGAGCGCATAGTCATATTAGTAGATCACACATAAGGATAATTTTGCTTCCACTGATGTTGATAATAATTATGAGTACATCAACTATATGAGTAATGGATTATTCAGCGTGAGTTTTAGATATTGATGTTGGCATTCAAATTGAAATTCCCACAAGATTTAATTTCATTGTGTATAAGATCTAAATATTATTGATGTGAACATTCAAATAGATCAAACTCATTGAGAATAAGATTTGAGATTTGTTAGATCACCACTGTCGTGACACTGTACGTCCACCACTGCAAACCTAAGGGCAGAGTTTTTTGCCAAGAATTTGAACTCATTAGTCAGCATCATTAGGATTTTTTTAAATGTGTGTGTCTTTTTGTTTGCCATTTAGTTTGATCTATGAATGGGATGTGTTTTAGAGAACAATACTATTGCTAATCGGTCTTGGATTATTCTGAGAATTACAAACAGAGTTTCGGGATAGATTATGTGATGATTATTATGAGGCCTACATGAATTGGTTAGTGGTAATGTGTTGGAAGTTTGGTATGCTTCGTCAAAGTTGACATCCGATGTCATTGCGAGAACACAACTATGAGGAGAATATTATCTACAATGATATGAAAATTAGTGAGTATTCTCTCTACCCAAATGTGAATTTTCTTTGAGTCATATGGAAATGGCATGCAAAGTTCAAGTCTTTGGATAGCCTTACATCGAATGCAATATTCTTTTGTGGATGAAGATGTTGAGTTTCCTTGTGATACCTTGACATTTGCTTTCAATGTTTGGACAAGTACTTTTAACATTGGTGACAATGCAGATGGTTAGAGACATGATAGGATGGCCTTTATGGATGGTATGAAAGTTCTTATCATGTGGGGAAGAGATTTGATGAGAGAGGCATTCATTTGGATGTGTTTTCAAATCTTTTGAATTGGACATAGTGGCATATTCCACAAGAGGATGGCGGTCTACTCAAGGTTCAAAAACATGACAAATATGATGGCATAATAATAAAAAAGCTTTGTTAAAAAACTTTTAAAAACCTTAAGCTATTATAGGAAAAATCTATGGGCTTTCTAGGTAGCCGCATGCTAAAGAGGAGATGGGGATTGATGGGGTTGCAAAGCTTTAGGAAAGCAAGCTAATATGCAAAGAGAAAGCTACGTGCTTTTAGGGCCTAAATGGGCAAGAAAGGCATGACTTGCATGGCTTGAGAGGAAAGTGAGTAGAACAAACAACAACGGCCAAAGTTCAAGGGATGGAGGGTGGATGCTTAAGTTTAGAACGTGGTAGCCAACAGATACTCAAGGAAATCTAGGTGATTCTTCCTATAGCACAAATTGTGGATGCTACTTTCTCTATTCACTTTGTTCTCCATGAACCTTCCCTCAATTGGGTGAGCTTTATGCCAAAATCGCTCAAAAGGAGGGGACGAAGACCATAGTAGTCGATGAGTACCAATGAAGGAGAGAGATGTTTTGGCACCAAGAATAGGAGGGAGGCTATGGTCCTCCATTTAGGCTGCATCCAAGATCTTGTGACACAAAAGTCATCTTCTTTTTGCTCCCACAAATTATATCAGAGTGCTTGCCATGGCATTCTTGATTTTGTGTCGTGTGGTGCTAGCTCTGAACTGTTGATATTGCTTGATTATTGTCTCGTCATTGGTGCCACAACACTTGAGGAGCATAGAAAGTATATTGAAAAGGGAATAGTATATATGTGGTGGTAGATAGACTCACCAAGGTAGCCCACTTCATTCCAACCAAGACCCAATTTACTGCTTCTCAAGTGGCCAGTCAGTTCATGGAGTAGATCTTTAGACTACATGGATTACCATAGGTGATTGCTCATGATAGAGACTCAAAGTTCATGAGTAACTTTTGACAGGTGGTATTCACATCCATGGGCACTAAATTGGCTCCTCCTATGGTCTATCATCCACAAACTGATGGATAGACACAAAGGGTAAATAAATGGTTGGAGACTTATCTTTGCCATTTCTGCTATGATGTCCAAAATTCATGTGACTCTTGGTTACACTTGGCTGAGTTTTCCTACAACAACTCTACTCATGCTAGCATTGGATTTTTGCCCTTTGAGGCTATGTATGGCTATAAGGTGCCCTTACCCATAGTCATCTTTAATGAAAGAATCAACTCTCATGGGAAAGAAGAGTTGGAAATAATGCAAACCCTTCTTCGGCAGTGTAAGATGAATCTTAGGAAGCTCAAGACCAAATGAAGATGTATGCTGATGAGAAGAGGCGTCCTTTAGAGTTCCAAGAAGGAGAATTGGTTTTATTGAAGGTCCCCATCTAGGTACTCTACTTTGAAAGATGGATCTAGTAAAAAGCTTGCTCACAGATTTTATGGCCCCTATCGAATCTTGAATTGTATTGGAGACTTGGCATACAAATTGGAGCTACCATCTTCCACAAAGATTCATATTGTCTTTCCCATGTTAATCAGCTCAAGCCTTTCTATGATGATCTTGTTGATAAAATTGATGAGCTATCACTTATTGATGAAGAAAGTCTTATTCAGTACATCCTAGAGGCTATCATAGGTCAGCATGAGAAGAAACTTTGATCTCATTCCATTATTGAATATTTGATCAAATGGAGAGGTTTACCACCCGAGGAAGCTTCTTGGAGGCCTAATTCTATATTAGATGAGTTTCCTTTTCCTAAGGGACACATTGGTGTGGTGGTTGAAGCCTACTAACTATGAAGCTCATTATGGTGCAGATAGGGACATGATAGCATGTTGTTCTAGAATAGCTTTATTTGTGCCTAATTTTCAGAATTAAGCCACTTACATAGGGTTAAATTGCTCTTTAAGAGCTACGTTTTGACATGTGGCACACCTCATTTGGACACTTCTACTAGAAGTTATGGTAGATTTGTTCTAGCAGGGTCTGTTTACACACAGCAAGTTGTCTACTTTATTTTAACCTCATCAGTTGAAGATTTTATGGCTCCATATACTTTTGAAACATTCTTGATCATGTATATAGCTGAGGATTACTTCTTTTCTACCATTTTAGTCCATATGTTAGTCATCTTTAATTCATTTTTCCATTTGTAAAGCTATAAAAATAGAGTAACACTCTGTTCTATCCATCCTTTTCTAGTCTTTACAAGTTTGTTTTTAAGGAAAAAAACCTTAGGGATGGTATGGATTGTGAGAAGCTAAGAAGAATAAGGATTTAGTGTGCAAATAATATTGATGCTATGCCATGTCACACTGACATTGGTATAAAAGGAGAGGACATGTAAATTTTCCTATCTTTTAACACATTAATACATTATTCTCCATCTCTCACCTTGCTCAGAGCTTCAATG
Source organism: Lygodium microphyllum (assembly GCF_053477565.2). Lineage (NCBI taxonomy): Eukaryota > Viridiplantae > Streptophyta > Polypodiopsida > Schizaeales > Lygodiaceae > Lygodium > Lygodium microphyllum. Next base: position 115,408,988 of record NC_141150.1, on the reverse strand, counting down.
GCTTCTTTCCCTTTCATGTCTTTCTTTCTCCTATTCTAGTATTTCTCTCTCCTTGTCACTCTTTTTCTCTCTTTCTTCTCTCTTCTATAGTCTTCTCTCTCCTCTTTGTCTCTCTTCAATTCACTTCTTGACACTCGAAAAGTAAGCTCTTAGTATATCTTGAATGACCTGATTAACCCGTTCTGTTTGACCTTTAGTTTGGGGATGGTAAGCTATGCTAAAGCAAAGTTGGGTTCCAATTACTTCAAATAGGCTTCTCCAAAAATGTGACATAAACAAAGAGTCGTGGTCACTAATGATCCATTTAGGCAATCCATGAAGCCTAAAGATTTCTTTCACAAACAGTCGTGCTATATCTGAAGCTTTGTAGTTGGTCTTGACTGGGATAAGATGAGTGACCTTTGTCAACATATCCACAATCACCATGATTGAATTATACCCTCCTTGAACAAAAGGTAAGCCAACTACAAAAGCCATACTGATGAACTCCTATTTCATCTGTGGAATGTCAAGTGGCTGGAGCTTGCATGGCATTTTGACATGCTCAGCTTACATATTTGAGTACATCATGCTTCAGTCTTTCCCAATAGTAACTTTTCCTAACTGCATTAAGAGTTTTTCCATAGCCAAGGTGTCTTGAGAATGGGGAGTCATGGGCTTCCCATAATATCTTCTTTTTCAGCATTTGACTCTCAGCGAAATGCAGAGCATTGTCTTCAAATAGACAAGTCCATCATGCACAGTGAAATTTTGGTTTTTGACTCAGATCTTAGGATTGGTGTCCCTAACTAGGATTTCTATAAGCATTAGCTGATACTTAAGATCCTTGTTTACCTCTTCTTTGGCTAGCTCAATGATTGGATAACTAGGCATCGATATCATTGTAGCTAATGTCTCTCCTTTAGATGGCTCTTCCTTGGTGAGTGCATTCAGAAAAGCTTTATGACTTAATGCATCAGCAATCACATTCTCTTTTCTAGTTCTGAACTTGATTTCAAAATCAAATTCTTGCAAGACTTCAATCCACCGACGCTACCTCATGTTGAGGTCTGGTTGAGTAAAGATCCATTTTTGCTTCCAAGCAGATAGTTTTGTTACAATTTGAGAGCATGTATCACAGTTAACAACGCGAGATCATGGGTGGAGTATTTGCTCTCATGGATTTTCTGTTTCCTTGAGGAATAGGCTATTAGATGACCTTGCTGCATAAGCACACAACCTAGTGCAAGAGAACTTGTATCTATTATGACCTCAAACTCTTGACAAAGGTCATGTAGCTTTAAAAGGGGTGCTTTTACCAAATTTTTCTTGAGCTGCTTAAAAGTGGCTTGCTTAATGGGCATCCATACAATTGCAATTTTCTTTTTCAGCAAATCAGTGAGAGGTGTGGCTACTAGGGCATAATTTTTTATGAAAATTCTATACCATCCAGTCAGCCCTAAGAAACTTCTCACTTCCTTGATTGTCATTGGAGGTTTCCACTCTTGAACATCTCTAAGTTTGGCTAGATCTACAGAGATTCCTTCAGTAGATACTATGAATCAGAGATATTCCATCTATCTTTTAAAAAAGCCACACTTCTTTTTCTTCACATAGAGCTTGTGCATCCTCATTTTGTTCAGCACAATGCGCAATTGTAGCTCATGGTTTTCATCTCTCTTGGAGTATGCTAGGATGTCATCAAAGAAGACTAGGACAAACTCATCAAGATAAGGTCCAAAAATGTGCTGCATTAATCTATTAAATGTAGTAGGGGCATTAGTTAGACCAAAAGACATTACAAGAAATTCAAAATGACCATAACTGGTATTGAAGGAATTTTTGGGGATATCTTCTTCCTTGATCCTTATTTGGTAATAACCAGATCGAAGATCAATCTTGGAAAGGATTCTCGCCCCTTGCAGCCTATCAAGTAGCTCGTTTATTCTTGGGATTGGATACTTTTTCTTGATTGTTACATGGTTTAGACCTCGGTAATCAATGCAAAGGTGGAGAGTTCCATCCTTTTTCTTTTGAAATAGTATTGGGGCTCCCCATGGCAAATTACTAGGTCTTATGATACTTTGATCCAATAAATGCTAGAGTTTCTCTTTCAGCTCAATTTCTTTAGGGATAGACATTTCATATGGATTCTTTGTGATTGGAGTGGATCCTGGTTCAAGGACTTCTCTTTGAGGTGGTATTTTAGTTAGCTCTTTTGGGAAGATGTCATCATATTCCTTCAGCCAATATGGCTCTCCCTCATCTTGTTTATTCTGTTCAACCTTATTTCATTTTATGGCATACACAGGGAATCCTTTTCTTTACCCTTTTATTATATGAGATTATTTAGCTAGTTGAACCTTGGGTTTTCCTACCTCACCTTGGGTCATCACTATTTCCCCTTTTAGGTTTTGAAAAGTCACCTGGCTTTTTCTACACTCAATATGTGTGTCATTGGAGATTAGCCAGTCCATACCCAATAGGCATTCGTAGGCCCCTAAATTCATGGTCCTAAACCCCATTTCAGAGAGATTGCTTCCCAATTAGCTAAATGTTAGTTTGCAGTTTGTTGAGTAGATAGGATTTGTTTTACATTGGCAAGTTCCACAAGCAACCTAGATGTAGGTATTGTGTCTATACCTAATTTCTTCACAAACTTTGATGACATGAATGAGTGTGTGCTTCCATAGTCAATTAGAATTTTAAAGGACTTACCCTGATATTGTGTTGGTGTTTGAATCATTCAAAACTGGAGATTTGGGTCTTTCTTATGAAGGGTGGCATGAATTGATGCCCTCTCCATATCGGCTTCTGTAGTTGGGTTTCACTCTTCTTCAAGATCTTTAGGAATTAGAGCAGATGATTTTCCTTTTGTGATTGAAGCCTTGTTCTGTTCTTTGTACTATCCTTGGTGAGGAAATTTGCCAAGCTTTGGGCCCTATCTTTCAAAGTGGCCTGGCTCATTACAATGGAAACACCTAGATACTCTTGAATTGTTTTCCTGTAGGTATGAAGTTGTGGACTGCATTTGTTTTGGCCCTCTTTCCTTGACCAAGTGGATGCTGACCTTGGGCTCACTTAAGATAGCCCCATGAAGTCCCTTTGTTTTGATTCCGGAGCCTATTTTTCCTTGGCTTTGACTGAATCTCTTGAACAAGAGGCGTTGTGCGAATCAAAGCATCTTGGAGATCAGTTGGGTGCATAGATTCAAGGCATGTGTTTACAGAAGCATTCAATCCATGACAAAACTTAGACACGTGTTGAGAAATAGTCATGGAATGCGCATATTTAAGCAATGAGATAAACTTTGAGTAATATGCCTCGAGGCTCATTCCCAACTATCTTAAGTTTAAGAACTCATCCATTTTTAGTGTGCAATAAGTCGGTGGCAAATATTAACCACGCATAGCATTTTTCAACTTTTCCTAGGTAATAGCTGTCTCAACAAGTCCTTGATCTTTACATTAGTGCTTCCACCATAGGCATGCCTCAACGGTCAATTTCAACTTTCCAATCATAGCCTGATTAGCAGGGGTAGTTCCCATGGCAGTAAAGTAGTCCTCCATGGCCTCAATCCAAATCTCTACCTCAATTTCAATGTCTTTGCCCTTGCCATCAAATGGTGATGGCATAACCTACTTAAGGAGATACTTCTTCTTCTAAATTTCAATTGGACTAGCAATAGCTATATTACATTGGGTTATCATAAGTTTCATGAATTAGTTTAGCGCTTAAACTTTACACCTTTGTTTCCACATTAACATATCTTACTAGATTTGTAAAACAATGATGGACCAAAGAGCACAATATTTTTACACTGTTATGTCTTATTATCAATAACCATACACTACAATTTTTACAAGGGATATTTACAAATGGTAGATGTTTACAAGTAGAGATACATCAACATTGATAGGATAGGTTGGATGCTATATGTACAATTTCCAAAACATGATATCATTATATCTTTCTTTTTCAGGGATGGATACCAGTTACATTCATGTAGAAAAAAGTAGGCCAATTATTGTCTATGTCTAGAAACCTATACTGTGGAAATGGCGAATCTCGAAAACCATGGATATGATAACCTCGATACTTGCGAGGTCCTTGGATCATATTCATGTCGGTTGGGATTACCTTCAATACCTTGTCATGGACATAATGGTCTAGACATATCTATCGACCACTAGTAATTATAAGTGTACTTCTTCTGGACGAAAAAAAGATAAAGGCCTCAACTACTTTTAAATTTTTCATCCATTCAAGTCATTTCAGATTAGTTTGCATGTTGAAGAATTGATTAGCCTCAATGTAACAAAAACGCTAATCCCAAAACCATATTCTTTTAGGATTCACATGGGATGGGTCATATAGATGATTGAGTATCCTCATCATTTCTCTTCTCCACTCATCATCGATGGAGTTTAGTGCAGATGTGTACATTGCTCAAAAAACAAGGAACTGGTTCCAAGCTTCATTATTTTGTCAAAGTTTATCCGTTAACAATCAGCAAACTGATTATTACTTAGAACATTTGGTCTTAAAAACCATAGATATTTTTAATTTCAATTATGTTCTAATACCACGTGTCACATTTCTACCTAACAATTCCCTGGAAGCACGTTTTAGTGGTCCATTGGGGAACTATCCTTGACAGCTTCACTCGGTACTCGCAAGAATGCACGGGGTCTATCATCTAGGTTTCACAAATTCCAGCTTGGTAACAGAAGGTACCAAACGCCATCCCCTTGAGGACCAACCTGCAATCTTGAGGTCCTAATTTCACAACCTATCCTAGACGGCTTCACTCGGCACTCAGGAGAATGCACGGGGTCTATCATCTAGGTTTCGTAGATTCCAGCCTGGTAAAGGAAGGTACCAATAGCCATCCCCTCGAGGACCAACCTGCAAGCTTGAGGTCCTAATTTCACAACTAAGGTCTCAATGCATCAATTACCTCCATTGGAGGTGTCCCACAAGGGCTTCTTGTCCAACTGGAGCCATCATAGTTACCTTGGTTCATGAAGTGCAACACTTTTTTCCAGCAATTGGTTAGGATTCAAGGAACCTTAATGGAGTTTTGGCATAGCCACCACACCTTTCCCCTAAGATAATTACTGATCAAGGTTTTAAGACCTAATCCTAGGTAAGTCAATGCTCAGCTCTACCTAATTTTTCCTAATTAATGCTTTGTTCAATCTCTTAAGAGAATCTCCCAACTTACGGGGACCACCCATCCATAGGACAGATCCATCAGGGATCTCACCCACCCGCTTCCCACTGATGGTTTTCTTTAGTTTTCTAATTACCTATCATATTAAGTTATGAGATATGAAAGTAGCTTCGTTAATTAACACATTATCACAGGTTCCTTTGCGTAATTTTAGAGCACAACACAAAGACAGAGAAAACAATATTTTGGCAAAACATATTTATTTATTATTTTGCAAATTTATTTACAATGATAAGATAAATCTCCGTTCATCGGAAAATCCCTTCTGTCTGTGCAGAAGAAAACAAACCCTCTAAGATTTCAATTCCTTCGCTAGAACCGGGGACTCCAAGATCGTATCTTAATTCGTATGAGGTTTGGTATAGTTCCTAGGAGCAATTAAGAGATTTATGGCACAGCCCCCTGGCACTCTCACCTCCTTCTGCCTAATAGATTCTTCACCAAGCGACCTCTCACCGTTGGGTATGGTCCAAAGCTCCTCGTGGTGATAAAAACAATTCCCCTTGGAGCAAGATTCCATGTCTAGCCATGGGGGAGCAATAGCGCAATCTTTTCTCTTATTATCCTGATTAAATATTTACAATCAGATCTAACTACTACAAGCACAATCAATCTTTCATGTGCAACCATTAATGCATGCACAAATCAAAAGGAACAGCAGCAATTGTTTTTAGCACAGGAAGCAGTCCCACCCAAATCTAGGGTTTCTCTTTTAAGGTCCCACCTTATTCTTAGGGTTTCACTTCCTACTTGCAACTCTTTTTCGCGATTGGAAAGTTGTTTTGTGAATTTGGAGTTTATTTTATCCTTATGAAAAATTTGGTATTTTCGCCCTACAAGTTAATATGGGCATTTATACCTATGGCAAGAAATTTATGCATTGACATGTCCTAACCTGCACTTTAGCAGGATTTCAAATGCTTTTCCAAGTTTGTTTAGACTTTTAGAATTTGTATCAACAAATTCTTATTAATGTCCAATAAGTCCTACAAACTTCCAATATTTATTTAATGTCTTGATATTGATAGTTTTAGGGTTGTCGGGTATTTCATAGTTGTTTTTGCTTCAACATTCCCAATATTTTAGGTAAGGTTTTCTCGTTGACTCGTACATGGGCCAACTCATGATATTGATGCTCTCGCTAATATAATCATTAATATTAACATTGCATGTGTTTTCAACAAGATCTAACTACTGCAAGCACAATCAATCTTTCTTGTGCAACCATTAATGCATGCATAAATCAAAAGGAATAGCAGCAAAGTGTTTTTAGCATAGGAAGCAGCTCCATCCAAATCTAGGGTTTCTCTTTTAAGATCACACCTTATTCGTGGGGTTTCACTTCCTTCTTCCAACTCCTTTTTGGGATCCGCAAGTTATTTTGTGAATCTAAAGTCTATTTTATCCTATAAGTTAATATGGGCATTTATTGTCAAGATTGTGGGAGAGAAGGAAGGAGTCTCACTTGTAGCTTTCTTGCTTGCACAATGGGGGAATACACACAGAGGTGGAGGCTGAAAACAGTTTTCCTCTTCTTAGTTGTGTAAGCCAAAAAAACTCTCATACAAAGAAATAGAAGAACCCTATATATGGGTCTCAAACCAAACTCAACTAACTAAGGTGGCATACTAACCGAGCCACAAACTAGAGTAGATAAGGATAGCTATCATGTAGCTATTATTCATGGACGGTGTACCAACCGCATCTGCAACTGACAAGTCGGTGACATAAATGCACAACGGTCACCCTGGCATATCACGAGTGGAGCTCGATATCTCAACACTCCCCCTCGAGCTCAATCCCAATTCCTGCACACCAAGCAGGTCTCTGAACTTGCGTAGCTTCTCTGCGCCCAATGCCTTCGTAAATATGTCAGCTACCTGATCCTCTATGCTAACATAAACTAGATCAATAAGACCTAGTAAAACCCTCTCCCGCACATAGTGATAATGCACCTCAATGTGCTTTGTTCTAGCATGATAGACTAGGTTATTTGCCAAGTGTATACTACTCATGTTGTCACAATAAATGACAACTGGCCCATCTGTAGGCTGATGCATATCATAAAGTAGCTTATGCAACCAAGCTACCTCACATGCAACCATTGCTGCGCCCCTGTACTCAGCCTCTGTGCTCGACAAGGCAACTGTAGGATGTTTCTTGCTGCTCCAAGTGACTACAGCACTCCCAAAAGAGAACACATATCCAGTGGTAGAACGTCTATCAAAAATGCTACCAGCCCAATCGGCATCAGTGTATCCATGCAACTGTATCAGAACCCCAGTCTCATAAAATAGTCCGTACTGCAATGTGGACTTCACATACCTGAGTATGCGTCTAGCCGCATCCAAATGCGGTTTCCTTGGAGCCTGCATAAACTGACTTACCAATCCAACAGCATAGCTCAAATCTGGCCTGGTAATAGTCATATAAATCAAACTTCCTACTATGCGTCTGTACATAGTAGGGTCTTCCAGAAGCTCACCTGCATCTGTGCTCAGCTTCACATTCTGCTCCAAAGGAACCGAAATAGGCTTACAGCCTGTCATCCCATATTTGGACAGCATGTCCAATCCATACTGTCTCTGCAAGAGCTGTATCCCACTTGGTGATCTAATCACCTCAATGCCCAAGAAATAACGCAGCTCTCCCAAATCCTTCATCTCAAACTTCTGCTTCAATAGCATTTTCACATGAAGGATATCTTCATCACTGTCACTTGTCATAATCAAATCATCAACATAAATGACAAGTAGCATAATACCTTTCTCTGTTTTTCTCACATAAAGTGAGAAATCTGCCTTGGAAATCTCAAAGCCAATAGTGACAAGATATTGTCCTATCTTGTCAGACCATGCTCTAGGTGCTTGCTTCAAGCCATACAAGGCTTTCTTCAACCTGCAAACAAACTCAGGATGAACATCATGCACATAACCTGGTGGCTGCTCCATATAGACCTCTTCTTGCAAATCACCATGCAAGAAGGCATTCTTTACATCCATCTGATGTAAAGACCATCCCTTTGATACAGCCATAGCAATGACTGCTCTTACGGTTGCCATCCTTGCAACCGGACTGAATGTTTCTTCATAATCAATGCCATATGTTTGTGCATACCCCTTGACTACTAATCTTGCCTTGTATCTGTTCACAGAACCATTTGCATTGTGCTTCACCTTATAAACCCACTTACAACCAATTGCATTCTTACCTTTAGGCAAAGGTACCAATTCCATGTAGCATTTGCTTCCAAGGCATCCATGGCTTTCTCACATTTTTCTTTTCCCATAGCTTGCTCAAAAGAAGTGGGTTCTGGTTCCTGTATCACTTTGACCATATATGCATAGTGAATGGCTGTGAATCCATCATATTTCAGCCTATCCACAGGATACCTAGCTCTCATAGACCTGCGCAAAGTAGGTTCACTCCCAGGTGCTCTCAAAACATCCCTGGTCTTCGTTACTCCAGGTGTAACAATAGAAGGAATACCCAATTCATCATCAATGCTCTATTCTGAGCCACTGGATTCACCATCCACATAAGAGTGACCTGCATTCACATCAAACATGGGCTGATCAACCTTCTCTTTTCCTTTTCGTGATACCTGCATACCATTATCTGAATTGCTTTGAGAAGATTCTCCTGATCTCAATCTACCTGTCCATGGCGAAGAATGTGAACCACTGCTAGAGAACGCTCCAGGTCCACTAATATTTTGTGACTGCTGCTGTGAATTCTGTGCAGCATTACCATTTTGTGCATCTACATCATCAATCATATTTACTGGTTTATACCAGCTACTCATCTCATCAAAAACAACATCTCTGCTCACTGTAAACTTACGAGTAGAAGGGTTATAGCATCTATACCCTTTTTGCTGCAGAGAGTAACCAATAAAGATGCACTTCTCAGCTTTGGGATCCAACTTGGATCTCAACTCATCTGGCACATGTACATAGGCAATGCAACCAAAAATTTTCAAATGAGAAATATCTGGTTTCCTACCAGTATACCTCTCCTTTGGAGTCATCCCATGTATTGCTGCAGTGGGAGTCCTGTTCATTATATAGACTGCTGTAGCAACTGCTTCAGCCTAATAAAAATCTGGCAGGTCTTTTTCATTGAGCATGGCACGAGATACCTCTCCAATATGCCTGTTTTTCCTTTCTGCAACTCCATTTTGTTGTGGGATATGACTGCATGAATATTGTTGCTTTATGCCATGCTCCTACAGGAACATTGCAAACTCATTTGAGAGGTACTCTCCCCCTCCATCTGACCTTAGGCATTTTATTTGCAGGCCTGTTTCTTTTTCAACCATAGCTTTAAGAGTTTTGAAATGCCCAAAAACTTCACTTTTCTTTTTCATAAAATACACCCAAGCTTTTCTGCTATAGTCATCAATAAAACTGACAAAATAATGACAGCCTCCAAGAGATGCAGCTTTAGTAGTCCACACATCAGAGTGATTTAATTCTAATGGCTTCTTACTCTCTTGAACATGTCTAGGAAATGGTTTCCTTGCCTGTTTTCCAAACTGGCAGGCTTCACATACCTTATGCATTTCTGCAACCTTGAATTTAGGCAATCCTGCAACAATATTTTGGGCCTGCATTGATTTAAGTCGTTGTACATTAACATGACCAATGCGTTTATGCCAGATATCAATATCTGCAACTACACTGGTCCCATGTGCAAACATTGCTGCACTCAATTCAGACATGTCTGTATCCAGTGTAAACATTATGCCCTTCTTCTTTCCTTTTGCTATCAAGCGACCTTTATTTTTCATATCCTCAACAAAGCATCCATGAGGATTAAATCTGACCTGCAAGCCCTGCTCAACCATTTGACCAACAAAAACCAGATTCTTGGTGATATTCGGGACATGAAATACATTGGATAGGTATTTCTTTTTCCCATCCTGCATAGACAAAGGAATTTTTCCAATCTGCACAATAGGATGTGCAGTATCATCACCAGTCTCCACAAATCCTGGTTTTTCCATTTTCCTTGCATCCTCCATCCATTCTGCATGACCTCTCATGTGGTTTGATGCACCTGAGTCAACATACCATACATCGTTGCTTTCTTCTGCACTTGTCACAGAATTGTTCATGTGCTGCACCATAAACAAATGCTCATTTCTGTCATCACCCTGTCTACTAGAAGATGCATAATTTCCTTGTTGCAGTTTTTCATTCATGATGTCATTCTGCTTTTTATAGCAGTCTTTAGCCATATGACCCATTTTACCACAGTAGTAGCATTCAACATTACTGTTTGCATTTTGGCCTCTTTGCCATCCACCACGACCTCTTTGGCTCCCCCTGCCTCTAGAGTTACCACATCCTCCTCCATAGGACTGGTTTTCTTGAGTTTGCTGCATATTCTGATTTCTACCACGGCCTCCAAACCGGCCTCCTCTACCTCTGCCTCTACCTCTTCTAGCATTTGAGTAGAAGATAGCTTCTTCTGAAGTTCCTCCTGAAGAAGATGCACCACCATTTCTCTGCTCCTCAGAAATTAGAAGAGCAATCAACTCCTCAAAATCAGGAAATCTTTCACGAACTGAAATGGACGTCCGAAACTGTGCATAATCCTTTCCTAGACCATTCAAGGTCACAGAAACTAAATCATCATCCTCCACTGGTGACCCAATGGAAGCAAGTGCATCTGCAATCTTCTTCACCTTCATGTGGTAGTCATTGATGCTCATATTTTCTCTTTACACATTATGCAACTCTTGCTTGAGCTGCATTTTCCTGGCTTGCGTATTTGTGCTATACATTTTGGACAAAGTATCCCATGCCTCCTTTGGCGTACTTGCATCCTGAATATGCACAATCATAGAGTCTGAAATACTAATAGACAGCCAGTACATAACTTTCCTGGCTCTCTCATGCCATGCTTTAAATGCCTGCATTTGCTGTTGATTGGGAACATCAGGAAGAACTGGTTCTTCTTCATTTCCTGCAACAAATTCCCAATATCCTTTTCCCATAAGGAAATTCGTCATTCTAAACTTCCATGCTTGGAAGTTGTTCTTGTCAAGATTTTCAGTGACAATCTGTGAGAGAGAATCAGACGCCATTACAGAACACTGCAAAAAATTATGTCACTGCAAAGAACACAGCTTCAGCCTCACAAAGGCAAATCTGCAAAACTGACGAAAGTGGTATTTGACTACACAGTCACTTCCTAGTGACGATTTTGCATCAACAGGCAACAGGGATGATTCTGTAACTCCCAATGTCTCTGCGCACAAGCATACGATGCAATTTCTACAGTAACTTTTCACTGACCTGTAGAACAGTGGCTGCACAGCATAAAACTGGGCATTTTCCTGAGTGCGTGCAGAAAACTTCCGCCTCCAAAACAGGCCCCGAAATGGCCTCAAATCAAAAAAACAGGGTCGCCAAGGGCTAAAGCCCTTGCCCGCAGCATATACTGCCCTCTTGCTTCACGGCGAAGGGCGTCTCAACCTGAGACAATGCACTCTTGCAATTTCTGGCTGTGCTACCTATAGAGATCTGCTCCCAAAACAGAAAATGAAAGCAACACTGCTCCTCTTACCAGAACACCGCGAGCTTGGCTTGCTTTCTTGAGCTCCTTACCACGAACAAGGCTCTGATACCATGTCAAGATTGTGGGAGAGAAGGAAGGAGTCTCACTTGTAGCTTTCTTGCTTGCACAATGGGGGAATACACACAGAGGTGGAGGCTGAAAACAGTTTTCCTCTTCTTAGTTGTGTAAGCCAAAAAAACTCTCATACAAAGAAATAGAAGAACCCTATATATGGGTCTCAAACCAAACTCAACTAACTAAGGTGGCATACTAACCAAGCCACGAACTAGAGTAGATAAGGATAGCTATCATGTAGCTATTATTCATGGGCTGTGTACCAACCGCATCTGCAACTGACAAGTCAGTGACATAAATGCACAACAGTCACCCTGGCATATCACGAGTGGAGCTCGATATCTCAACATTTATACCTATGGGAAGACATTCATGTGCTGACATGTCCTAACCCGCACTTAGCAGGATTTCAAATGCTTTTCCAAGTCTGTTTAGACTTTTAGAATTTGTATCGACTATTTTTCTAGAGTTGTCTCTTCTATCTAGGTGGCATCCTTCTGAAGATAGTCTTTCCACTGGATAAGATACTCTCTAATGGTTCTCTTTCTCAGAGGTTTCTATTTTGCATCTAGGATCTTATTAGGCTGGATTTCAAGAGCTCCTTGACTAGGCATTATGATTTGCTTGTCATCAAGAATATGATCTTGATTTGCCACATAAGCTTTCAGAAGACTAACATGAAATACATTGTGGACTTTCACATGATCGAGAAGTTTCAATTTGTAGGCATTAGCTCCTAGGAATTTGAGAACCTTGTATGGTCCACAATGCATTTTTTAAAACTTTCCCAATGACAAAGAACTCTTCTTTGGGTGTACACAGAGGAAAACCATGTCTCCCTCTTGGAAGATATGCTCTTGCCATCCTAGATCAGCATAAGCTTTCTGGCGGTCTTTAGTAGCTTGGATATCTTGTTTGATAGTTTTGACTTGATCATCCATGTCTTCTAGCATTTCCTTAAAATCCTCAACCTTTAGGGTTGAATCAGATAAATTTAGTGATATTAAACAATCTTGCCCATACAATGCTTGAAAAATGGAGTCATTTCTATACTCTGGTGATATGATGCATTGTAGGAAAATTCTACTAAGGGCAAATATTGTATCCACCTTGTCGGTTCTCTCAAACAGTAAGCTCTCAATATATATTCAATGACCTTATTAACCCGTTCTATTTGAGCATCAGTTTGGGGATGGTAAGCTCTGCTAAGAAAAGTTGGGTTCCAATTGCTTCAAATAGACTTCTCCAAGACTATCATGTAAATAGAGAGTCATGGTCACTAACGATCCATTTAGGCAATCCATGAAACCTAAAGATTTCTTTCACAAACAGTCATGCAATATTTGAAGCTTTGTAGTTGGTCTTGACTGGGATAAGATGAGTGACCTTTGTCAACATATCCACAATCACCATGATTGAATTATACCCACCTTGAAAAAAAGGTAAGCCAACTATGAAATCCATACTGATGAATTCCCATTTCATCTATGGAATGTCAAGTGGTTGGAGCTTGCATGGCATTTTGACATGCTCAGCTTTCACCCGCTCGCAACTTAGGCATTCAGTAACATATCTGAGTACATCATGCTTCAGTCTTTCCTAGTAATAACTTTTCTTGACTACATTAAGAGTTTTTGCATAGCTAGGGTGTCTTGAGAATGGGGAGTCATGGGATTCCCATAATATCTTCTTTTTCAGTATTTGACTCTCAGGAGAATGCAGAGCATTGTCCTGAAATAGACAAGTCCATCATGCACAGTGAAATTTTGGTATTTGACTCTGAGCTTAGGATTAGTGTCTTTAACTCGAATTTCTATAAGCATTAAATGATACTTAGGATCCTTGTTTGCCTCTTCTTTGGCTAGCTCAATGATTGGATAGCTAGGCATCCATATCATGGTAGCTAAAGTCTCTCCTTTAGATGGCTCTTCCATGGTAAGTGCATTTAGAAAAGCTTTATGACTTAATGCATTAGTAATCACATTCTCTTTTCTAGGTCTAAAGTTGATTTGAAAATCAAATTCTTACAAGACTTCAATCCACTGACGCTGCCTCATGTTGAGGTCTCGTTGGTGAGTAAAGATCCATTTGAGACTTTTAATGTCAGTGACCAAAGTAAACTTGCTTCCAAGTAGATAGTGTCACCACAATTTGAGAGCATGGATCACAGCTAACAGCTCAAGATCATGGATGGCGTAATTCCTCTCATGAATTTTCAGCTTCCTTGAGGAATCGGCTATTGAATGACCTTGCTACATAAGCACACAACCTAATGCATGACTGGCTCTCATTTAGCACTCGAACAAGCACAAAACTAGGGTATCAAGCAGTAAAAATATATGCTTGGAGCTTTGCTTCTCACCATGAAACCTGAAAATACACCTCTCTTGCCATGAGTACACACACACAAAAGACTCAAGACATGCCCTCACCAATCAAGAAACAAGATCAGGAGGCTCCTCTTTCAAGCTCACACACCAAGAATCCATAGCCTTTTGGGCAAAGATAGAGCAAGAAGAAGGATGGACTAAGAGACTTTGAAAACGAGGGAAGAGAGAAGTTAAAGAGGCACCACAATCTGTTGTGCTCCAACCTCCTCAACCGCTTTTTCCCAAGAACCCCAATTGCACCCTTTACACCTTTATTAACTCAAATATTTTTTAGCATACATTAAGACTAAGGTAGGAGCCTTATGTGTTGCATGTATTCTAGGCAAGATTCCTAAGGTTGAAAAATAAAAGAACATATGCAATGGCTTTTATAGATCCAAGCCAAGCATTTACAACGGTAAAAATATAGGTCAATGAAGTACAACTTAGATGCAATAGCACAAATTTTTTTGATGAAGTGAATAATTTGTTGATGTAGAGTCCCAAATATTTTAGCCTTTTTGATGACAAATTTGGAGGCTATCATTCCTCCCACACTTAAATTGGTGAGCTACCACGAAACCAAAGAACCATGATAAAGTTCCATTTAAAGCTTCAAAAAACACTTCATATCCTTCTTCTCATTTCTTCACACTTCCATGGATCATTTGTCCACTTCCTCCAGAACCATTATCTCTTCACATCAATTTTTTGTCTTGATTTCAAACACCCATCACAGACTAATACACTAATAAGGATGAATACCAGAACACTTTGGTTTTGGGAGACACACTATCTCCATGAAGAAAAAAGATTGAAAATCCACCAATTTGACACAAAAAAGGGTGAAAACCTGCAAAACATCTTCAATGTAGCACTCCCAATCATCAAATTTAGCTTTAAAGTTCTCCCACCCATGTGACTCAATGCTTGGATTATTTGAAGGAAAGACATAAATAGAACATTGGATGCTTGATTTTCTTTAATGTGTTGCATTTGAACTCCTACCATAGAGTGGTTAACCTTAGGGTTTTAAGGTTTTCATAAAAGCAAAAGATTATCTTATCCTTCTTTTTGGTTATCATTTTTGCAGACACCGTGTGGATGAAGGCTTGAAAAGGATGAACACTTTGTTGCAAATCGGCAAGGGAAGTAAGAGCAGAATAGATCGCCATGGATGACAGAGTAGGAGAGAAACATGTTGCCTTGATTTGCGAGAGTGAGATGACAGCAGACCATATCGCCATGTTGAAGCGTGGTTCCTCTTCTCCTTCTTCATCATCATCATCTTCTTCTTCTAGTGCTTTTAGAGCAAATCTAACATCATCTGTGACAGAAAGGAAGTCCAATTCATCTTCTTCATCAACTTCAACTATCAGATCATGGTTGGCATGGCTTTAATTTCAATTGCCTCACTGATAGTAGGTACTTCATCCACATCCACTTTAAGGAACACGAAATTTGGATATTTCTCAAATAGTTCAATGAACAATGGAGCCATGAACTTGCAAGCTCCACACCATCTTGCCTTGAAATCGATTACAATCAATTTTCATTTGGCTGCGTTAGGTTGTTGTTTAAACACTTCAGCATTGATACAAACAATAACATTTCCATGAGAGGTAGTCATAGTTGAACCTATTGGTCATGCAGGCAGGCGACCGTAGTCTATTAGAGAGCCGAGTGAAGATGGAGGTATGAAGAGATGAGAAGATATGGTGAAAGGAGACACAGGTAATGGCAAGATATGAGAAAAGAGTGGTAGGAGGAGGAGGAGGGTCATGGTTGCGGCATGGTGAAGGTCCGAGATTAGAATTTCTCCTCTAATACCAAGTGGGAGGCCAAGATATCCCATCTTTCTTCTTCTTCTTACTTTCCTCTAATCTTCATAGGATCCATGGCTAGCTCATTGGTCCCGACAACAGAACCAAGAATGACTGGCTCTCACCCAACACTCGAACAAGCACAAAACTAGGGTACCGAGTAGAAAAATTATATGCTTGGAGCTTTGCTCCTCACCATGAAACCTACAAATACACCTCTCTTGCCATGAATACGCACACAAAAAAGACTCAAGACACACCCTCACCAATCAAGAAACAAGATCAGAGGCTCCTCTTTCAAGCTCACACACCAAGAATCCATAGTTTTCTACACAAAGGTAAAGCAAGAAGAAGGATGGACAAAGAGACTTTGAAAACGAGGGAAGAGAGAAGTTAAAGAGGCACCACAATCTGCCCTGCTCCAACCTCCTCAGCCACTTTTTCCCAAGAACCCCAATTGCACCCTTTACACCTTTATTATCTCAAATATTTTTGAGCATATATTAAGACTAAGGTAGGATCCTTATGTGTTGCATGTATTCTAGGCAAGATTCTTAAGGTTGAAAAATAAAAGAACATATGCAATGGATTTTATAACTCCAATACAAGCATTTACAACGATAAAAATATATATCAATGAAGTACAACTTAGATGCAATAGCACGAACATTTTTGATAAAGTGAATAAGCTGTCGATGTAGACCCCAAATCTTTTAGGATTTTTTATGAAAAAATTGGAGGCTATCAGTGCAAGAGAACTTGCATCTGTTACAACATCAAACTCTTGACTTAGGTCAGGTAGCTTTAAAATGGGTGCTTTTACCAAAATTTTCTTGAGCTGCTCAAAACTGGCTTGTTCAATGGGCATCCATATAATTGTAGTTTTCTTTTTCACCAAATCAGTGAGAGGCGCAACTATTAGGGCGTCATTTTTTATGAAAATTCCATACCATCCAGTCAGCCCTAAGAAACTTCTAACTTCCTTAACTGTCTTTTGAGGTTGAGGTTGCCACTCTTGAACATCTCTAACTTTGGCTAGATCTACAGAGTTTCCTTCAACAGGTACCATGAATTCGAGATATACCATCTGTTTTTTGAAAAATGCACACTTCTTTTTCTTTGCATAGAGCTTGTGCTTCATCATTGTGTTTAGCACAATGCGCAATTGCAGCTCATGGCCTTCATCTCTCTTGGAGTATGCTAGGATGTCATCAAAGAAGAGTAGGAAAAACTCATCAAGATAAGGTCAAAAAATATCCTACATTAATCTATTAAATGTAGTAGGGGCATTAGTTAGACCAAAAGACATTACAAGAAATTCAAAATGACCATATCTGGTATTGAAGATAGTTTTGGGGATATCTTTTTCCTTTATCCTTATTTGCTAATAACCAGATCGGAGATCAATCATGGAAAAGATTCTCGACCCTTGTAGCCTATCAAGTAGCTCGTCTATTCTTGGGATTGGATACTTATTCTTGATTGTTACACAGTTTAGACCTTGATAATCAATGCAAAGGCAGAGAGTTCTATCCTTTTTCTTTTGAAATAGTATTGGGGCTTCCCATGGCAAATTACTAGGTCTGATGTATCCTTGATCCAGTAACTGCTTGAGTTGCTCTTTCAGCTCAATTGCTTCAGGGATAGACATTTTATATGGACTCTTAGCAATTGAAGTGGCTCCTAGTTCAAGTTTGATCTCATGATCGACTTCTCTTCAAGGGTGCAATTCAGCCAGCTCTTCTAGGAAGATGTCATCATATTCCTTCAGCCAATATGGTTCTACCTCGTCTTTTTTATTATGCTCAACATTATTTAAGTTTATGAGATACACAGGTAATCCTTCTCTTAAACCTTTTATTATGCAAGATGATTTAGCTAGTTGAACCTTGGGTTTTCTTACCTCACCTTTGGGTCATCGATGTTTTCCCATTTAGGGTTTGAATAGTCACCTAGCTTTTTTCTACACTATATATGTGAGTCATTGGGGATTAGCCAGTCCATACCTAATAGAAATTCTTAAGACCTCAAATTCATGATCCTAAATCCCATTCAAAGAGATTGCTTCTAGGCTAAATGTTACTTGTCAAGTTTGTTGAGTAGACATGATTTCTTTTCCATTAGTAAGTTCCATAAGCAACCTAGATGTAGGTATTGTGTCTATACATAATTTCTTGGCACACTTTGGTGACATGAACAAGTATATGCTTCCACAGTCAATCAGAATTTTAAAGGACTTACCGTGATATTCTGCTGGTGTTTGAATCACGGAAAACTAGTGATTTGGGCCTTTCTTATGGAGGGTGGCGTGAACTAATGCCCCCTCCATATTGGCTTCCATAGTTGGGTTTTTCTCTTCTTGAAGCTCTTTTTAGAATTATAGTAGATGCTTTTCCTTTTGCAATTGAAGCTTGGTTCTAACCTCTGTATTGTCCTTGGCGAGGAATTTGGCCAAGCTTTGCGTACTGTCTTTTAAAGTGGCTTGGCTCATTACAGTGGAAATACCTAGGTACTCTTGAATTACTTTCCTGTAGGTATGAAGTTCTTGACTGCATTTGTTTTGGCCCTCTTTCCTTGACCAAGTGGACGCTGAGTCCAAGGTATTGTGGACTATACAAGGTTCTCAAATGCCTACGAGCTAATGCCTACAAACTGCAACTTCTTGATCATGTGAAAGTCCATAATGTATTTCAAGTTAGTCTTTTGAAAGCTTATGTGGCAAATCAAGATCATATTCTTGATGACCGGCAAACCGTAATGCCTATTCAAGGAGCCCTTGAACTCCAACCTAATAAGATCTTAGATATAAAAGAGAAACCTTTGAGAAATGGAACCACTAAAGAGTATCTTATCCAGTGGAAAGACTATCTTGAGGGGCATGCAACTTGGATAGAAGAGACAGCTCTAGATAAATAGTTTCCTCAATTCTTTTGTCAAGATGAGAACATCTTGATTCCTCTAAGGAGGAGAGGATGTAATATTCCCGCCATAACACTTCATATCAAGAAACAAATTCGGGCTTGAAATGTTTTAAAAATTACTTGTTGAGTTATCACATAAGTGACCACATGAAATTTTATTAATATCAAGTCTTGCATTAAATCAATTCCACAACTTGACACGAGAAGACGCCTCAATATTCCAAGCCAACAAGAAGCAAAGACGCCTCGTAAATAATATTACGACAGATTGATCATAAATTTTTCCACATTATATTTGATTTAGTATTCATGATTCCATTTAATGCGTCAAAGATCGCATTGATTTTGTAACTGCAAGACTAATCGCGAAAGCCTTAATCCGTAGATAAAGAACGCACAAGAAGGAGCATGATATTGAGTAAGTTAAGTATCAAAGAGTATGGCATGACTTTATAAACTAGATAAATCATGAGGTAACTCGGTCAAAAACCACCGGATCAAGTCATTTTGAATTTAAAAATACATTTTTGAAAAAAAAAGCCCAAAAGTCATGACGAAAAAAATCATGATGTTTTTTACACATGGAGGGAAAGAAAGCATTTTAAAATCATCCCCATGCCACCATCCAACAGGTAGACAATCAAAATGCATTTTTAATAAAGCTCACTTGGCTCTTAACAAGTAGCCAAATGAATGAGTCAAATGCATGCTCCCTCTCATCCCTATAAATACAACCCCTCTCCTTTACAAAGAAAGCAAGAAGGAAGACCTCCTGATGAATCAGATGGAAAAATTTCTCTACTTCTCTTTTCCATTGTACCTGGAGATTGTACCTAGAGGCTTGAAAGAGGAAAATACCCCTCTTTTACCTCATTTCCATTTTCTCTACCCCCTGTTATGCCTTCCTCCCATATAGCCAAATTGCTAAGTAGAACGATGGTGAAATTTTTCTGGACAACCACCAAATCTCCCTAAACTACCATGTCAATTTCATCTGGCATCCATGGCTTTGCAGGTCACAAAAATTCAAAAAGCCCATTTGAAGCAAGGGAAGCAAAGAACGCGGCCGATGGAGAAAATGACATGGTAGGAATTGGTAAAACCCCT
This sequence comes from Lygodium microphyllum, assembly GCF_053477565.2. Classification (NCBI taxonomy): domain Eukaryota; kingdom Viridiplantae; phylum Streptophyta; class Polypodiopsida; order Schizaeales; family Lygodiaceae; genus Lygodium; species Lygodium microphyllum. The sequence continues at coordinate 115,388,911 of NC_141150.1, read as the reverse complement.
GTTACAGCAAACCTAAGAGAGGTAGCATCTCGTCGGTTTGGAAAAAATAATATTTTATAATCTTATCACTATATTTGGCTTTAAACGATTACAAACACATTCTAAAGAAAATGTATATGAATTGTCACTTAGAAAAAATAGTCTAAGTAATATAATAATTAACTATTTAGTGAAAAGAATCTTTCATTTAGAAAAGGTTTATATGCCTATCATTAAGAAAACCTCTTACTTATGGTTTATTTCATGATATTTATTATTATTTCATTAAGGATGCATGTGAATATAATAATGGAAAAAAAGTAGACGGTGTTAGGGAAGTGAATATTTTATAAGTTTTTCCTGAAAGTGACTCTCTATTTCATTTTGCTAATGATAAACAAACGGATATGAGTTTTATAATTATTTTTAGAAAATCATTTAGATAATATCATGAAATAATCAATGCATTAAATCAATAGAAAATTGTATAGGAAAATATATAATAGAGGCACATAAATTAGGTGCGTAGTGATATACTTCAATGTTTGAAAGATGAAATAAAAATTGCCCTTATAATTTTTGCATTACATGGAATGAAGTTTTCAGAAAAAAATTAGCATTACACTTATGACATATCTAAATGAAAATTGATCTTTCTAGATAACGTTGAAAGTCGGACATCATCGATTAAACCATAGAATATGAGTAGAATAAAATATATATATATATTTTAAAATGCAATGTTAATATTAATGATTATATTAGCGAGAGCATCAATATCATGAGTTGACCCATGTATGAGTGAGCGAGAAAACCTTACCTAAAATATCAAGAATGTTGAAGCAAAAACAACTATGAAATACTTGACAACCCTGAAACTATCAGTATCAAAAAATTAAATAAATATTGGAAGTCTGTAGGACTTGTTGAAAATTGATAAGAATTTGTCAATACAAATTCTAAAAGTCTAAACAGACTTGGAAAAGCATTTGAAATCTTGCTAAGTGCGGGCTAGGGCAAGTCAACACATGAATTTCCTGCTATATGTATAAATGCCCATATTATCTTTTAGGGAGAAAATACCAATTTTTTCATAAGGATAAAATAGACTTCAAATTTGCAAAATACTTGCAGATTGTGAAAAAGAGTTGCAAGTAGAAAGTGAAACCCTAAGATTAAGGTGGGACCTTAAAAGAGAATGATGCCAGGAGGCATATTCCACGGTGGACTCCGTGAGGTTTTACGGTGGATTCTGTAAACTTAGATGACCGGGGCTCATACGCAAAGAGGATTCTTTGTGCGAGAAGTTGATGGGGACGCCTGTCCTTTTCGGGCGTTTCATTAATTTAGTGTGTACATGGGTGATTCCATAGCGGATGATTCCGCAAAATGCATATTAAAGTAATAAACATTTATGAGTTTAGAGTGTGCACTCGTAATAAATTAAGGTTAGGATTTATTTCTAACCAGTTGATTTATTTATGTAGCTGAAGACTGCTAGGTATTCACTTTTGTCGATTTAATTGTATTAATTTACTAACGATTGTGAATGCTTCAGTTGATGTGTAGAGATAGCAGCAGTGGCGGAGAAAAGCATTGGAGTCTAGTGGGTTTTCGACTCTTGGACTAGATTTTGATAGGCGCCACGTCTATATTTTGTTATGTCTATTGAGACATCGATTATTTATTATTATTTTGTATGCGCTTATGCGTCTGGATATGTTATTTCTATTTGGACATTGAGATTGGGCGTGCCAGACACTATGGGCACCGTCCATTAGCTTTATTTTACTATTTTTGTAGAAAGCAATCTCAAAAGCTAAAAGCTTGTCATATTTTTGTAATTGGGCTATTATTGAGCATGAAGATGGGAAATATACATAAAATACATGCTTTGTGAAGCGCTCACACAAGGCATGGGGGAGATTGAACCCAATTTGTCTCTTGCCTCTTGTCGTGCTTGCTTTTACATGGGTTTTTGTGCTAAAAAGTAGAGTACTTTGTTCTTAGGGACCTTCCGGGATTCACCACGTGAGCTATCTGCGACCGATCTGCGCACCAGTGGTATCAGAGCGGAGCAGAGATCAAGAGCTTCCAATCGCTACCAATCTCGGGCGAAGGCGGAGCTCCAGGGACAAACTGGCTCTACAGTCAATCTCATCACGAACCGTCGATACAGGCAGACTTCTGGCAATCAAGAACCCCTGTTTCCACTGTCAGATCGCGAAGGACCAGGCTCTGCAGGCGGAGGACCACGCATCCAACTCCTTCATCAAGTCGTGGAGTTACAGAGATAAGCTTCATTGTTTTTCTCAAAATTTCTTTCAATAAGCTTAGAGAAAGCTTAAGAAGCCTATTAAGCTTCAAAACTTCAAGTCTATTTGCAAGAAGACCCCCCGAAATTTCCGCGTGGAGAAAAAACGCCCCCCCCCTTCACGAAAAAAACGGCGGCCTGTTCTCCACCATTAAGCTCTCTTAATCCTTAAGTCAAAGCTTAAATCACTAAGCTTCCTTCAAGTCACACAATCCTCTACAAGTCACACTGGGCAAACAAGTTCAGTAACTCCGGGTCTCGCACTCCTGAAGTCAAGTTCCGTAAGTCGACGGTAATCAAGTTCTGCAAGTTCTGCAAGTCGGCCTAAGTCCAACAAGTCAACAACTCTGCAAGTCTGCTAAGTCTGCAACTCTGCAAGTCAGACTAAATCAGAACTGACTAGTGCTTAAAACTCATAGAAGACTTGTTCGTATGCAAAAACTCTGAACTGGAAAGTTGTTCGCAGCAAGCTGTTCTACCTATCTACAAGTTCGTTGAAGTACTTTCAGCAAACGGAGACAGAAATATTGCAGAATTTCTGAAAATTGAAGAAGAAAATACCCAAAAATACATAGCCTTGTAATCCCAAATTTGAGCTACGCTCATCCCGCTAACTGATTTTGAGTGAGAAAGGTTTGTTGAGTTTTACAGGATGACTACCCCACATATGGATGGTCCTATGGCTAAAGACGATCTACCCGAGCCTACCATGGAACAAAAGCTGGATCTTATCATGTTGCAATTGGAAGAAGAGCGAAGAGCTAGGCAAGCCTTGCAAGCGCAATTGACAAAGCTACAAGGAGCGTCCACTGATAAAGAAGAACCTCAAGCTGAAGATTTGATTCGCCGTACCATCAACGCCACTCTTGAAGCACAAACCATTCGCAAGGAATCCACGATAAGTAAACGAAGTTTCAAGTTCCGCACTTTCAATGGCATAAGAGAAGGAAAGACTGTTTTATCATTCATTAGCCAGTTTGATGACTATTTCCATGAGGAAACTTATCCCGAAAAAGATAAAATCAAGTGTGTTACTAATCATCTGATAGACAGAGCATCACTTTGGTGGACTGTAGTCCGCAAGAGCATAGAATGTCCTGCTACATGGGAAGATTTCAAGAAGAAGTTCATGCAAAATTTCCTACCACCGCAATTTCATGAGAAGGCTGTCAAGCAATGGGATTTACTTCAACAGCGCGATCGTGAGCCTATTCCACAGTATACAGAGCGTTTTTGGAATGCACTCCTACAGCTACGCATGCTTGAAGACGTACCAGAGACGACACATAAGCGGAAGTATATGTCTGGACTTCTTGGACATTACTACGCTGAGGTGAATATGTTCAAGCCTACTACCCTTGAAGACGCCATCTCCTTAGCCTACGACACTGAAGATAAGTTACGCAGAAGAGATCGACAACCACAGCCATTCCAAGCAAACGGTAATTATGGATCTAAACAATTCAATTCCAATTTCAGAAGGTTTAATCCAAGTCGTTTCTCATCACCATCTTTCCGCAAGAATTGGCCTAAACCACCTACATTACCATCCACTGTCAATCCAAATCCTAAGCCTATTCCACAAGCAAATCCAAATATACCCAGACTCCCAGCCATTGCAAATAATGTGACCAAAGCCAAGCCCATCGTATGCTACAAGTGTCACCAGCCAGGGCATCTCGCAGCAAATTGTCATTCAAAGAAGCCATCAGCACATATCAACTACCTTGGAGCTATGGACGAAGAAGAGCATGAGGATATGCCAGATTTCACTGAAGATGAGGATGATCCTACTACTACTTCCGACACTTTACCAGGTATGCCTACTTCACATTCATTATTGACTATGAAATGTATGGTGCATGGAAAAGAAAGAACTATATTGCATGATGACGGTAGTACCCATGACTTTATTTCAGCAAAATTGGTAAAGGAATTGAAACCGCATACTGTACCTACGCACTATCGCATAAAAGCTGCATTTTTAGGCACTAGGTATAATGGCACACAAGAAGTTCAAGATTTAGAAATTCAAATTGGTCCATATATTGAAAGAATAAATTTCTTAGTTGTCCCATTACAGTCAAGCGACATTATTCTAGGAATGCCATGGAGACACCAACATAATCCCAATATAGATTATTCCACACACACAATGAATATTAATTTTCAAGGAAAATCTATTACATTATTCGGTATGCATGCATCTCATATCTTTCCACTGCTTTCGCATACTCAAGCAAAACGTGCATTACGCAAGAATACTAAATCATATCTCATTTGGGTAAATGAATTGCACGCAAAGGAAAATCATATGCACCCTAGGCGTAAGGAATTTCTCGCATATTTTAAGGATTGTTTTGCAGAAGACCTACCACCAGGTTTACCTCCATCATGTCCAGAAGACCATAAGATTGACCTAATACCTGGCACACAACCACCTTGCAAAGCCCCATATAGGCACAATCAAATAGAGCAAAAAGAAATCCAGAGTCAAGTTGAAGAATTACTAAATAGAGGCTTAATTTGACCTAGCAGTTCTCCATTCGGTGCACCTGTGCTCTTAGTCAAGAAAAAGAATAATACTTTTCGGATGTGTATTGACTACCGAGCATTAAACAAGATCACTGTAAAGAATAGGTATCCTATACCTAGAGTTGATGACCTTATGGACAAACTGCAAGGATCTTCTATATTTAGTAAAATTGACCTTAAGTCTGGATATCATCAGGTGAGACTAGATAGATCCGACATATTTAAGACTGCATTCAGGACACAGTTTGGCCATTACGAATTCTTAGTCATGCCATTCGGATTAACTAATGCACCTGCTACTTTCAGTAGAATGATGAACCGCATTTTTCTAAAATATCAATATTGTGTGATTGTTTTCTTTGATGATATTCTAGTGTTCAGTCAAAGTGAAAAAGAGCATTATGAGCATTTATCATTAGTTTTTCAATTACTGAAAGAAAATCAATTGTTTGTAAATCCTGAAAAGAGTGAATTCTTTAAGACAGAAATAGAATATCTAGGTCATATTGTATCAAAAGAAGGAATAAAAGTTGATCCTAAGAAAATTGATGCAATATTGCATTGGCCTGTTCCTAAAAATGTAAATGAATTACGCTCATTCCTTGGTCTTGCTAGTTTCTATAGGAAGTTTGTACGTAATTTCTCATTACTTGCTTTACCATTGACCAAACTTCTTAAGAAAGGCATTGTTTATCAATGGACTGAAAACCAGCAGAAATCCTTTGACTTACTCAAACGTGTATTAACCAATGCCCCTGTTCTACAATTGCCTGACTTTAACAGACCATTCTTTTTAGTTGTGACCGATGCTAGCGGATCAGGAATAGCAGCCGTGCTAATGCACGACAACCATCCGATAGCATATTCTAGTTCTAAGCTGAAACCCTCTGAGCTTAAATATTCCACTTATGACAAGGAACTCTTAGCAGTTGTCCAAGCATTAAAACAATGGAAGCATTATTTAATGGGTTCAGAATTCATGATAAAGACCGACCAGCAAAGCATTAGACATCTACTTAGCCAACCCCAAATTTCTGACCGTCATATCAAATGGGCTTCATTCATTCAAAGTTTCCATCCTATCATTCAATACCAACCTGGAAAAGAAAATGTAGTTGCTGATGCATTGAGTAGAAGACCTGCAATTCATAATATTTCTATCATATCTTTTGATTCTTTGATTGCTATGAAAGACACATATCACCAGGATATTACTTTTCATTCTGATTGGCAAAAATTAGTTCAAAATAATTTCATTCCTGTTGATTCATTGTCATATAATGATGGATTCATGTTCTTTGAAAAAAGACTGTGTGTTACTATTCCATTCCGATCTTTTGTTTTGAATGAAATTCATTGTCCCCCATATCAAGGTCATAGAGGTATCATTTCTACATTACGCATGTTAACTGAAGATTTTTATTGGCCGCATATGGATGCAGATGTATCTAATTTTGTTTCTGAATGTTTGATTTGTCAAAGAATAAAAAGACATCATGGTAAACAGTATGGATTATTAATGCCTTTGTCTATTCCATCTAAACCTTGGGAACATATATCTATGGATTTCATTACTGGTTTACCAAATACTAAATCTAACCATGACATGATTTGGACAATTGTAGATAGATTTAGTAAGCAAGCATATTTCATTGCATGTAAGAAAACTTTAACAGCATCACAAGAAGCACAGTTATTTTTGAAAACTGTTTTTACTAACCATGGATTGCCGAAAGTGATTATTTCAGATAGACATTCTAGATTTTGTAATAATTTTTGGATTACACTGTTTGCAAAACTAGGCACAAAGATTGATTTCTCATCTGCATTTCATCCAGAAACGAATGGACAAACCGAAGCCACAAATAGTACCATTCTAGATCTTTTACGTGCATACACTATCTCTAAACCTCAGACATGGGATACTCATTTACATTTATTACAGTTTGCATATAACAATACACCGCACACATCTACAAAGAAAGCACCTTTTGAAGTTATTTATGGGTATAGATTATCTACACCTGTTGCATCTTTGTCTAATAGAATACAGAGTGCTGATGATATTGCTGTTATGCATAACACTATTTTTGATGAGATAAAGGATATGATTGCTAAAGCCCAACAATCATATACCAAACAAGCCAACAAGAAAAGACAAGCCATGAATTTCAAAGTTGATGATTATGTTTGGCTTAGAATAGAAAAGCGTAGACTGCAAAGTGTAGATAGACATCCAGTTGTCAAATTAGCTCCTAGATTCTACGGACCATTTAGAATCATTCATAAGATTAATGACAATGCATTCAAGTTAGAACTGCCATCTCATTGGAAAATTCATAATACATTTCATATTAGTTTATTGAGACCATTTAGAGGCCAATTACCTATACACTGGGGTATGATGCCAGGAGGCATATTCCACGGTGGACTCCGTGAGGTTTTACGGTGAATTCCGTAAACTTAGATGACCGGGGCTCATACGCAAAGAGGATTCTTTGTGCGAGAAGTTGATGGGGACGCCTGTCCTTTTCGGGCGTTTCATTAATTTAGTGTGTACATGGGTGATTCCATAGCGGGTGATTCCGCAAAATGCATATTAAATTAATAAACGTTTATGAGTTTAGAGTGCGCACTCGTAATAAATTAAGGTTAGGATTTATTTCTAACCAGTTGATTTATTTATGTAGCTGAAGACTGCTAGGTATTCACTTTTGTCGATTTAATTGTATTAATTTACTAACGATTGTGAATGCTTCAGTTGATGTGTAGAGATAGCAGCAGTGGCGGAGGAAAGCATTGGAGTCTAGCGGGTTTTCGACTCTTGGACTAGATTTTGATAGGCGCCACGTCTATATTTTGTTATGTCTATTGAGACATCGATTATTTATTATTATTTTGTATGCGCTTATGCGCTTGGATATGTTATTTCTATTTGGACATTGAGATTGGGCGTGCCAGACACTATGGGCACCGTCCATTAGCTTTATTTTACTATTTTTGTAGAAAGCAAACTCAAAAGCTAAAAGCTTGTCATATTTTTGTAATTGGGCTATTATTGAGCATGAATATTGGAAATATACATAAAATACATGCTTTGTGAAGCGCTCACACAAGGCATGGGGGAGATTGAACCCAATTTGTCTCTTGCCTCTTGTCGTGCTTGCTTTTACATGGGTTTTTGTGCTAAAAAGTAGAGTACTTTGTTCTTGGGGACCTTCCGGGATTCACCACGTGAGCTATCTGCGACTGATCTGCGCACCAGAGAAACCCTAGATTTGGGTGGGGATGCTTCCTATGCTAAAAACACTTGCTGTTGTTCCTTTTGATTTGTGCATGCATTAATGGTTGCATATGAAAGATTAATTGTGCTTGCAATAGTTAGATCTTATTGTAGATATATAATCAAGATAATAAGAGGAAAGATCGTGCTATACCTCCCCCATGGCTAGACGCGGAACCCTAGTCCAAGGGGGATTGCTTTGTACCATCGCGAAGAGCTTTGGACCGGCCCCAATTTCCTTTAGGTAGGAGGAGATGGGAGTGCCAAGGGGGCTCTAGCTATAAATCTCTCGATTGAACCTAGGAATTGCCTGACCCTTATACGAATCAAGATGGGATCCTAGAGTCCCAAGTACTAGGTGAAGGGACCAAAATCTTGGAGGGTTTCTTTTCTTATGCACAAAACGGAATGGATTTTTTGGTGAACGGAGGTTTATCTTTTGCGTAGGAAGAAGGGAAAAATCATTGTAAATAACTTTGCAAAATAATAAATAAATATATTTTGCCTAAAGACTGTTTTCTCTGTCTTTGTGTTGTGCCATAAAATTACACAAAGGAACCCATGATAACGGGTTAATTAACAAAGATTCTTTAATATGTCATAACTTAATGTAATAGGTAATTAGAAAACTAAAGAAAACCATTTGAGGGAAGCGGGTGGGCAAGATCCTTGATGGATCCGTCCTATGGATGGGTGGTCTCGGCAAGCTGGGAGCTTCTCTTGAGAGATTGAACAGAATGTTAATTAGGGAAAATTAGGTAGAACTAAGTGTTGAATTACCTAGGGTCAGAGTTTAAAACCTTGATGAGTAAGTATCTTAAGGGAAAGGTGCGTGGCTATGCCAGAACTCCATTAAGGTTCCGTGGATCCTAACCAATTGCTAGAAAAATGTGTTATACTCCATGAACCAAGGGTAACTACGATCGCTCCAATCGAACAAGAAGCCCTTGTGGGACAACTTTGATGGATCTCATTGATGCATCCAGACCTCAATTGTCAAATTAGGACCCCGAGCTTGTAGGTTGATCCTCGTGGGATGGTCGGTACCTTTCGTTACAGGGTGGACTCTGGGAAAGCTAGACAATAGACCCCATGCATTCTCGCAAGTGCCGGGTGAAGTTGTCGAGGATAGTTTTCTAATGGACCACTAAAACATGTTGCCAGGGAATTTTTAGGTGGGCACATGACAAATGCAGTGTAGGAGTAATAGTAATATCAAGGTCTAGTCAGGCTAACCATAGGATCTTCTTGGCTACAATACACTCTACCTCAATAGTAGATAAGGCTTGCATGTCTGCACCTTGGATATCCAAGAAACATCACCTCCAACAAAAGAAAATATATACCTAGATGTGGACTTGTTACTATCTACATGTCATGCATAATTGGAGTTAGTGTAACCCCTGATTATAGCATCCTATCACTATAGCAAATGCACTTGTCTCCAATTCTTTTTAAGTACCTCATGATACCCTTCATGGTTTCTAATATTACCTACTAGGTGTAACCATATAGCGTGACACAAATCTTACTATAAATGCTATGTCCAGGTGGCTGGTTATCATGGTGTACATCAAAATATCCAGTGTGTGGATGCATAAAGGGTCTTGGATATCTCGGCCTTTAGCTTATTTCATAGGGGGTAATTAGTCTAACTGACCTTCACATGGGAAGGTAGAGGAGTGCCAATAGGCTTAGCATCCTACATATGGAATCACTCAAGAACCTTCTATGTGTATGCCTATTATGATAGATAAAAGAGCCCCTTAGAGCAATCATGCTTGGTGTACACACTAAGAATATGTGAGATTTACCCCAATTTTTTCAACTCAAAGCTCTTCTTGAGCTAAGTCTTCAAAAACATCTAGCTCATCATGAGCTCTCTAAGAAATCAACATATCATCAATATAAAGTATCAAGATAATAAGGGTACCATCATGAGCCTTCTTCGTGTATAAACGAAGATCCATATTAGTATGAGTACAACCATGTGAATGTATGATAGTGTAATCTTCACGCCATAACACTTCATATTAAGAAACAAATTCAAGCTTGAGATGTTTTAAAAATGACTCATCAAGCTATCACATAAGTGACAACATGTAATTTTCTTGATATCGAGTTTCTCATTAAAGCAATTCTGCAATTTGACATGAGAAGATGCCTCAACATTCTCAACCAAAGATGCCTCGTAAATAATATTACGACGGCTTGATCATAATTTTTCCCACATTATATTTGATTTAGCATTCCCGATTCCATTTAATGTGTCAAAGCTCACATTGATTTTGTAACCACAAGACAAATTATAAAAGCCTTAATCGGTAGATGAAGAACCTGCAAGAATAAGCATGATATTGAGTAAGTTAAGTATCAAAGAGTATGGCATGACTTTATATCATGAGGTAACTTGGTCAAAAACCACCTGATGAAGTCGTTTTGAAGAAAAAAAATATGTTTTTTTTTTTAATAGGCCAAAATTCATGACGTTTTTTACGCTTGGAGGGGGAGAAAGCATAAAATAATAGTTCAGATGCCACCATCCAAAAAGTAGGCAACCAAAATGCATTTTTAATAAAGCTCACGTAGCTCTTGACAAGTAGCCAAAATAATGAGTCAGCTGCATGTTCCTCCTCATGCCTATAAATACATCCCTTCTTCATAGAGAAAGTGTAATGAAGGAAGCCTAGGAGAGAGAAAGAGAGAAGGAAGAGATTGCAGAGAGGAGAGAGAAAGGGGAAGAAGATGAGAGAAGAAGAGAGAGAAATACTAGTAGAAGAGAGAGAAAGACAACAAAAGAGAGAGAAAGAGAAGGGAAGCCATGAAAGCTAGAAGGAAGGGTAAAAGAGAGGGTCTTTCAACAACTTATATACCTCATCATTATAACTGGGTATTCCCACGCTACCCCGTGTCCTACCCGTCTATCCCCACTCTTTTACATTCCATCCCGACCTTGAAGGTTTTTGCTCTCAAAAACAAAAAGAGGACTTATGGCTCACAATAGAAGGGGGGTTGCAAAGTACTACTCGTTCAACATTATAAAGGAGAATATAGATATGGGGAAGTACAATCTCATGTGGAATTGGGGCATACAAATTTGTATATGATGTATACAACATGTGCAAGTTAATAGTGTATGAGTTTGGCCACCAATTCTTGACAATTAGGGGCTGGCAAACAGTGGATAGCACACTTTCTAGAATAGACATGCTGGAGAAAACTAGTCATAACTTCCTATGGGCAGCTCTGATTGAGGCATGGGACATGTCAAAATGAAGCTCATGAAGCGTAATTTCAACCCATATAGGTGACACTTGACTGTCATTAATGTAGGGTAAAAACTATTTTAAAATAGTGTGCTATCTGCAAGTTGTATGCAGTGCAAACTAGGGAAAATTTAGCTACTCCTCAGTTGAAATTGCACCCTTGAAGTAGGGGGAGGGCTGCACTTGTGAAATGCTGATAGAGATAGGGATTTTCTAAACCCATTCCTTCCCCGGGATGAAATGGATAACCTACATGAGAAGCATAAAGAGCATCCGGGTCATCCATACAAGCATGGCTCACCATACTACCACCAGGGTCAAAAGGATTATTGTGATCCAATGCATCCACTGTATCACAAAAGTAATTCATGGTGTCATCTTCAATCATTGATGGTGGCACAAGATCCTTACTGACCCATACGGTAGCATGCATTGACTTGTCCATAAACTCATTGGGAACCACTGTGCCATGTAGAACTGGAGTAGATGAGGTGGCAATCACTATTGCATTCATTGCATCAACCCCTAGGCATTGCATGTTCATGATCCCCACATTCGTGGCTACTACTGGACATTCGAAGTTAAGGGCCTCGGGCTGATGGGGCACCTGCTCATGAAGCTACAAAAGTGAGATACTCTCATCATGGCATTGTCCGCGAGCAGCATCATGTTGCTCATAGTAATGATCAAGTGGCTGATGATATCAAGCACTCTGTTTGCTGATAATGAGGTTGCTCCCCATGTACATACTCATATACATTTGCATGATGCCCATGTACATAAGGCTGTCTAGATGGTTGTCCATGTATGTGACCAGAATGTAGCTCATAAGAGCATACATGGTCAAGAGCTAAGTAAGCTTGATAAAAAATGCTTTTTGATTGCCTACCTATTGAATGGTGGCATGGGGATGATTTTAAAATGCTTTCTCTCCCTCTAGGCATCAGAAACGTCATGATTTTTGGGCTATTTTTTCAAAAACCCCTTTTTTTTCATCAAAATGACTTCATTTGGTAGTTTTTGGCCACGTTACCTCATGACTTATCTAGTTTATAAAGTCATGCCATACTCTTTGATACTTAACTTAATATCATGCTTGTTCTTGCGTGTTCTTTGTCTACCGATTAAGGCTTTTGCAATTTGTCTTGCCGTTGCAAAATCAATGCGATCTTTGATGCATTAAATGTAATTGGAAATGCTAAATCAAATATAATGCAAGAAATATTATGATTAAGCCATCATAATATTATTTACGAGGTGTATTTACTCTTTTATTGGTTGGGTTCATTGAGGCGTCTTCTCGTATCGAATTGCAAAATTGATTTAATGCAAGATTTGATATTACATGCCGTCACTTATGTGATAACTCAACAAGTAATTTTAAAAAATTTCAAGCCCGAATTTTTTGGGGGGAATATTACAAATATCATAATGAGGTTTCTTCAAGAGTCTAAAACCTTCAACATAACCATCTACATCTATGAGTGTCTCATGTGATTCATTAGCTAATATGTCCACAGCTTGTACATCTTACTCTTTACTGCTTCCTTCTTGTACATCTTCTTGGTCTTCTTTCTCATCTTCTTGTTGATCATGTTGCTCATTATCCCATTCTTGTTGTTCAATTTACTCATTGCTCTCTTCTTTATTATCAACACCTTGAAAAGAACTCATCATTACATTTAGGTGATCATGAGGTATGAATTGATTGGAATATAGGATACCATGGTAGTTATGAACTTGTTGCTGATCAAAGCTAGAAGAGTACTGATAAGCATGACCATTATTGTCCCGTCCATAAGAATTGGGCTACTGAATTAAGCAAGGTTCACATGTATAATCATGACTATGTTGCTGAAAAGGTGGATGATCATAAGCATAAGCACATTGCCCATACTAGCCAGTCTGCTGCCAAGGTTAAATGGAATGATACTCTGCATTATGACATGGTACATAATATCTAAAAGCATTAACATGTTGTCTAGATGTATATGCATATTGGTCATGTTTGTTTGCATGTTGTTGCTATCCATATTCATAAAATGCATGCAGATCATAATGTGTACCATTAGCATATACATGTTGGCCATAAGCATAAGCATCGTGTGCACAATGCGCATGAGAATTTGTATTAACAGATGGGGAGGTGGTTCTTTTAGCATGTACATGCGATTGATCTTCTTGCTCTTTTCCCTTCAGTTGAATCTCCAACCACTTAGAGAAATTGGCATTAAGTGTGTCCATGGTGGTTCTCATTTGACACATTTTCTTCATCATCTTAGCATGATTTTGTGTGTTTGCTGCTATGCCTATAAGTATGGTCTCATGTCTTTCCAAAACAACCTCATGTCTTTGATTATGCCTTGTCTCATGCCTGCATATAGTGTCATTAAGAGCATTGAGGCTTCCAATGTCATGAGGATACTCCTTGTAATCCATTTTAGGGTTGTTCTTAGTCCTTGGTTCTCGTGCATCCTTGATTTTTTGCTAAACATCTTCATTGGCCTTGGTTTTTCCCCTATTTTCTGCCATGGTTAGGTGCAGTCCCGTTAGACCATCTATCACTATTTTGCCCCTAACTTGAGCTAGGAAGCTCTGATTGACCTACTTTTTTATTCAAGTCGAAGCCAAGGATGCCTTCTTCAAATTGAGCATAAGCACGCACTCCCAAGTTCTATATAACACCATATTGGGGAATATGGGAATTTCTCATAAGTTTGGGACACATGGTCAAATCTTTGGATTTTTTTATAACTTGAACACTATAACTCCAAATCAAGTGCTATATAGCTCAATAGATTCCATTTTTCAAGCGCTTTCCAATGATAGGTCACATCATATGGTTTTGAGAAACTTATGGGCATGCTATCCGGGTGCCACCTTTTTAGTATTCAAAAAATGGGAATTGGGAGATTCCCAAACTCACTAATATTGTGTTATATAGAAAATTCTGTAATAAGAAAAGTATTGATGTATTGTGTAGTCCACCACCCTGTCTATGGCTTTGTCATACAGTGGAAGTCCTGGCAATGGAGGCCAATAGATATACAAGAGAAAGTAGGTCGCACTATTCAGTTTGGAGACCGTTGCTATCTACGTGACTCAAGTGTGCTCAGTTTTATTTGCTACTGCTAACTGCTTTTCTTATATTAAAAAATATCCCTTTTTTGAAAAGAACCTCAACAAAGAATTGCAACTCCTTTATGGTAATCAATGAAGACTTGGATTCCAATAGGTTATTACTCTTTGTTAAGAAATCTTCTACAAAACATTGATATAATTTGGGGATGCTTATTCCAATTAAAGAAATCGTGGCATCTTTAGATAGTGGGACTCTAAACTTTGATTCCCATCACACCTCAGATAACACTGCCATCAAGTTGTTTGAATCATGTGGTCCAAATTATGTTGATATACACCATGCCATGGTCCAAAGAGGGCATTGAAGTTTTCCCCAAGGAAAAGCTAATGTACAAAGAGTGGCATTGTCCTAATGATGAGGAAAACTTAGGTGTCTAATACATGCTTCAACATGATATAAACTCCTTTTTCATGGTCCAAAAGCAAAGAATTTGTTTACTATGGTTGGAATCATGGCTACTCAGCATCTTCCATATCCTGCCAAGAATTTGACATGGATCACTACTCAAGGTGTTTGATCCCATGGAGCAAACATGATGGAATTTATTTGATGGAAATTCAAGTGCAGTTTTGAATTCTCCAATTTCATCAAAATTTGTTTTCCTCTTAACATTAGTAGCCTTCTCAGAAGTTGCATTCAGCAGAAAGTCACATACCTAGAATAGAAGATCACCCCGACAAACAATCAACATAATCTTGTGCCTTGGAAGATTCAAGTGCCTAGAATTTGAAACTTTTCTTGCTTTTCAATGCCAATCCTTCAAGTGCCTAACGCCGAATGTGTTGGTCTGAGCTTTGGTAGTTTTGATCTTGAAATAAGTGTGACTAGTGTTTGTAAGTCCTGAAGAGGACAAGCTTGATACCCATGAAGATGTTGCAATGATAGTCTTAAGTGGGGAGAATGCTCCTGAGCAACCTATTGTCTCCAGTGTAATAGAGCCAAGCTTGAGATCTCTAAACTTAAGCCAGTGGCACAACCAAGTTGGTAGCTATTCTTGCTTGCATTGCCTAGTTACCATGGTTTTGGGCTAGCGCCACAACCTCAGTATATCCAATTTTTCCAAGATCTCAATGCTGGTTTTTGTAGGGGGCCCTAAAACACCTCTCTGACACTCCCTTCTTGGATCTCCCCATGTTGCACAGAAGTCCTCTTTCTTCGATTTCTTGATTGCCTTGCTAGTTTGCAGGACAAAAGTACTCATCTTTCTCATAAAATTCCAGGAGTGACTGAAGAAAGAGAGTACATAAGTGCAATAGCAAAAACCTCAAACCATATGGATAGTTGGGATTCTCTTAGAGTTGGTCAACAAGGCCATTTAAACCAAACTTGTGGATTGTCAAATGAATCTGAATCTTGCATGATCCCCATTCCAAATGCAAATCCTATTGTATAGGTGACAAAGACCTTTGATAAGAAACATAGATACCAGGC
The DNA here is from genome assembly GCF_053477565.2 of Lygodium microphyllum. Lineage (NCBI taxonomy): Eukaryota > Viridiplantae > Streptophyta > Polypodiopsida > Schizaeales > Lygodiaceae > Lygodium > Lygodium microphyllum. The sequence continues at coordinate 115,372,961 of NC_141150.1, read as the reverse complement.
TTACTAGTGTCAATTTAGCAAGGTTTTTTTTTTTCCCACTTGTCACCAGCGATTCTATTTCATATTGCTTGACCAATCTAAGTTTGATGTAGTGGGTACGAGAAGGACATCTTTTTGTGAAGAGACCCTGAACTTGATTAAGCCTACTTTCCAATATTTATACTCTTTTGCAGTGTCTGTGTCATGGATGATTCCTTTTGAATTGAGCCATGATTTTGAGGGAGGGCCCCAAACACTTGTGCAGAAAGCCTCATATGATCTAGAAACCACAAAATGTAATTGCCCACAATGTAATTAATTACATCTTACAAGATACATTCAGGGTACAATATCCTTTTGTGAGAGGTAACATCCTTTTCTCTCTGTAAGCTCCTCAGTGTGCCAGCATGAAGAAGGCAACATCCTGCTGTCAGGAATCCATAACGGGGTCGCCATCCCTACAAGTAGCATTTAGAGCCTTCTCATCTCTCTTAGCAATAGTATTTGATGCTTTCAATGTCTATAATTTGGAAGCTATATCTACAATTGTGGCTACTACTAAGACTGGAAAGAGTCCTGTCGCTTATGTCTCTGCATCATCTCCAAGATTCAAACAGAAATACAAACATGATGAATAATGATGATACTAATTTCAAGTTGATGCTCGAGTCAGCTATGGGTTCACTAGATGATGTAGAAGGTACTGGACAACGAATGAGCAATTCTCAGGAGCAAGACTCCATAGAGAACTTGAAAGAGTTTATCCAAAGATATGATGGGGAACTTAAAGATGGCTACCAGGTAGAGATCGATAAGAGGAATGGAACGTCTAAAGTGACTAAGCTTTTCAATTCCCCCGCACAAGAAAATTTTAGGTCACGTCTTGAAGTCGCCAGGCATCTTGGTCTTCTCTAGAAAGTACAAAGAAGCATTCTCGAAGCATAAGCCTCATACAAGCCAAAGGAGGACAATTGCAGGTCAATCTTAGCAATGGCAAAGTTGCCAACAAAGTGACTAGGATTGGTAAAATTGAAACTGACAATTCTTTGGGTCCAACATTCCAAACCTCTTACAGTCCAGGTCCGAACATAGAGACACTTCTTGGACATCAACACTTGAATAGCCAGGCTATTACTGCACATTCTGTAAATGTCAAAATAAAGGCTTGTGGTTTGCAAGAGTTCGAAGTCAGCAAATTTTTCACCTGCCACAAAGGTGCTAAAGAATGGCACAAATTTAGATTCCATCTTTACTCTACAACACGGATGAAGGAGACTTCTTATTAGAATCTGATAGTAAAAAATGTCAAGTCCCTTACATCTTATATATTTGCCAATGTAACATGTATTTTCCTCCATTATTTTATTCTTGTATTCCCCATCTCTTACAAAAACAATCAACATTACACTTAGGATGACATAGTTAAATGAAAATTGTTCTTTCTAGATAACATTGAAAGTTCTTGGACATCATCGATTAAACCAAGAATATGCGTAGAATAAAATAAAAATTATTTTTTTGCTAAAAATAGATGCAATGTTAATATTAATTATTATATTAGCAAGAGCATCAATATCATGAGTTGACCCATGTATAAGTCAGTGAGAAAACCTTACATGGAAGCACCATGGACCAGTCCCGACTTCTTGTTGTATGAGGAAAGGAACTCATTACACAAGGATGGATCTTCTGGAATCAAGGTAAATGAAGCAGCCACAAAAGTTGCAAGTCCTGCTTTTGCTATAGGCTCAAAAGCTAGTAGGGAAGAATAATCCCTACTAACCAGCGGGACATACTGGATAGGAGGAGGAGCATGAGGCGCCATTCAGATGGAAAACACACACACCACAACACAGACAATCACAAAGAATGCTTGCAAAACAACCAAAGGGCTATCAAAAAGAATTAATCGAAAGAAGGATACACATACATAAACGTAGCTAGCCCATTTACCACCCCAAACAAGCCACATCCTAGAAAAAATTCGGCATGATCTCTACACATATGCGATCGAAAACTTCATGCGATGCAATAAACATGTACCCAAAAACCCTGTATCAGGCAAGAAAGAAAGAATTATACACCGTTCCCGTAATCGTAACACATAAACAAATCATAATACCATAAAAATGTACCTCAGGACGACCGGACCATAACCTTGACCATCAGTGTCAACTAAAAGACTTTTACGCGCCCATCCCATGAAGCGTGTTTATTAAAAGGAGAAAAAAGTGCAATGAGGGGGAAGTATTTTAATGAAGGGTTCATTTTAAGAAATTATTAACAATGGATGGCATTTTATTAGGTTATAAACCTTAATAAGAAAATGACGGTTCCTTCTTAAAATTTTAATTATAATTTATTAGGGTGAGACGGTGCTTTATCGAAACCCGAACTACGATTCTCAAACTAGGTCTCTAAATGCAAATTCCTTAATTAAAAATTAATGGTGATGTGGAGCGCTTTTTTGCTAGCGCGTGCTTTTTTGTGACAGCTGGTTTATTTTTAATACAAATTAAGATGCCTCTTAAGCGCACGATAGCACGTGCAAAATGAACGGCTGGTTGATTTTTAAATTATTAAATTGTGTGTTTAGCGCGAATGCGCGTGGAAAAGGTGGGTGAATATAATTCATTTTAGCAATTAATTGTGGTTAAGGGGGTAATGAAAATAAATAAAGCTCACAAAATAAATACCTGGTAGGGGTGTGTATACAATGGACTAAAGGTGCACGGAGTAGTCCTCCAAAAGCAATGAATCCAGTCAAACAAAAACAAAGACCACTCATTGAAAAAAATAAAGCACCTAAGTGTTTCTGTTTTATTTTTATTTTATATTTTGTATTTTGTTTGTTTTGTATTTTAGGTGTGTTTTTTTGTGTATATAGTTTGGTTTAGTTAATTTGTTTTGTTATTTTTTTAAAAAAATATTGTGTATTTTTATTTTTATTTTTTAATAATAATAATTAAATCAGGATATATAACACATGGATATGTTATGAAGTGTAAGAATGAATTTTCAGCTATCTTGCAAGTGTCCACAATGTATGTTAATTCAGCCATGATTTTCAGCTGATTTTTAGGATTTAAAATGAATTTTTATGAAGTGTAGTATTAAAATTAGGGTTTTTTGCTTCAAAGAATATTTTTACCTTTTATGGAAATATTTTTTATTGAGAAATTACTGGAAAAAAGGTAGGGAGTTTATGAAAATTTCTGGGATTTTTCAGAATTTATTTCTGTATTTTTACTAATTTTAATGAAATTTACTCATTTTTCATGTAGTTTTGAATGAATTTTTAAATTTTAATTTTTATGTAATTCATTTGTTTTAATTTCCACCTTAAAAATATTTCAAAAAAATCAATAATATCGGTAAATTTTTAGATTTTTTTTGTAATTTTTTTAATTTTAAAATGAATTTTTGGAAATGTTTATGTTTTTCCTGTTTATTTGGATATATTTTTATATATTTGCGAGTTAGAAAATACAAGGTGGTACTCGGGCTGCGTGTGAATAGCAATGACTGCGTGTAAACGGCGGGTCGCAACACTCCACCGCACGGACAAGTCAAAAGCGCGTCCTCGCGCATGAACGCCCGCTAGCATTAGGGGAGTTTTGAGGTCTCGAAAATGCCCTGTAAGAGATCTTAGAGAGAGAAAACAATTTAAGAAATAAAATCATTTTATATAATTTTTAAAATGTCTATATTTTGGTAAGTTAAAATATCAAAATTCGTTAATAAGTCATTGTCGTGATATTCTCGTGGTCACATCAAACCTAGAAATCTAGGTCGCCATAAAGTTGGCAAGGTTGTCATAATGAAGATCTTACCTCTCCTCATTAAAGTGAAAAGTAATATTCAATTTGAATTTTGGTGGATACTCGATTGCCTCCCTCCATCGTTTCTCTCTTCTTTTTTTCTCCTCCTTAGTAGTCTCTTCTTTGTTTTCGTTCTTGCTTCTAATCATATCCTTAGCTATGGATCAATCACCCAATGATCTCTGTAACTCAGCTATGGATCAATCATCCAATGATCTCTGTAGCTCTCATAAAAGACCTCTTTATCATCTTCATATTGAGTTGGATAGTGAGTATGAACCAATAAGAAAGAGAACAAAATCTATCACGGTTACAGAGTAGCACTCCTCCTTTCTATAATAGCTCATTATTAATGAGGTTTATTGGTGATGGTGGCTACAATGGATTTCTAGGTTATACACTTAACCTTGTTGCAAAAAAGGATATCCTTGGACTAGAGAATCATTTTTTGATGAAACACAATATAGAGTTGTTGCAGAAGCTAGAGGATTGTCAACAAAAAATTCATTCATTGGAAAAGCGTATCAAAGCTTATCAACGAAAACAAACTTTATTAGGCCTTCGAAATCGACAAAGAGCTCTTAAAAATATTGAGAATCTCAAACGAGGAGGAGGAGGCTGTGGTAAAAGAATCCAAGCAGCAAGGTATATTTTTTTTCACTTGAAAAATCTTAAATATGGCTTTATTTAAATTACTTGCATTGATTTGTGATGTTAATTTTGCTTAGATCTCTTCTACAACCAAATGCAAGTGAAAGAGATTCTTTAAAAGTAGCTCAGTTTTATTATCATCTTCTTCCTTCAGTAGTTTCAAATGATATTTTGGAGAAGATGAAATTTAAAAAGGCAAAGAAACAATGCTTGGAGTCATTTGCAAAGGATCATTCTTTGGATTCTGAGTTAGTACAGAAGACACTGGATAGTATTGGTATCAGTCGAGATGCTTATATGTAACTTTTCGAGCTTTTACAATCAAATATGAAGCAAGGATAGGTACGCAATTGCATACTTTCGAAGCCATTTGTGGTTAGGACTATCAAACAAAGAGTTAATAACAAAGTGATGGGGATTCCAGGTGAGCCTTTTCATATCAAGGCTAGCTTCAAGGGCAAGAAAAAGGAGGTTGCATTCAATGAGTTTAACAATATTTTCCTTGACTTGCCCACCCTACAATGCTTAATGATCAAATTTTATGACTTGTTAGTAGCAGAGGCACAGGGAGTGGCTAGATTTGTGATTAAACTTGATGAAAGTGAGATTCTAAAATGTAAAAAATTGGAGAGAATCTCTATCACCTTGATGAATAGAGCACTTTCGTCAGGTCATTGCAGTCACTCAACATCATTTAGTGTTCAATCTGAATATAACATCTAGTGGCTAGGAGAATTTGAGGTAGATACTGAGAATTTTGATATATTATATTGGGTTTTTCATCAAACATCAATACCTAATGTTATTCAAAGGCAACAAGCAGGAGAAGAGCTATTTGTTGAAGGATTTGGGAACTACAGGATTGAGTGGCACATAGCTTGTGACCTAAAGACACTCAAATGTATGTATAATGTATCAAAGGGAGCCAACTTGAGATCTCCTTGCTTATACTGCATGTCACCACAGCTGCAGAGTTAAACTCAAGCAATTGGAATAGAGCTCCCTCTAGGCACAATAAGGATCCACAGTTTAAACCAGTCTTGGACATTCCTTTAGCGAATGCCCATATTTGTACACTTCATGCACTTTGCAGGATAATTGAAAAGCTTATTCATCTCTATATAGGATTTGCATGGAAGCTGAACCCATTATCAACTAGAACAGATGCTATAACAAATGTTGAAAAAGTTCTCTCTGCAATTGGTTTGCATGGTGGCAATGTTGTTATTGAACCAGAACTTCAGAAGTCTAAGGATGGTAATTGTGTCCCAAAAAAACCATCTATTGGTGGAGTGAAGGCTAGAAGGTTTCTAGGCTTTCATGGGAGACTTGGCAAGATAAACTCGAGAAATGGTGACTCAACTATTAAATTTAATCAGTGGAAATCCCTACATAATGCAGTTAATGATCACACTGATAATGGACAAGCTCAGAATAGAAAAGCTAAAGTTTGGGAAACACTAGACAAAGTGTTTTTTTATTGTGATAAGACTGAATGGAATGATGATGATCTCAAAGACTTTAAAAACCAATTGAACCTTTTCAAAAAGGCAATGACAGAAGCTTAGGGTGATCAACACTTTACTTACTATATGGTAAGAAGTTTGTATATGTTTGTTTCTTCATTATCGAACTCATATAATGTTTTTTAATAACTTTCTTTATTTGTTGACTATGCAGCATATTCTATACAACCATGCTCCATACTTTATTAAACAATAAGGATCTCTATGTATCTGGTCAACCCAAGGTATGGAAAAATCACATTATCAAACAAGAACAAAATATTTCAGACACACAAGACATGGACGTAGAAGACACAAAGCCAACAATTTATTAGATGTCTTTCAATGGTTCTATCAACAAATCTAGCATAAATTCAAGCTTAAAGATACAACCACATCAAGCAATACATCATCTTTAGCAAGGACTATACAAATTGTTACCCAAAGAAGAAAAGATAGATATTTAAATTCTTGCGCAAAGCAAAGATTTACAGAATGGTTACAAACCAAACAAAGAATTGGGAAAAGATGGGTTTCAAGAAACCCTTAATCTTTGGCATCTTTTAGTTTGATTTTGTTGTAGAAGAGTCCTTAGTTTCAGGCACCTTGACAGGGCCTCCAGAGGAGTCCTTAGTTTCAGGCACCTCAATAGGGCCTTCAGAGGAGTCCTTGGTTTCAGGTAGCTCGACAGGGTCTCTAGAGGAATCTTTTGTTTCATCCCACTCAATAAGACCTCTGTATTTCAAAAACTCCTGTTTCTGATAGCCTGGAATAAGCTTCAAATTCTTACTATCTCCTACATAAGAGAGGAAATAGAAGCCAAGAACTCCCAAATATCCAACTCTAGATCCACTGTATCCATGCATGAAGCCAAAAACTCTTATGGCTTCTTCCTTCTCCACTAAAATGATCTTGTCCAAACCTCTACTAAAAACTTGAGATCCAATTACCTTTGAGATAGCTCTCAAAGCCATCATTGGTAGACTTGGAGAGCTTGACAATCTACTATGATATATTACAATTGTTTGATTGTTTAAGTTTCCAATATAATGGCCAAGACTTTGATTTTTTCCAAGCTTCATTGGCCTAGAGCCCTTGGCCCTTCCAAGAAAGTTGTCCAAATCTTCAATCTCAATCTACACAACAAACCACAACAGTATAAGATATAAGATATTTATCTATAATGCATAATAAAGTCTAACATAAACTCAATGGGTAACTTCGAATTATATTTCATACCTTAGGGTGTTCGTCTTCTTCGAGAAGACTATCATCATAAAGATTTATTGAACTCTTGGGTTTCTCATCTGATGGAGACTTCAATCTCTCTTCATACCCTACATCATCAATATGAAGTTTCTTTTGGACCTACAAGAACTCTTCTTCTGTAGGTAGCCCCCCCTTTTCGTATTCTACGATCTGATTAATACATGTATGTAAGGCTATAGAGCTGTCTTGGAAATTCTCTCCCTCAACATCAAGACTTGCTAGTGGTTCTTGTTCATAACCTATAAAATTCATGTCATTTTTGCCCCAACCTGCAAGGATTGCTAAGCAATAATCTTCTCTAAGATCAAAAAGATGTTGGATATCTGGTGCGCAGATCGGTCGCAGAATGCTCACGTAGTGAATCCCGGAAGGTCCCCAAGAACAATGAACTCTACCTTTTTGCACAAAAAACAATGTAAAAGCATGAACGACAAGAAGCAAGAGACCAATTGGGTTCAATCTCCCCCCATGCCTTGTGTGAGCACTTCACAAAGCATGTATTTTATGTATATTTTCATCTTTATGCTCAATAATAGCCCAATTTACAAAAATATGACAAGCTTTTAGCTTTTGAGTTTGCTTTCTACAAAAATAGGAAAATAAAGCTAATGGATGGTGCCCATAGAGTCTGGCACGCCCAATCTCAATGTCCAAATAGAAATAATATATCTGTGTGCATAGGCACATACAAAATAATAATCAATAATCTATGTCTCAATAGACATAACAAAATATAGGCGTGGCACCTATCAAAATATAGTCCAAAGGTCGAATACTCGCTAGACTCCAATGCTTTCCTCCGCCACTGCTGTTATCTCTACACATCAACTAAAGCATTCACAATCGTTAGTAAAATAATACAATTAAACCGACAAAAGTGAATACCTAGCAGTCTTTAGCTACATAAATAAATCAACTGGTTAGAAATAAATCCTAACCTTAATTTATTACGAGTGCGCACTCTAAACTCATAAACGTTTATTAATTTAATATGCATTTTGCGGAATCACCCGCTATGGAATCACCCATGTACACACTAAATTAATGAAACGCCCGAAAAGGACAGGCATCCCCATCAACTTCTCGCACAAAGAATCCTCTTTGTGTATGAGCCCCGGTCATCTAAGTTTACGGAATCCACCGTAAAACCTCACGGAATCCACCGTGGAATATGCCTCCTGGCATCATACCCCCGGGGTGGGATAGCAATTGACCTCAATTGCTATTAGCTCAATGTGGAGCTAACAGAGTGGGGAAAGCATTTAAGTCTCTAGCGTGCATTCATTGTGCTTCCTCTACAGGATGGTTCTTAAATTTTACTAAATATCTAGAATACCTTCGGCCAGTTCTAGCGGTCATGTAGTCAGTGTCTATGATGGCTTCTGGTTCAAGTATTTCAGTCTCTTCCTCTAATAAAGGTGGGTTTTCATAAACAGGGTGGATAGGTAATTGGCCTCTAAAAGGTCTCAATAAACTAATATGAAATGTATTATGAATTTTCCAATGAGATGGCAATTCTAACTTGAATGCATTATCATTAATCTTATGAATGATTCTAAATGGTCCATAGAATCTAGGAGCTAATTTGACAACTGGATGTCTATCTACACTTTGCAGTCTACGCTTTTCTATTCTAAGCCAAACATAATCATTAACTTTGAAATTCATGGCTTGTCTTTTCTTGTTGGCTTGTTTGGTATATGATTGTTGGGCTTTAGCAATCATATCCTTAACCTCATCAAAAATACTGTTATGCATAGTAGCAATATCATCAGCATTCTGAATTCTATTAGACAAAGATGCAACAGGTGTAGATAATATATATCCATAAATGACTTCAAAAGGTGCTTTCTTTGTAGATGTGTGCGGTGTATTGTTGTATGCAAACTATAATAAATGCAAATGAGTGTCCCATGTCTGAGGTTTAGAGATAGTATATGCACGTAAAAGATCTAGAATGGTGCTGTTTGTGGCTTCTGTTTGTCCATTTGTTTCTGGATGAAATGCAGATGAGAAATCAATCTTTGTGCCTAGATTTGCAAACAGTGTAATCCAAAAATTGTTACAAAATCTAGAATCACGATCTGAAATAATCACTTTTGGCAATCCATGGTTAGTAAAAACAGTTTTCAAAAATAACTGTGCTGCTTGTGATGCTGTTAAAGTTTTCTTACATGCAATGAAATATGCTTGCTTACTAAATCTATCTACAATTGTCCAAATAATGTCATGGTTAGATTTAGTATTTGGTAAACCAGTAATGAAATCCATAGAAATATGTTCCCAAGGTTTAGATGGAATAGACAAAGGCATTAGTAATCCATACTGTTTACCATGATGTCTCTTTATTCTTTGACAAATCAAACATTCAGAAACGAAATTAGATACATCTGCATCCATATGCGGCCAATAAAAATCTTCAGTTAACATGCGTAATGTAGATATGATACCTCTATGACCTTGATATGGGGGACAATGAATTTCATTCAAAACAAAAGATCGGAATGGAATAGTAACACACAGTTTCTTTTCAAAAAACATAAATCCATCATTATATGACAATGAATCAACAGGAATAAAATTATTTGGAACTAATTTTTGCCAATCAGAATGAAAAGTAATATCCTGGTGATATGTATCTTTCATAGCAATCAAAGAATCAAAAGATATGATAGAAATATTATGAATTGCAGGTCTTCTACTCAATGCATTAGCAACTACATTTTCTTTTCCAGGTTGGTATTGAATGATAGGATGAAAACTTTGAATGAAGGAAGGCCATTTGATATGACGGTCAAAAATTTGGGGTTGGCTAAGTAGATGTCTAATGCTTTGCTGGTTGGTCTTTATCATGATTTCTAAACCCATTAAATAGTGCTTCCACTGTTTTAATGCTTGTACAACTGCTAATAGTTCTTTGTCATAAGTGGAATATTTCAGCTCAGAGGGATTCAGCTTAGAACTAGAATATGCTATTGGATGATTGTCTTGCATTAGTACGGCTCCTATTCCTGATCCGCTAGCATCGGTCACAATTAGAAAGAATGGTCTATTAAAGTCAGGCAATTGTAGAACAGGGGCATTGGTTAATGCACGTTTCAGTCAATCAAAGGATTTCTGCTGAGTTTCAGTCCATTGATAAACAATTCCTTTCTTAAGAAGTTTGGTTAATGGTAAAGCAAGTAATGAAAAATTACGTACAAACTTCTTATAGAAACTAGCAAGACCAAGGAATGAGCGTAATTCATGCACATTTTTAGGAACAGGCCAATGGAATATTGCATCAATTTTCTTAGGATCAACTTTAATTCCTTCTTTTGATACAATATGACCTAAATATTCTATTTCTGTCTTAAAGAATTCACTCTTTTCAGGATCTGCAAACAATTGATTTTCTTTCAATAATTGAAAAACTAATGATAAATGCTCATAATGCTCTTTTTCACTTTGACTAAACACCAAAATATCATCAAAGAAAACAATCACACAATACTGATATTTCAAAAAGATACGGTTCATCATTCTACTGAAAGTAGCAGGTGCATTGGTCAATCCGAATGGCATGACTAAGAATTCGTAATGGCCAAACTGTGTTCTGAATGCAGTCTTAAATATGTCAGATTTATCTAGCCTCACCTAATGATATCCAGACTTAAGGTCAATTTTACTAAATATAGAAGATCCTTGCAGTTTGTCCATAAGGTCATCAACTCTAAGTATAGGATACCTATTCTTTACAGTGATCTTATTTAATGCTCGGTAGTCAATACACATACGATAGGTATTATTCTTTTTCTTGACTAAGAGTACAGGTGCACCGAATGGAGAACTGCTAGGTCGAATTAAGCCTCTATTTAGTAATTCTTCAACTTGACTCTGGATTTCTTTTTGCTCTATTTGATTGTGCCTATATGGTGCTTTGCTAGGTGGTTGTGTACCAGGTATTAGATCAATCTTATGGTCTTCTGGTCGTGAAGGAGGTAAACCTGGTGGTAGGTCTTCTGCAAAACAATCCTTAAAATATGCAAGAAATTCCTTATGCCTAGGGTGCATATGATTTTCCTTTGCTTGCAATTCATTCACCCAAATGAGATATGATTTAGTACTCTTGCTTAATGCACGTTTTGCTTGAGTATGTGAAAGCAGTGGAAAAATATTAGATGAATGCATACCATATAATGTAATATATTTTCCTTGAAAATTAATATTCATTGTGTGCGTGTAATAATCTATATTTGGATTATGCTAGTGTCTCCAAGGCATTCCTAAAATAATGTCGCTTGGCTGTAATGGGACAACTAAGAAATTTCTTCTTTCAATGTATGAACCAATTTGAATCTCTAAATCTTGTACTTCTTGTGTGCCATTGTACCTAGTGCCTAAAAATGCAGCTTTTATGCGATAATGCGTAGGTACAGTCTGTAATTTCAATTCCTTTACCAATTTTGCTCAAATAAAGTCATGAGTACTACCGTCATCATGCAAAATAGTTCTTTCATTTCCATGCAACAAACATTTCATAGTCAACAATGAATGTGGAGTAGGCATACCTGGTATAGTGTCGGAAGTAGTAGTAGTATCATCCTCATCTTCAGTGAAATCTGGCATATCCTCATGCTTGTCTTCGTCCATGGCTCCAAGATAGTTGATATGTGCTGGTAGTTTCTTTGAATGACAATTTGCTGTGAGATGCCCTGGCTGGTGACACTTATAGCATACTATTGGCTTGGCTTTGGTTACATTATTTGCAATGGCTGGAAGTCTGGGTACATTTGGATTTGCTTGTGGAATAGGCTTAGAATTTGGATTGACATTGGAGGGTAATGCAGGTGGTTTAGGCCAATTCTTGCGGAAAGATGGTGATGAGAAACGACCTGGATTAAACCTTCTAAAATTGGAATTGAATTGTTTAGATCCATAATTACCGTTGGCTTGGAATTGCTGTGGTCGTCTGTCTCTTCCGCGTAACTTATCTTCAGTGTCATGAGCTAAGGAGATGGCGTCTTCAAGGGTAGCAGGCTTGAACATGTTCACTTCAGCGTAGTAATGTCCAAGAAGTCCAGACATATACTTCCGCTTATGTGTTGTCTCTGGTACATCTTCAAGCATGCGTAGCTGTAGGAGTGCATTCCAAAAATGCTCTGTATACTGTGGAATAGGCTCACGATCTCGTTGATGAAGTAAATCCCATTGCTTGATAGCCTTCTCATGAAATTGCGGTGGAAGGAAATTCTGCATGAACTTCTTCTTGAAATCTTCCCAAGTAGCAGGACATTCTGTGCTCTTGTGTACTACAGTCCACCAAAGTGATGCTTTGTCTATCAGATGATTAGTAACACACTTGATTTTATCTTTTTCTGGATAAGTTTCCTCATGGAAATAGTCATCAAACTGGCTAATGAATGATAAAAGAGTCTTTCCTTCTCGTATGCCATTGAAAGTGCGAAATTTGAAACTTCGTTTACTTATCTTTGATTCCTTGCGAATGGTTTGTGCTTCAAGAGTGGCGTCGATGGTACGGCGAATCAAATCTTCAGCTTGTGGTTCTTCTTTGTTGGTGGATGCTCTTTGTAATTTTGTCAATTGTGCTTGCAATGCTTGCCTAGCCCTTCTCTCTTCTTCCAATTGCAGCATAATTAGATCCAGCTTTTGTTCCATGGTAGGCTCAAGTAAGTCGTCTTCAGCCATAGAGTCATCCATATGTGGGGTCGTCATCCTGTAAAACTCAATAAACCTTTCTCACTCAAAATCAGGTTAGCGGGATGAGCATAGCTCAAAGTCGGGGTTACAAGGCTATGTATTTTTGGGTATTTCTTTCTCGATTTTCAAAAAATCTGCAATATTTCTGTCTCCGTTTACTGAAAGTACTTCAACGGACTTGAAGAGAGGTAGAACACCTTGCCACGAACAACTTTCCAGTTCAGAGTTTTTGCATAGGAATAAGCCTTCTAGGAGTTTTGAGCACTAGTCAGTTCTGACTCCAGTTGACTAGTCTGACTTGCAGAGTTGCAGACTTAGCCGACTTGCAGAGTTGCAGACTTGTAGAACTTAGGCCGACTTGATGAACTTGCAAGACTTAATTCCAATCGACTTGCTGAACTTGACTTCTGATGCGCAGGACCCGGAGTTTAGTGACTTGCTTGTTCTGTGTGACTTGAATAGCTTAGCTTGATTTAGGAGATTAAGCTTAATAGCTTAATGAACAGCCGTCGTCAAATTTCGTGAGGGAGGGGGGGCCGTTTTTTCCACCACGCGGAAAAATCGGAGGTCCTCATAGACCTCACGATTGAAAATTTGAAGCAATAAGCTTCTTTTTAAACTTATAAGCTTAACAATTAAGCTTTTGAAAATATGGATTATGAGTTTGCTCACTGTATAACCACGACTTGATGAAGGAGATGGATGCGTGGTCCTCCGCCTACAGAGCCTGGTCCTTCGCGATCTGACAATAGAAACAGGGGTTCTTGATCGCCAGAAGTCTGGCTGTATCGACGGTTCGCGACGAGATTGACTGTAGAGCCCGATCGTTCTAGGAGCTCTGCCTTCACTCGAGATTGGTAGCGATTGGAAGCTCTTGATCTCTGCTCCACTCTGATACCACTGGTGCGCAGATCGGTCGCAGAATGCTCACGTAGTGAATCCCGGAAGGTCCCCAAGAACAATGAACTCTACCTTTTTGCACAAAAAACAATGTAAAAGCATGAACGACAAGAAGCAAGAGACCAATTGGGTTCAATCTCCCCCCATGCCTTGTGTGAGCGCTTCACAAAGCATGTATTTTATGTATATTTTCATCTTTATGCTCAATAATAGCCCAATTTACAAAAATATGACAAGCTTTTAGCTTTTGAGTTTGCTTTCTACAAAAATAGAAAAATAAAGCTAATGGACGGTGCCCATAGAGTCTGGCACGCCCAATCTCAATGTCCAAATAGAAATAACATATCCGTGCGCATAGGCACATACAAAATAATAATCAATAATCGATATCTCAATAGACATAACAAAATATAGGCATGGTGCCTATCAAAATATAGTCCAAAGGTCGAATACTTACTAGACTCCAATGCTTTCCTCCGCCACTACTGCTATCTCTACACATCAACTGAAGCATTCACAATCGTTAGTAAAATAATACAATTAAACCGATAAAAGTGAATACCTAGCAGTCTTCAGCTACATAAATAAATCAACTAGTTAGAAATAAATCCTAACCTTAATTTATTACGAGTGCGCACTCTAAACTCATAAACGTTTATTAATTTAATATGCATTTTGCGGAATCACCCGCTATGGAATCACCCATGTACACACTAAATTAATGAAACGCCTGAAAAGGACAGGCGTCCCCATCAACTTCTCGCACAAAGAATCCTCTTTGTGTATGAGCCCCGGTCATCTAAGTTTACGGAATCCACCGTAAAACCTCACGGAATCCACCGTGGAATATGCCTCTTGGCATCAATATCATTTAGCAACACATATCTCTTCTTATTGATAAGATAAGTGGGAAATGTTGGAACACATGCAAGAGGACCTTCTTCATCAACCTGTGCACTTGGCTCGATCTCCTTTTCTTCCACCATTGTGATATTGTCATGCTTGAACAAACCTACATCAAAACCTTGGACAAGTTGATTCTCAATATCCTCTTGGAACATCTCCTCCTTCTCTTCGACCTTCTTATCCATACTTGCAATATCCTCTAGCTTTCCCTGTCAATCTATATCTGGAGAAGAATTTTCCATGTACTGAAGATACATAATAAATCCAACATCCTTGTGGATCAAAAGGCATTGGTGTTGATACTTGTGGAAAGGGCAACATGTTTCTCTCTTTCTGAATTCCTCATCAATGAGGTTGAACCTGCCTAGCAAAGTTGACCTGGATGTACTGGTGGCTCCCATGACATCACTATAATGAACAAATCCATTGACTTCTAAACCTTGCACATATCTATCATAAAAATATATGTACTCCTTAAGTTTATCTTCAAGATCCTCCAATAACTCATTCAAATCAAAAGGAACATTGAAAATTTCCCTGATATAGCTAAAATTGGAAGAATTTACAGTTGTGTGTAAGAAATCAAAGAGCCTATCATCAGAAGTCTCCATTAGCTCCTCCTCATCCATTCCTTCCAGAGATAGCTTTCTCTTTGTCATCTTGACCAACAAAACGTTTATCCCTGAAAGCAAAGCAGAATGGCAATAATGTCCAATAAAACAAGATGGAACCATGGAAAAAGGCCCCAAAATTACATTTTTCAAGACAAAAAATCAAAAAATGAGAATTTTTTTAATTCGTTGAAACGTGAAAACAAGGTGTTCAAGGCAAATGCCGGTGAAGAAATCGCGTTTCACCGGACACTTCTTGAAGATGAAAGTTATTTGAAGATCTCACCGGTGAAACGCGATAGTTAGCAAAATACCACTAACCAGAGACATTATTTCGCGTTTCACCGGTCAAAAGATGCAAAACAAGAAGAGAAACATGAACTATGCATTAATTCTATTAAAACACAGAAATTTATGATAAAATCCTTTCTGGAAGTACTATGCTTCTTTTAAAAGATACAAAGCACATGACATCTGTAATTTTTCAAGTGTTATTAAAAATTATTTCTATATTAATCAAATTGATTTTGTTCAAATACTTGTAATAACAAAATTTTGTTACCTATCAGAAATTGTTGAACTGCTCTTCAAACAGGAAGCAAGGACCTTGAAGGGAAGTCGAAACAAAATTTCGGGAGAAAGGAAGACAATATCGGAGAGAATGGCTTTGAAAAGCTTTTATATTGATTGTCAAACATGTGTTGATAGTTCCAACGAAAAAGTTTGTGTAATGATGGAAAAATAAATGCGACCACAAATTTGGACGAAATTTCCAATATTGTTGCATGCACGAAATACCTCAGAATACGTGCACACGTGTCTCACTTAACACACCGTATCAAATTTCTTAGAAGACGTGCGCACTCCCTTTTTTCGAGAATAC
The DNA here is from genome assembly GCF_053477565.2 of Lygodium microphyllum. Classification (NCBI taxonomy): domain Eukaryota; kingdom Viridiplantae; phylum Streptophyta; class Polypodiopsida; order Schizaeales; family Lygodiaceae; genus Lygodium; species Lygodium microphyllum. The sequence goes on along the minus strand of NC_141150.1, from coordinate 115,356,736 downwards.
GTCGCACATGTTTTACTTAACACTTCACCAAGTAATGCATGTACAATCGAAATCCCCCAATAAAGGGAAGCAACGGCCAAATTCGTTTCATATTTTTATGGTCATGGAGCACATTTTCATGGCCATGCAGTAGGGTCTTCGAGCATATTTTCGTGGTCATGCTGTGGTTGTGAAGAATATATTCGCGTTTCACCAGACCTATTGACAAAATTGGTTCTAAACGGATGTTTCCTAGCAAAGCGCCAAAGAAGGTATGGTTTTCTGCATCCGTCCTTCTCAATACCCAGGCATCCATTCAATGCATTTTTTTGATACTTTTTCTTAATTTTTTATATTATTATGAGCTTATGAGCACTATAAACGAAATTTTTCCATAGTGTGAGCATTCCTTAATGTTGTGGAGATTTTAGGTAATGGTAATGTTGTGGAGATTTTAGGTAATGTTGTGGAGATTTTAGGCAATCCTTCAAACTTTTTCCTTAATGTTGTGGATATTTTAGGTAATTTAAATAGCATTCCTTAGATCAACGTTTTGTTTTTCTTCCTTTTGTTGATTCCTTTTCTATTTATGTGTTGTCCGGTGAAACGCGAAAACAACATGCTGCAACGACGCCTCTTGTCTGAAACTCGCATTTCACTGGACACACTCGACAAGAAGTCTGGTGAAACGCGAAAACAACATGCTGCAAGGAGGCCTCTTATCTGAAACTCGCGTTTCACTAGACACACTGGACACACTGGACAAGAAGTCTGGTGAAACGCGAAAACAACATGCTACAAGGAGGCCTCTTGTCTGAAACTCGCGTTTCACTAGACATACTGGACAAGAAGTAACATGTCTTTTTTTGGCAGATGGCTAGGACTAAAGCAATAGCAAGGAAGGAGAAGATTGATCCTAGGGGTTTAACATCAAAGATTCATGAATCTTCAAAGCCTCCTAAGCTCTCTAGAAAGTCAAAGCCAAAGAGAAAGTTTTCAGTATCCAAATACTATCTACCACACCCAATACCTACAACAGGTTTGCAAAATTATAAGGTTTGTAGAGTTTGTGAATCTTATCATATTTGCATACAAACAATCTCAAACTCCCAAATAGAGGCTATAACATGCTCAAAACACATATTTGATTACACAAGTCAGACAATACTGCCTTGAGCAGTTCAAGCTCACAAAAATATTTTTTCAATCAAAGCTCATATAAGAGACATCTCCACAAGAGTACTCCACAGTAGGGTTTTTTTGTAGATTCTTGTACTTGTGGCTCACAGCTCCTTGTTTGAACATTGCTTTGATACCATGAAAATATTGAGGAGAGAGAGAGAGAGAGAGAGAGAGATTGAGCTCTTTCAAGGCAAAACACATAGAGAGAATGCACGCAAAACACATAGAGAGAATGCACACATGATAGGAAGCTGAAACCCTAGTCTTTCTTCTTCTTGTTCCTCTTCTTTACTATATCAGTCTATCTCAAATAAGAGAGAGTACAACATACATAATATACAAGCAGTCCATGGTGTGAATATGCTAAGTAGAAAGTTGATTAGATAGATATCATATAACTCAAGAAGGTGGACTAGCTAATGTCTAGTTGTAAAGTATCACTAGAATGATATGTGGATACAAGTACCAAACCACATTAGTGATATGAGTGAAAAAATGTTTATCGAAGTACGTGAGTGTAATTTCATGTTGAGCTTGACATCTCAACAATATGGACCTGTATTAAATAGATGCAAAAATGGTTTTTTTTCATGGGGACTTGCATAAAGATATCTATATGCAATAGCCTAAGGTCTTTATGAAAAGAGGCTAGGAATACCTAGTGTGTAAGTTAAGAAAGAGCATTTATAACATTAATTAGGCACCTAGGAAATGTACCATAAGTTTGATGCTTTTTGTCACGTGCCTATCTAACAATTCCTTAGTAGCACATTTCAGTGGTCCATCAGGGAACTATCCTAGATGGCTTTGCAATCACATTAAGTTATGACATATGAAAGTAGCTTCATTAATTAACCAGTTATCACACGTTCCTTCACATAATTTTTAGGGCACAATACAAAGATAGAAAAAATAGTCTTTTGGAAAAACATATTTCACAAAGTTATTTACAATGAATTTTCCCTTTTGCCTAAACCTCCGTTCACTAGAAAATATCTTTTGTCTACGTAGAAGAAAAGAAACCCTCCACTATTTTGGTCCCTTCACTAGTACTAGGGACTCCAAGTTCCCATCCTAATTCATGTGAGGGTCAAGTAGTTCCTAGGAGCGATCGAGAGATTTACAGTTAGAGCCCCCCTCGCATTCCTGCCTCCTCCTGCCGAATAGATTCCTCATCGAGTGACCTCTCACCATCGGGACCAGTCGAAAGCTCCTCGTGATGGTACAAAATAATCCCCCTTGGAGCAAGGTTCTGCATCTAGCCATGGGGGAGGCATAGCGTGATCTTTTCTCTTATTATCCTAATTATATATTTACAATTAGATCTAACTACTACAAGAACAATCAATCTTTCATGTGCAATCATCAATGCATGCACAAATAAAAAAGAAAAAACAGCAAATGTTTTTAGCATAGGAAGCAAACCCACCCAAATCTAGGGTTTCTCTTTTAAGGTCCCACCTTATTCTTAGGGTTTCGCTTCCTACTTGCAACTCTTTTTTGGGATCCGCATGTTATTTCGTGAATCTGAAGTCTATTTTATCCTTTTGAAAAATTTTGTATTTCTATCCAAAAAGATAATATCAGCATTTATACCAGTGGTAGGCAATTCATGCATTGCCCTGCCCTAACTCGTGCTTAGCAGAATTTCAAATTCTTTTCCAAGTCTGTTTAGACTTTAGAATTTGCATCAACAAATTCTTATCAATGTCCAACAAGTCCTACAGACTTTTGATATTTAATTAATTTACTGATATTGATAGTTTTAAGGTTGTCTAGTATTTCATAGTTGTTTTTGCTTCAACATTCTTGATATTTTAGGTAAGGTTTTCTTATTGACTCATACATGGGTCAACTCATGATATTGATGCTCACGCTAATATAATCATTAATATTAACATTGCATGTGTTTTTAGCAAGAAAATAATTTTTATTTATTCTACTCATATTGTTGAGATATCGAGCTCCACTCGTGATACGCCAGGGTGACCGTTGTGTATTTATGTCACCGACTTGTCAGTTGCAGACGCGGTTGGTACACCGCCCATGAATAATAGCTACATGATAGCTATCCTTATCTACTCTAGTTCGTGGCTCAGTTAGTATGCCACCTTAGTTAGTTGAGTTTGGTTTGAGACCCATATTTAGGGTTCTTCTATTTCTTTGTAAGAGAGTTCTTTTTGGCTTACACAACTAAGAAGAGGAAAACTGTTTTCAGCCTCCACCCCCGTGTGTCTTCCCCATTGTGCAAGCAAGAAAGCTTCAAGCGAGACTCCTTCCTTCTCTCCCACAATCTTGACATGGTATCAGAGCCTTGTTCGTGGTAAGGAGCTCAAGAAAGCAAGCCAAGCTCGCGGTGTTCTGGTAAGAGGAGCAGTGTTGCTTTCATTTTCTATTTTGGGAGCAGATCTCTGCAGGTAGCACAGCCGGAAATTGCAGGAGTGCATTGTCTCAGGTTGAGACGCCCTTCGCGGTGAAGCAAGAGGGCAGTATATGCTGCGGGAGAGGGCTTTAGCCATCGGCGACCTTGTTTTTTTTATTTGAGGCCATTTTGGGGCCTGTTTCGCAGACGGAAGTTTTCTACACGCACTCAGGAAAAGGCTCAGTTTTATGCTGTGCAGCCACTGTTCTACAGGTCGGTGAAAAGTTACTGTAGAAATTGCATCGTATGCTTGTGCGCAGAGACATTGGGAGTTTCAGAATCATCCTTGGTTCTTGTTTATGCAAAATTGTCATTAGGAAGTGACTGTGTGGTCAAATACCACTTTCGCCAGTTTTGCAGATTTGCCCTTGTGAGGGTGAAGCTGTGTTTTTTTTTGCAGTGACACAATTTCTTGCAGTATTCTGTAATGGCGTCTGATTCTCTTTCACAGATTGTCACTGAAAAGCTTGACAAGAACAACTTCCAGGCATGGAAGTTTAGAATGACGAATTTCCTTATGGGAAAAGGATATTGGGAATTTGTTGCAGGAAATGAAGAAGAACCAGTTCTTCCTGATGTTCCCAATCAACAGCAAATGCAGGCATTCAAAGCATGGCATGAGAGAGCCAGGAAAGTTATGTACTGGCTGTCTATCAGCATTTCAGACTCTATGATTGTGCATATTCAGGATGCAAGTACGCCAAAGGAGGCATGGGATACTCTGTCAAATATGTATAGCACAAATACGCAAGCCAGGAAAATGCAGCTCAAGCAAGAGTTGCACAATGTGCAAAGAGAAAATATGAGCATCAATGACTACCACATGAAGGTGAAGAAGATTGCAGATGCACTTGCTTCCATTGGGTCGCTAGTGGAAGATGATGATTTAGTTTCTGTGACCTTGAATGGTCTAGGAAAGGATTATGCACAGTTTCGGACATCCATTTCAGTTCGTGAAAGATTTCCTGATTTTGAGGAGTTGATTGCTCTTCTAATTTCTGAGGAACAGAGAAATGGTGGTGCATCTTCTTCAGGAGGAACTTCAAAAGAAGCTGTCTTCTACTCAAATGCTGGAAGAGGTAGAGGCAGAGGTAGAGGAGGCTGATTTGGAGGCCGTGGCAGAAATCAGAATATGCAGCAGACTCAAGAAAACCAGTCCTATGGAGGAGGACGTGGTAACTCTAGAGGCAGGGGGAGCCAAAGAGGTCGTGGTGGATGGCAAAGAGGCCAAAATGCAAACAGTAATGTTGAATGCTACTACTGTGGTAAAATGGGTCATATGGCTAAAGACTGCTATAAAAACCAGAATGACATCATGAATGGAAAACTGCAACAAGGGAATTATGCATCTTCTAGTAGACAGGGTGATGACAGAAATGAGCACTTGTTTATGGTGCAGCACATGAACAATTCTGTGACAAGTGCAAAAGAAAGCAATGATGTATGGTATGTTGACTCAGGTGCATCAAACCACATGACAGGTCATGCAGAATGGATGGAGGATGCAAGGAAAATGGAAAAACCAGGATTTGTGGAGACTGGTGATGATACTGCACATCCTATTGTGCAGATTGGAAAAATTCCCTTGTCTATGCAGGATGGGAAAAAGAAATACCTGTCCGATGTATTTCATGTCCCGAATATCACCAAGAATCTGGTTTCTGTTGGTCAAATGGTTGAACAGGGCTTGCAGGTCAGATTTAATCCTCATGGATGCTTTGTTGAGGATATGAAAAATAAAGGTCGCTTGATAGCAAAAGGAAAGAAGAAGGGCAGAATGTTTACATTGGATGCAGACATGTCTGAATTGAGTGCAGCAATGTTTGCACATGGGACCGGTGTAGTTGCAGATATTGATATCTGGCATAAACGCATTGGTCATGTTAATGTACAACGACTTAAATCAATGCAGGCCCAAAATATTGTTGCAGGTTTGCCGAAATTCAAGGTTGCAGAAATGCATAAGGTATGTGAAGCCTGTCAGTTTGGAAAACAGGCAAGGAAACCATTTCCTAGACATGTTCAAGAGAGTGAAAAGCCATTGGAATTAATCCACTCTGATGTGTGGACTACTAAAGCTGCATCTCTTGGAGACTGTCATTATTTTGTCACTTTTATTGATGACTATAGCAAAAAAGTTTGGGTGTATTTTATGAAAAAGAAAAGTGAAGTTTTTGGGCATTTCAAAACCCTTAAAGCTATGGCTGAAAAAGAAACAGGTCTGCAAATAAAATGCCTAAGGTCAGATGGAGGGGGAGAGTACCTCTCAAATGAGTTTGCAAAGTTCTTGCAGGAGCATGGCATAAAGCAGCAATATTCATGCAGTTATACCCCACAACAAAATGGAATTGCAGAAAGGAAAAACAGGCATATTGGAGAGGTATCTCGTGCCATGCTCAATGAAAAAGACTTGCCAGATTTTTATTGGGCTGAAGCAATTGCTACAGCAGTCTACATAATGAACACGACTCCCACTGCAGCAATACATGGAATGACTCCAGAGGAGAGGTATACTGGTAGGAAACCAGATATTTCTCA